>NW_008237919.1:12250790-12267223 GCF_000691975.1 Corvus brachyrhynchos | reverse complement strand
CCGCGCATGCTCGGCCGGCAGCCGCGCGGGCCCGCCTGCGCCGCGGCGGAGGGGCCGAGCCGCAGCACGTGCTTGTCAGTGAGGAGCCCTGCTCTCCCCGGGGCTGCTGCCGGGCAGCGTCCCTCCGACAGACCGTGTAGCTCCAGTTTGCGAAATAAAACAGGAACGACACGCCTGTGAAAGGCATGAAGTCTGTGGATAATTAGTGAGACCAATGAGTACCTGGATGAGTTTTGAAACTTGTCGGAGCACTTCGAAATTCATTAACAGCAGAAGAAAGAGACTTGAAACGTTTACTAAGGTTGACTTGGGATGAAAACATGCCAAACCTGCCTGGTAGCTTTTCTTGGGGCACGTCAGAATTACTCCCAAAACATTTGAGTTGTAAATAAGCTAACTCTAGCTTACAGGAAGGACTCCATAGGTCTCACTTCCACACATTAGAGGTTTTGTCAACAAAGCACAGAAAGGTGAAATTTCACAACTTTTCAAAAACCTATCGTTTTGAGGCAACAGCCTCAAAATAAAGAAGTAAATGAAATAAATAAGACTTCAGGCATCCCAGGAGATAATGCTGAAGTAGTGTTTATGTATTCAGCATTTGTTCAGTGGAGCGTAGACCAAAACTTTCAAGTTGTACAGATGAATCACCTCATGAACACCAATAACCTCAGGTGCTTTCTTCTCATGGACTTGTAGCAGCAGCAGCAGAACAGAGTATTTATTTAAGTATTCAGTGAGAGGCAGAGTAATACAAAAAAGAACAGTAAAAGATCTTTGATCAACTACTATGATAGAAGTAGTTTTAAAGCTAGAAAAGTCAAGTGAGCAATCTTAATTTAAGAGATGATAATTTCCTTACTGAGTTTAAGATTATTTCCAGCTTGTCATACCCATTTATTTTTGAGGGATGTTCAATTATTTTTCATTCAGCATCTGGAGTAGGTTTCTATCAGGGTGTGAACACAGTCCACATGTCCAACATCATTCTTTTCACTCAGAAACTTGGATATATTTTTGTGTTGTTGTGAAAGCAGTACTCAGTTATCACTCAGAGCTACTTCTTCAGATGTTGCCTAAGCTAAGAAACTTACTCTGCAAAGATTTACAGATTCCTGTTTTCAGCTGAAGAAAGTAGGCCTATTCCAGAGGCTTAAATTAATACTTGGGTGTTTACAATGTATTTTCTCCAGGCAATTAGAGACAAAATTTGGAAAAGGTGCCTTAGTCAAAGCTTTATCTTATTTTCTGCAATATTTATTGGTAACAAATACTGGTAACACCCAAAATTAGTCTCAACTAGAGATACCTAAAACAGTAATACTAATGTAGGAGTACTGATTTTGGTATATTAGTCTTCCTTCTTACCTCCCAAATTTTTATTAAACCTCCATCTGAGGTCTGAATTTGAGATCTAAGAATCAGGGACTCCGTAGCTGGGCTGCTTTGTAAGAACAAGACACCTTTCAAGTATAACTTTCAAGTATAACACTGACATGACATTGCTTAGGTTCTTCTGCCAAAATCTAAGCACCTGAGATTTTCAACCAGAACAAGATCAACTCTACTTAAACTGGAGGCTGAACAAGCAGCTGCTTGTTCTGGTATAACCAACTCCCATAAACTTACTCATTCAAATACATCCTTAACTGTAATAAATTGTTTTAGTTAATTTATTGCTTACTTTTTGTTTTCTAAACTGTAACAGACTGATACTGGAATTTCTGGTGGAGAAACAAACGTTCCTGCAGGAATCCTAGAGCCCTGGCTGTTATCTGTGGTTCTGTAAAACTGTGGGATTGTGATTAATGGTAACACATAAGCTGGTGTGAAGAGGGGGCAGGTTTGTGAAGCTCTAAAGGACTCTTCAGCTTCCTTCAAAGATCCCATACCCATGTGAAGTAGCACTTGGTGCTGATTTAGGGACATACCAGACTATTGCACTGGTTTATCTACAGACCTTGCATCTTGGCTTGAAGCCAAAGGTGCTGCTGCTGCTGCTGGAGTTTACCTGAACAAGAACAGAAAAAGGGGAGCAAAGCTTTCCACCCCTGGTGTGACAAAGGTGGTTCTGGTCAGGAAATGTCTTAACAACCAGTGCATAAATAATGTTGTCTTTGACTCCCTTTTCAGCTCTGAGTGTTTTGTTAAATGTGGTTTCATACATCCCTCTTCCAAAGTTTCTGATTGCCAACAAATTTCCTGCAGTAGCTTGGTACACATTAAATGTTACAAGTAGATTAGAAAACAAGAAAGAAAGGAACACAAAATTAGACTTCTTTCTACATTTGGAAGCTGAAAGAAGTAGTTACAGTTTTGAAAGTAATGTCTACAACAGTTCTGTAATTGGCCCATATATTGTGTTTAAACTCCTCTGTTCTAGATGTTGCCCTATTTTCACTAGGCCCTCTAGTAATGATAATAATAATCATAATAACAACACCACCAACAACAATACCAACACCACTTTAAATTACTAAAAGCTGTGTTTTTAAAAAACTTAAATTGCCATCTGGATGCTTACAATATTGTGAATTCAGAATTAATTAATTAATCCTGAATCCATCACAAAAGTAGTATGTATATTTAATACATGCAAAACATTCATTTCACAATCAATTTTTACTTATAACACCCCCCCTTTCCTTATTCACACCTAATAGTAGTGATAAGCTTGAGAATTAAAAAAACAGCAAGTAACAGTTGCTTATGACAAATAGACCTGAAAGGTTTTCCTCACACTTTCCATCCAAATTCATACTTAGAAAAAGAAAAATCTGAGAAGTCTAAATTTAAAAAAGTTAGAATTATAAACTACCCAATATTTAGAAGAGTTTCTTCTTACCTTTTACCTAAATGTGTAGGATGCAAAGCACAGCCAGTGCAGAGTCTAGAAGTAAAAATAAGTATGATTTAATAAGAGGCAGGAATGTGAGATGATTAAAAGCAGCACAACAGAAAGAAGATAATAACTGCTATTGTACATAGCTTGCTAATAATTCTTTTACATTCATTCTTTTCCTAGGAATTTAGTAGATTTGCCATAATACAGCATAACATTTCTAAATTTTCAACAAGATTTTAGAAGTAGAGTTTCTGCCTTATTTTTTTGTATCTCTGAGATAGAACTTTCCATTTCTCTTCACTGCTTAAAACATTATTCATATTTATGCTTGATAGCATGCATTATGAATAATACAGCTTGAAAGTTAAATACTAATTTAAACATCTTCTATTCTCCATTGTTAATGTTGTTTTCTCAATAACCAAAAACTGATTGAAGACAAAATACTGTCAATACATGAAATTAAAAACTTGTAAACATTGTTAACATTGTATTAAGTATAGCTGGTCACAAGGGCCTTGAATAATATTCACACTCTTAGAAAAGACAGCATAGTAAGACTGTAAAATTTTATGCTGATAATGTCTTTAGTTACAGAAAACAGACAGGAAAAAGTTATACTGCAGGAAGGGAAAAGTAACACTGCAGATAAATATTTATCTTAAGTAGAGCATTCATAATTAGTAGTTGCCTGTGGAAATACCAAACAGTATTGCAAACAGTAGATTTCATACCAAAGGATTTGCTTTAGAGACGAATTCTTAACGTTTTTGAAGCAGTTAAAAATGTCAGTGCTTAACACTATAGCAAAACTATATATACCAGGATTTTGATTGTGAACTATAAAGCAGCAAATGAAGAATAAATATCCAAATGGCTTACCAAAAAATAGCAGAACCTAGAATGAAGCTTTAAGTATTAAATGTATTAAATATGTGTGGATAGGCTTTAGCTTTGTGTTAAATGAGTTTATCCAAGGACAATGACACCAATTAAATTTATTCATAGTGTCCTTTTTCTAGTCATTTATTACAAATTACCCACCTTTTTCCTGTGTGTTTATGCTGTGTTTTTCTGCTTTATCAAGTAATTCAGGAAAGAACCAACATGTTGAAAGTAGCATGTGTTCAGGATTGTGATATCTCTAGTATATTTGCATTTTACAGAGGAGAAACTTAAAGAATTAAACTAGAGTGCAAAAACAAGGTAATGAAAAAATAAAGGTTTCAGCAGTGGGTAATTCAGTAATGGGGAAGGGTAACAGTAAGTAAGGCAGGTAAAGATCTAAGAGGACTATGTGCAAGAAATGACCATCTTCAGTCATAGACTTGCCAAGATGGTAAAGAGGCTTTAAACATGCTGCCAGGGGAGAAGAACTTCCTTCCATCCCAGTCCCACTGGTTTGATGCCAGTGCCGCCGCAAGAGATGCCCAGAATCTGGAGGAAGGATCATAGTGATGCCTAAATATTTTTAGCTTCTTTATATATTTGTAGCTTTGTGGATTTTTAATATATAGCTGTATAGTTTCTAGCACTTTCTTACACTTTAGAACAGTAGTTATCCTTTCTTACATATTATGTCACATTCTTGAAATGCTGTTTGGTCTTATTTTCAAGGAAAAGAACTTCTAACAAGGACATCTTGCTTTGCACCAGTGCCTGGGAGACATAACAAGATACAGCGCTAGGAACCCCTTGGAGACACTCCAGCAGGCCAGGTCCAAGGGTGGGTTACCAGGGCAACCAGTCTCCTATTGGATGTACTAATTAGTTGAACTTATAAAAATTGTGAAAATTTAATGCTGCGTGTGGACATAGGGATAATCTGTGCACCTGAAAGCTTTCATTAAAAGACTGCTCTTTATGTTAGCCATTCTAATATTGTTTTTCTTCCGCTTTTAGGCAACAAGAAGTTAGCAGGAGAGCACCTGAAGAGCAGCACAAAGGAATTCCAGCTACTCCAGCCAGTGAGTTGGCTTCATCGGGGGGGTCCCACTTAAATGGCTCTATGCAAATGCACACAGCATGGGGAATAAACAACAGGAGTGAGAGATGTGCACATGCCTGCAGGGCTACAGTCTTACTGGAATCATGGAGACATGGTGGGATGGCTCCTATGACTGGAGTGTTAGAATGGAAGGATACAGACTCTCAGACATATCAGAAGGATGCATCTCTTCAGAGACAGGTAGGAGCACCCTCACGTTCACAAGCCCTCACCTTCACAAGGGACTTCAACCATAACAATATCTATTGGAAGGGCAACACAGCAGAGCATAAGCAATACAGGAGGTTGCTGAAGTGTGTTGATGATAACTTCCTTCTCCAAGTGACACGGAAGCCAACAAGAAGAGATGCTTTGCTGGGCCTTGGTCTCACCAACAGGGAGGGGCTGCTGAGGCACATGAAGCTGAAGGGCAGCTTTGGCTGCAAGTGACCATAGAATGGTAGCTTTCAAGATACTTAGGGCAGTGAGGACAGTGCAGAGCAAGCTCACTGCCCTGGACTTCAGGAGAGGAGAGGGATCTCTTCAAGGATCTGCTTGGTAGACTACCACTGACTGACATCAGAGCTGCATCTCTGCTGTATGATGTAAAGCATAGTCTATGCTGACAGAATTACAGCTATGCAAGGAACAGGATTGGCTGGCTTTAAGATTGAGAAAACATTTAAGTGATTCAGAATCATTAAGTTACATTTTTATCCTGTGAAAACTCATGTCCTCCACATCTGCACAGCAAGTAGGTGTAGCTTATCATACACAATGATGCAAATCAGCACTTCAACTTGTTTAAGTAGACTGAGAAGCAGTGATGGAACTATGCACATATATATTTTTCCCACACTGATCATAATTAGATTTTAGGATCTTGTTGGGGTTTAAACCCAGATGGCAACTAAGAACTCTGTAGTCGCTCACTTACCTCCTCCCCACCCTGGTGGAATGAGGAGGAAAATCAAAAGCAAAACTTGTAGGTTGAGATGAGAACAGTTTAATAATTGAAATAAAGTTAAAAAAAAATAGTAAGTAATAATAATGTCAATAAAAAGGAAAAACAAGTGATGCACAAAGCAATTGCTCACCATCTGCTGACCGATGCCAGACACCATCCCCGAACCCCAATTAGCCCCCAGTACAGGTAACTCCCTTAGCTTATACAACAGGGCATGATGGTCCATGGTGTGCAATATCCCTTTTGCCAGTTCAGATAAGCTGTCCAAGCTATGTTCACTCACAGTTGTTTTGGGGCTGGGGTTTTTTTGGGTTGTTTTTTTTTTTGGTTGTGTACCTCCTCACTGGCAGAGCATGAGACCAAGAAAGTCCTTGGATAAACACAACTTAGCGACAACCAAAACACCAGGGTGTTATCAACATTATTCTCATACCGAATCCAAAACACAGCAATGTACCAGCTACCAAGAAAAAAATTATCCCAGCCTAAACCAGGACAGATCTTCAGCTCAAGAACTCTGTCACATTTACCTTTAGGGTGTTTAGCATACAATCCTGGTAAATACTGCTGAAGATTTAAGATTACTAACTTTCATTGTGCTTAAAATAATTTGTAAGAGATATTGGGAGGTGAGGGGGTCAACCAAAGCTAAATCTAGATATGGAATAAAATCTTAATAAAAAAATATCACCTCCAGTGACCTGGCCTGTATTCTTACAGGCTTGCCAAGAATTTTTTAATTTTTTTGGTCTTCTTGTTAGCAAGATCAAATGTAATGAGCTCAAAAAGACATCTGACTGCAGACATGACAGTTTTATCCATGACTTGAGAATCGCTGGGCATGTAGAAGACCAATGTTTACCAGTCTTTACTTGTCAGAACTAAGCAGAACAAGGATGGAAATTTGATTTACTATTTTAAACTATTCCAACCAGCAGACTAATGGCTTTTCTAGGGGATGTCCCTGTTACAAGAGTTTTGTTCACATTCTGTACTGACTTCAGAAGCTTTCCAACAAAACAAACAAACAAACAAACAAACAAAACCAAACAAAATCAGTCACAACAGGCATGTTTTGATATTAGCTCAGTAGCACTTAGCAAAAGGAAAAAAAATTTGTAATATTCCTAAACATTTATTCCTAATAGAGAATCCACATTAACAGGCTATCAAGTCCAACTATTTGTGAATTTATGTTTCGTTGTAGAGGTTCAAAATGTAGACCACTCTGTGAGTCACTGGAAGATGAAGAGAAATGGAAATGTGTGGCTCATTGCAAAAATAATCTCCTTAATAGGATGGTAAATTATGCTTTCTTTGAACAGTGGCTTGAGTACCAAAATGCTGTGTCTATGTAAATAGTTTTGGACTGAGACTTTTCAAGAAGTTGCTCGTCATGTCTTTATCTGGATCTGAAATAAAAGGGCACTAAACTACACAATGGCTGCTTGAAGGGTAAACTCTGCCAGTGTAATCAATGGGTGATAGTGTTTCATCTGTCACATCTCCAGTCCGGATATGAGTTTGTATCTTCCCCATTGCCTTTTGCCAACATTGTTTTCAGTTGCTCTAAGCTACAGTGACTCCAGTTCTCTGCCTTTTCCATGTGAAGAGGGTGGGGTGTTTTAGTAAAAAAAGCAGACTTCATGGACTCTGGCATGAACCCTTTGAGGCTGTACAATGCTGCAATGCCATGCAAGTCAGGGAAGATGTGGTGATACTATGTGAAGACTGACCCAAAAACTCAAGAGAGATGATATCAACACCATCAAATGGATGAATAAAACCATATGATGAATCCTGATAGAAAAAATACAGTAACCATCACTTCACTTTGTCCACTTTTGACTGTAGTCCTCATTTATGATTGTTTCAGTTGATTAAGACTGGAAGCACAATAGAGGTTAGTGCATGTGTACTTAATTCAGTTCTGACTAGAAGTATAGAAGTATAGAAAGTATAGAAAAATAGTTGTCACACCTCTGTTCTGCAGTTATATTTATTAGATTAAATTTATAATCCATTATATAAAATCTACTAAAGCATGTAAAATGCCTCTTAAATCACCTTCAACTTGATTTCATCTTTTTATGTTATTGAAAGCATGGAATAGTTGAAAGTGAAGCATCAAAATTAATACGAATTTTAAACTGAATAAAGGCACTATTAGTGTTACCCATGGCTGGGTGTTATATACAGATGAGAGGCACAAGCATCAACTATGAAGACACAGCATAAATATTGAGGATATTGTGTCTTTCTGAATTAGCAAGTAATTTGTGTTTCTATAGCAGTTAATCATAAGAAGTTAAAAAAACTTCACAAATGGGCAAAGTTTAAGGAAAGGAAGTAATATTGGTCAATGCCTTGTTCCAGATCACATGAAAAACTTAATCAACAACAGATTGATTAATCAAAAACAGATGATCTGCCTTTTTTTTTTAATACATTGTGAAACATTATATTAAACGTTTTATTGAACATTTGTAGAAGTTGCCTTGAGCCCTAATCAGAGTCTCTGGATCCTGTAATAAAATAAATTATAAAATTATTCTTCAGTGGTTACCCATAGTACTACCAAAGAAGTTGTAAGGAAAGTTCATGAGGGAAATATCCAGCTGTGGGATAAATGCAAATTCAAATCCACAGCTCAATGGGACCTTCCACATGTCATACAATGTAGAAACCTTGTATTGATTTGGTCTTGTGTCACAGAAGACCCTATACTTTAGTAGTAGCTTATTAAAAACTACTACAGACAGCAGTGGTGTCTCATGTTTATGAAGAGAATTATTTTTCTTACATACACTGCAGCATTATCATGAAGTTTATAATATAAATTAAACCTCATAATTCTTAGATTTACTGTAGATTGTAAATTTGTATTTGTAAGGTTGTATCTGAAAAATTATATGTTGTGTCTTACCTGGGCAGATGTTCAGTTTTTTGTTAAACCAGATAAATATTATTTCCTCAAAGAGATAAATATTAGAGGATAATGCACTTGCCAAGTGCACTATAGATTTGGCTGCATTTTGCAGATAGACAAAAGCAGCAAGTACTCTGTGACCAATAAATTGGATTTTGGGAAATTTACTTTTAAATAAAGAATGTATTTTGTATAATTGAATATTTATTAAATCCATACATTTACTCATGCAAATACAATATTTTGACTTTGGCAGTACAGAATTTTGGTCCTGGTTCTCCCAGGGCAAATACCCAGAGATTCAACTTCAAACACTGCTAAGGAACTGAAGACTTTTTCAGTTTAGAAACTGGGTAATCAAGTATGAAATGTGGAAACAGCCTGGAAAACTAAAACTACAGAGTATGTAAGGAAAGTTTTACCTAAAAGAGGTGGCTACATGTGTACAAAAGTTAAGCAGAAATATCCCTTACCTTTTTCTCTTCAGTCCAGATTCAGCAGAACTGGCGCAGAAAAAAGTATTTAAAAAGTAAGATGAGTTGAAGTCCTATGACAAAGAATTGCAGATTCCCAATGTTTCCAGCAACTGAAGTATCTCATCAGAAAGAATATTGCACTGCCTATTCTGCTGTTTTTCCATGATAATTTATTCCCATTCTTTCAGACAACAACAGTAAAGTGATGCCACAAGAAATCATTCTGTCCTGAAGCAGATTAAAAATGGAGAAATCAAGACGGTAACAAACAGGGTGGAGCCCAATCCACTCTTCTCATGCCAAAACAGTGTCAATTAAAGATTTATTTTCTTCTTCGTCTGACTTCAGAGATCCACCCAGTGTCAGAAGTTGGTATTGAAGTCCCAGAACACCAGACACTGTACTAAACACTCCAAGGTAGCACCACTGTTTTAATCTCTGAAAAAAAATGTTTTGACAAGCTGGGGGTGGGGGGGTGGAAGAAGCACGTTCTTAATCTGGGAAAGGAATCTGCATTTATGCCTTATTTATGCCTTTGTCATAACAAACATAAACCTTGGTGCTCTGCTTTTCAGTATATGAAATCCTTCATTTTTATGAAGTCTAGAACATCACCATACCAACAGGATGTTATCTCCCAGTTGCCAAGTCTTGCTACATTTATTTTTTCTTGATGACATTGACATTTGATAATATGGATGCAGAAATGAGAATGACTAGGATTCAAA
The DNA here is from genome assembly GCF_000691975.1 of Corvus brachyrhynchos. NCBI lineage: Eukaryota > Metazoa > Chordata > Aves > Passeriformes > Corvidae > Corvus > Corvus brachyrhynchos. Next base: position 12,257,291 of record NW_008237919.1, on the reverse strand, counting down.
CAGAATCTTGTCAGAAGAAATCTAAATAAATTTTAAAAAGTGAACATTTTTAACATCCATAATTACTTCAGTAGAATGGATTATGATTTTTAAAAAAATATATTTTGCAGTCTTTTGTCTTGAGATTTTACCAGCCTGCTTTTATGTTAATTATTTGAGACTTCCCCTGTAAATATGTCCAGCTGTCTGGAATTCATCTTATGTGTTTAATTTATGTCAGACACTGATTTAGCTGTAAGCCTTAGGCATGCTGGAGCTGGTTTTCATTTTTTTTCCCCCAAAGATTCAAACCCAAAAGAACTTATGTCAAAAGCTGTGAAAATGAGAAACTCGAGAACTCTTCCGGAGTCAGATCTGCCACATGGAGAGCTTCTGAATTTGTTATTTTTCTTCCTGAAAACTGATCTTACAGTTCCACTAGAAAAGGCTCACATCCAAATATGACTAATAATGAAAAGATTTCTGTACAATAAGCAGGCCACTAGTAACTGCTGGCTGACATAAGGTACTGAAACTTTTGCAGGAATGGCTCATGGCATGATGTTCAAGAATTCTTTGTCTTAGGACATTTTCATATATAGAGTCAATTTGAGGCTATAGATGTCATCATCCTCCTACTAATTAACACAATGAGATTCCTGCAATGTATTTCCTCTCTGAAATCACTTTACATTAGGGGAACTGAAACAACCAGTAAAGAAATTTTTCTTTCTCCATTCACTAAGAGAGAAGACTTCGATGATATATTTATACTGCTAAACAAAAAAAAAAATAAATAGCAGCTGGGAGCAGCTGAAGCACTGACCTCTCAGTAATTGACACTGCTTAACTGTAAACTTACTCTCCAGATGTATTTGGACTCTTCTGAGGAGACGATTCCAGGAAGTCCCTAGAGAGTGGGCTAGTCCTAAGCACCAACTGGTCTTGAGGGACTGGATCTAAGCCCAGTTATTTGGCAGCACAGGCAAAGTCAAATATCAACCCTCTGTGCCTTAAACTGGGGCCTTTGTGACTACCATCCCCTTCAACTTGTTTCCTTGCCAAGTTAAGGTTCCTGAACTTTCCTGAAGATAGTATAAAGAAAAGATATTTGGAGCAGGACAAACATCTAAAATTCTTTGATTTTCCTACATATTTATAGTAGAGATTACATTTAAAAATAACAGTGAAGTGCTGCTCGAAAAGCTGAAAAATTCTTCTGGCACTGAGGGTCATGTCACACCTCTTTACATATCAGTTTAATTCTCTTTCACAACTGTTTTGCAGGACCCAGCCCTGGGAAATGAAAACATTCCCTGGCTGTGCCAGTTACACCTTGATTCCTCATGGCCCTCCTCGGATAACCACCTTGTTGCACCTCAGGTTCTTCTCACTTACTTTGCTGGTGTCACTCACCTAGTGGCTCGCCCTAGCAAGGGAGTGTGATTGCATCAGTACAACAAGCTTGGTTTGGCCCAAGTTTTCTGTAAGAGCGCAGCAATACTGCAGCACTTTTCCAATTTAATTAGAGCTCACCTAATCCACCACATAGATCCAAGATACAGGGGAGCTCTAATAGTGGGAAGACTGTACACTCACAGGTTGAAAAAAATCCTTCCAGAACTTGCCTCTGAATGTACCACCACTGGGGACCACAGACCTGAGTCTACACCCAGGTGACACATGCACGACTCAAGATCAACAGCATCAGATCCATCAACAATCCAGACTGTTTGCTCTGTCCTCAAACAGTTGAAAGTCTTTGTATCTTCGCATAAACTATTAAAATACCTTTCTTCTGTTGGCCTACCATTATGCTAAAGACTTAAATGTTTCAAAATGTTGGGTGTGTTCCAATATCCCTCTTCACTCTAGTGAAGGTGTCATCATGCTTCCCATAGCATGTAATTTGTCAGTAAAACAACCAATCTGAAAAACCCTGAAGGCAAAAATTCCTTTTCCAAGGTCACAAATGGGAACTGTTCTAAGCTGATCCAATAGAGATATGCATGAAGCTCCAACTCCTACCCACCACCTGGGATTACTTGCATCTGGGAACACTTGTTACTTGAAAGCAAATGCAACATGCCACATGGGACAGAGTAATTCCCAAAACTGCAGGACATGATAGGATATTGCTTCTGTACGTTTCTACAGTGTTTTTAACAAAAAGAAGGGTATTGTACCTTCCATACATAGATGACAATGCTACAGTATAATTTCACACTCCTCATCAGAAAAAAAGTCTCAGGAAATTATTGTGAAGTTTATTTTTTCACTTCTTTCTCCTTCCAGCATTCTGTATGGAACCAAATCCATTGCAGTATTTACCTGTCAAATAGAAAAGTTACAATTGCTTATATTATTTTAAATCATGCCAATTTGAGCTTTTAGTTTCAGACTTTATGTTTTGAGGAATATCTGAAGTGTTTAAAAAACACTGAGGAAAATACCAAAATAGTGGAAAGTGCTGCATTTGATCTACTATATATGTACTTGCATATCTATCCAAGCATGAAAAATTACCACAGCCACTTGATCTATTAAATATCTCTAACTGGGCTGTAGCATCTGCACCCTATAAATAACAATATAAATAACTATTATCAATCATGTACACAATTTGAAGAATTAAGCAAGACCAAACATCCCATCAAAGGGCAAAAAAAAAGCATTACATACTCATCACAGTCTTTGGGGTTAACATTGGTCTAGGTGTCCAATGCAAGTACAAACTCAACAGAAAAAGCCCACAGTCTTCTTTGCCTTAAAGAGGGCACAAGTTCTATGGTTCAGTTTCTGACATTGCTTGCTTACTTCTCTTCAACATGTTGCTCACTTCTAGGAGTCCTTGCTCAAAGGCTTATGTAGGGTCTCAAGTACCAATGAAGATCCTCAGTTGAAAACCTCTGGGGATACAGGAAAGGGTGCTGAGATTCCTGAGAGGGAATTGCCATTCTTTTTAGCAACATCTAACAGGAGGGAGTTAACTGCTACTTGAATGTGTTCCATCTGAAGTTATCTGCAGTGACTATTTCATGTTCCTAAAAATAAAACCTCTTCCAAAAGAAAAAAGCTTCTTGTATGCAGTTTGGGAAAGACAGAACTCTCAGCTCTTCCATCAGACTATTAGTACCTGAGGTGAAAACCTAAAATAACGTTTTGACATCTTCCAGATTTTAAAGAAGTCTTCTTTAGTAACTGATAGGTACTAAATAATTGCACAGTCATAAAAAGGAGATTTTTCTCATCACCAAGTGCATGTCTGAGAACATAACAATGTCACTGATTCATATTTTAGCATTAACTCACCATAAATACCAAAGTAAAGATTACAGACTACTTTTTTATTTGAAAAGCTTTTATAAATAATCTTCTGTAAAATATCTCATTTTAATCTCCTATCTCAAACAAATATCTCGTACTTTTACCTCATTCAAGAAAAGATTCTTTTAGATATGTACTATACTCTGTTCAGATATATCTCTTGGTGAAATAATATTTGATTTTAAGCATGTCATGAGGCATTTCAATCTATCATTGTCCAGCTCTGCCTGCTATTTGAATGTGATCCTTTGTTCCGTTTTTCAAACTTATAGTCTCCTCTAATTTTTACTTCTTTTTACTTTCGTATGTATTTTGAATACATTGTGTTCAAGACACTGTGGTCAGACTGTTCAATAAGAACTTACCTACATTTAGTGTTTATTTTGAAACTGGGTGTTGGATATTCCTGCTTGGATAGAAACTGCTCTCTTCTTTGGAAGATTGCACACAGGTTTCTGTTAAAAAAAGAATTAAAAAATCCAGAAGAAATTAGTTAAGAAACAGAACAATAAAATTATGTGAGATCATGCAACGAACATATCAAATTATCGATTAACTGGATAGCGTGTCAGCTGGCACAGGCACAGCACAGGATCAACCATGAAACTGCAGAAGAAATGCAAAGAATACATAAATCTTTGTTACCTCACCAACCAGGGGATCCACCCTGAACCTATGATTGTAATTGACACTTGCAAAACAAGAAGAGCAAAAATAATTTTAGCCTAAGCCATGTAGTACCAAAAGATACTGAACATCTTTTATATTCTGAAATCTGGCCCAGTCCTTATAACTCAGACGTGCTTCTGTAAAAATAAAATTCACTTTACTTTTTATCATTGAATTTAATTTACATGGTAAACATGTTACTAATTTCCTGCCTCAAATTTTGAAACAAGTCAAATTCTGTGTTCCTGTATTAAAATGTATGGTCTTCTGTATTTTAAATGATTCTATTTGTCCTTTACTGAAAATATATTCAGTATTTAATACAAAAACTTTTTCTCCAGCATCAATATAATCTGTTTCAAAGGCATGAAGTCAAATGCAGCTAAAATAAAATTTCTTTATTTTTTGTCTTAAATTCATACATTGCAACGAAACCTCACAAAAAATTTCTTAATCTATTACTCATGTCATAAGCAAGGAAGTTTCTTCATATTTATTCTTTCTATTTGAATGACAGCTCCCTTGCAGTTTTCAAATATTTATGACCTTTGTTCAAATGTGTAGGTAGCAAAACCATCCGAAAAAAATATTCTTTTTACACATGATATTTTATACCCTTTACAGAAAAGAATTTAACACTATCAATTTCTCTATTGATTAACTGTGGTGAATCTGCTTGTTTCTGAAAATTTAAAATTCCTTGCATGATAACCCTAGATGATAGGAAAAAGCTAGGAGTATCAGATGACTGAAATGAAAGAAAGGATATATGATACCACAGGATATGCAAAACCACTGGAAGATTCTCAGGGTCTTCTTTTACAGTTGGTTAAGCACAGATGGTTAAGTTTTCTCTTAGATAGAAATTTATAATACAGATCATGTAGCATTGTTGAATAAACTCAGCACACTTGTTGGATGAACAGTAGGCAAACATACAATAACAATCAACAGAGTGGGAATACCCACGTCAGGGTAATTTCCCATAAAAGAGCTGATGTTTTGCCAATACCTTACAGTTCTATAAACATTTTCCTTTCTAGTCTAAAAGATACTAATTTCCTGCTACTGGTGTGTGAAAACACTTAGAAATAAAGGTAACTCTACAAAGGCAACTGGAATCAGATGTATGCAAAGCTCCGGGATGGCCAAGTAAGGACATGTGTGGCAGGAGGGAAATTTCTGCAGCTTACATGTAGTGATACTGAAACTGCTTTGTAACTACAGTGGATTAGATTTCAGAGATGGACATAGGCACCTAGCAATGTTTAAGAGACCTGTCCAGCTGCTACTTGAAAAAGTTTTTAATATGTCCTATGTCACATTTGCGTGTTTTTAGTACTGTGAGATATGTAAAAATGTAAGCCTGATTCCTGGGGATATTCCTAGGGATACCAACTATTTGAACAGAAGTACTGACACAAATAGCACATTAATGTAGAATGATAAATATGTGGGGTGAGGAGGGGGAGTGAAACAGCAAACCTTTAACTTGCTTCCCTGTAAATATCTTCAAAGAATGCACAGTTTTAAACAGAAAAAAACTGAGAAATTTTGGATATTATGTACACATTACATTACTCTACCCTGTTTTGCATGAAGTCACTGGAATCTATTTTGAGTCATGTAGTTTGTCCAGTTAGACCAAAAAAAGGGTAGGAAGTGTTTTGAGCAAAGAAAAGTAAGCTTGTTTAGCATAACATTTTGGACTTTACAAAGCATATGTATTATCCACTCCCTCTATACTTGTTGGATTTAAACTAAGTCTAGAGAGGAAGGCAAAGGAAAATAAATAGTAACATGATACCGAGTTTTATTTTGGTGCTTGTGATTTCATAGCATGTTACTTACTAAAAAATACCCAACAAAACATTCACTCTCAGGAAAGGCACAAAGATGCGCTCATCTTTCTCCAAGTTTAAAAATCATGGCAAATCTGCAAAGACATTTAGCATGCATAATGGAAAAGAATCTCTCATGTTTCTCAGTTTCAAAAGTCAGGTTTTGTGAGTTTTACAGGAGACACCGATCTAACCTAGAAAGGCTTTTTTTAAAATGAGGTTCCTTCTGCACAAGAAAGTCATCACTGCTCTCCAGTCAGCACTCTTGGTAGGATGTTGCATCCCTTAACAACCAACTAGGTAGCAACAGAATGCTACTTAGAGATATGAAAATAGAACAAATGATTTAAGTGAAGGTGTTTATGCAATTGCTTTACCCTCTCTGATGCTTGCTTGTCACTTACATCACTGAAGGCATTAGGGCCAATCTGAACTTCTAGGCAATTACAGGTCTGGAAAGCTTCACAGAAACCTCCGTCTTAAAAGATTTTAACACTAGCTTAGCTACTGGGAGGGTGCTGGGGGTTAATGCCTGAACACCCGCTGCTTTCCCTTCTTTAGCAGCCTGTGCACTGTTTGGGGGGAGCAGTAGGACACGGGCCCAAACAACACAGGAATGGTAGCCAGCACCCGCAATGAACACCCAGGAGGCCCAAGCCCCCGAAGCACCTTACTTGGCGCAGCC
>NW_008237919.1:12221618-12249683 GCF_000691975.1 Corvus brachyrhynchos | reverse complement strand
CTGCTCAAGGAGAGGCTGCGGGGAAGTCGGATTACTGCCGTGATCTGGCTTGCGGCTTGGCCGATCCGTCGGGTGTAAGGAAAAAGAAAAAGCATAGCCTGAAAGGAAGCTTTTGTCGGTTGGATTCCAGGCGGCTGCTTTTCTAGCCCGAAGTGTGAAGATTGTGAGGTGGGGTCAGTCTTTGGTGCGGCAGTGTTAATATGTATAATTAGTGTCACAATTGTAAAGCTAAAACGCTAAGCTTGTTAATTTCCTATATTGTGCAATGAAGGATCTACTGTGTTTTTTTCTTTCTCACTTTCATTCCTTCAGAGGCTATTGTACATAGGTTTAGCTTTAGTCAGTTTTAGCTAAGCTGAAGTGGGTCTGCATACACAAACTGTGGTTTATGTGGGCATTCAAATAAAAGCCATATTCACATTCCTTGTAGGATGTTCTCCACTGATTGCTCTTAAGAGGTTTAGGTGATTCTCACAATTCTGATATTTCATCCTTTTAGGAGCAGAAATTGTGAAAGTGGTGGGAAAAGCTTCCCCAGTTTTTCTTGTTTGCTGTAACAAGTAATGTAAAGAACTGACGCTGAGTGTAGCTTGGGGCAGCCTGGTTACTTCATGTAACTGCATTGTTGCCTAACTGAAGCTGTAGATGAGAGGTAAAAAACACTGAGCAAGAGAGATGGCGGTTAAATCCTGTTCTCCAGAATTTTGCAGTGTTTTATTGTCCTTCATATCAATATCAAAGGATGTGTGTTTGCTAGACTGTGCAGGTTGATCCCTCGGATCCTTGTGTTTTATATTATTATTTATGTCATTAATATTTTTTATTTGTTTAAATGTGGATGGAATATGTAAAATAGCAATAGAGATGTTTTTATTAAGTCTCGTGGTAAAGTTGCAGCATTATTGAAGGCTTCATCGGAACCTTTCATTCAAGGGTTTTATCTTGAGAGGCAACGAGTGAAGATGTGATTTGCCTAAGTTTTCACAGTAAGGCAATTCTAGTGCTGAAAATAGTTTTCAAGACACTTAATTTGCAGTGTTGCTCTGAGTAGCCAAAAGTGGTTACTTTCTGTATAAGCAGTAATTTGCAGAGCAAATGTTTGTATTGTCCTAAACAGACCTTGCAATGTTTCTTAATACTGATGCAGAGTCTCCTTCTCCCTTTTAATTAAAAGAGCATTCAGAAGCCAATAATTCCATTTTCAAACCAAAAGCAGAGAATGCGGATGTTAGATGTGTTTTTACTCCTGGCACTTAAGATTCGCTCTTCTGTTTAAACATGGTAGATAATGTTCTGTTACTCTTGCTCTTTAATAAGTGAACATTCAGTTGTTTATGGATCATGTAGTTAAGGAAGGTCCATGATTTTCTCTCAATATGAGCTACTTTCTGTGTTTGTCACATCCTTGCCACCTAATAGAGTCAGTATTAGAGAATTCATAAATATTAAGGCACCTCCATGTTGCTAACATTAATGGAGTACCAGTGTAGTTCATTGGCATGTGGCTTCAGAGGAGACTTTCATATCAACTGGTGCAAGGAGCCTCATGGCCTGGAATGGTATTAGAAGTTCCTCCCAGAAACTAAAATGTTTTAAGTGTATTGAGTCCTGGTTTTGGCTGGGATGGAGTTCCTTTTCTTCTTACTAGCTGGTGCAATGCTGTGTTTTGGATTTAGTATGAGAATAATGTTGATAGCACACTGATGTTTTAGGTGTTGAGTAGTGCCTACACTAAGTTGACTTCCAGTGTCCCATGCTCTGCCAGTGAGGAGGTGCCCAAGAAGCTGGTAGTGCGCAAAACTGAGACCCAAACTTAGCCAAAGTGGTGTTGCATACCGCAGAACGTCAAACGTAGTGTATAAACTGTGGCTGAGAGCCACTGATTGCTGCTTGGGGATGGGCTGGGCATCTCTCAGTGGGTGGTGAGCAATCGTATGTTGTATCACCCTCCTTCCTTGGGCGTTATTCCACTCTCTCTTTTTATCTCCCTTTCTGTTGTTATTACTATTTTACTTGATTTCCATTATTAAACTGTTCTTTTTTCAACCCACTTTCCCTCAACCCACATTACCTTTTTCCAAGTTCTTTCCCCATCCCACCATGGAGGGGAGGGAGGAGTGAGAGTGTGGCTGTGTGGTAGTAAGTTGCTGACTGGTGTTAAACCAAGACAGTCTGGTAAGACAGATTTTTTTACTTGATTTAACCTATGAAGTTGTGCTTTTCACCACGTTTTGGCAGAATATATATGTAAGTGGAGTAAAGGACATGGTGGAGCACTTCAAGAATTCTTGTTACTTTTTTTGGGGTGTTAGCTTTTAGTAGGCTTTTCTCTTTCAATTCTTGGCAGCGTTAGTGTGAAGCTGTTATATAGTAATTCTCCAGGAATTCTTGCATAGAGAAGTGTGGAATTTGAGTCTGAAGTATAGAACCTAAATGGGAGTTTCTGTTTCCATTGAATTCTGAATTTTTCACAGTGTACATTTTTCTTCATTTCTAATGCCCCATTTCTTCATTTTGGTTCTCAGATGAAGTTGGTTGAAGCACCATTGTTGTTTTAATATATATATGCCTGTCTGCCTTTCAAAGCACTTAATGGAGTCTTGCATTCTATATGTAGAACCACATAAAAATATTTCTACATATGTGAACCACAGAATTTCTGGTTAACACCATTGTGGGAGCTCCTAGCAATTGTATTATTGTGAGCACGAAAAACATCTCAAAACTGTCTTGTTAGCCATTTCCAGATGACTTTAGAAGCTGTTGAAGCATTTCAATAGCAAATAGCAGTGAGGCTTACGTTTATAAATTATGGTACGTCAATTAACTTCAGAATTTCCTGTGATTTACAAAATTACAAAAGTAGCTGGCTCTTTGAAAGTGAAAATGTGTTGGAACGGAATTTCACAAATATGCTTATTGCATGATTTGGTGTTATATTGCACATAGTTTTTAGTATTTTCAGCATATTTATAGATTGTTTGATTGCTTTTTGGATTCTATGTACTTTATCTTTGCTAGTTTCTGCTTTTTGTGCTGACACTTCAGAAAACACTGTATAGCAAAACGTTTCCTGGTATTACGGAAGTAGCTTTTGTAGTATACATATCAATATTCTTCATACTTATGTTAGAACTTAACATAGCAAAGCATCCAAGTAGTTGATGCTTGTTATGAGCAGAAGACAAAAATGTTTTCTTCTGGATTCAGTATGTCTGTCTTCAGAGGATACCTATTTTAGCTTATAGTTTTACTCTGTTTATTGTTTTAAGACATGCCGTTGTTGAAGAAGTATTTCACGTAACTGGGTGTGAGTCAGCTATTATCACAGTGGGGTTGATACTGTGAGTCAAATGAGTAAAACCTGACTTGGTATCTTAAAAGATTTCCCCTTGAGCATGATTATTTTACAGGATAGTTTTCAAGTGTCAGGTTAAGGTAAGAGGAGTTGAACCTCTAATAGTGACAACTTTTGTTGTGGGTAGAGGTGCCGCATGGAATATTTCCACTGTTTGCCTTGGACATTCATAGGCAACCTTTTCTGAGTAATTCCCAGTCATCTTCAGCATTTCTGAATGTTTTGATCACAAGTCTTAGTCCCTTTTTTTTATTCCCTTCAGTTGCTCATTGATTCTTCTGTGCCTTACCTCATTTGCTGTACTGCATGTATGGCAGTGTGTAATGGTGCTATGGCCAGACTTAGTATTGGCTAGACGTCGCATTTTATGAAAGGATAAAATGACTGAGAAGGAATTTAACCTTTTTCAGAATGTTTGTCAGATGGGGAGTCAATACTGGAGTTATGGACTCTGGAAGTCTGACTTTCTATGATAGAGAACCATCTCGGCATTATAGCTATTGTTTCCAGGAGGATGGTGTGAGTAAGAGATGAGACTTCTCAGCAATTCATGACCTTCTTGTCATAAGTAGGATATTTGAAATTGTTGGTTTGAGAAAATGTTTGTCAATATGTAATAATGGCTACAGCTTTTGCATGGTACTCGTATTTATTAAGGCTATTTTTCAAGCTAACCTTAAGATAAAATATACAAAAATGACCTATAAGTTAATGTTTGTCTTAATTTAGTCTTCCGTGGTAATATTGCCACTGTTTTAAGATTATGCAAATTCTCGTCTTAAGTTTCTTGACCAGTACTTCAGCCAAAACTTTTGGAAGGTCCCCATCTAGAAAGCAGAACTACTCTTCTAAAAATGAAAGCTCTGTGGAAGAAAGTTTTGAGGATCTGCTCTTGAAATATAAACAGATACAATTAGAACTCGAACACATTAATAAAGATGAAAGACTAGCTTTGAGCAACAGGGAAGAAAATGAGAAACAAGATGATGAAAAAACAGTGGACACTGAGGACCAAATAACTGTAGAAAATGACAGTATTAAAACGGACGCTATAAAAGAAGTACCTCCTGAGGAGAAAAATCCGGTTATGGGCTTTCAAGCATTTGAACTGAAACCTCTCAGACAAAAACTGCCTACTCCAGCTGAGAGGAGCAGATTGAAAAAAGGCAAAGAAGGAATGAAGCAGTCCTCGCAAAAATCTGAACTAACAGAATCTGGCCAAGGTAAAGAAATACTTATAAAGTTATTTTAGCTTGTGAAGTTCTATTTACTTGCTATTATCTATTGTATTTATTAGGTGTCAGAGAAAACTTCCATTAAAATGTTAAAAGTTACAAGTTAAAGATTCAACATACTTAACTCTTGTATTTTGTAATTCCTTGAATTACATAAACATGTTTGGAAGCATGTTTTTGCTTTGGATTTGAAATAATGTGGTTCTTTTAGACCGATTGGCAGAAAGCATGAGGACAAGACTTGAAGGTTTAAAGTGCTGTTCACAGCAGAAATCACCGATTTTTTTCCCTGAAAGTTTTACTTCTTTATTTGCCTTGTTCTTTTCTGCAGAAGCAATATGTGGTTATTTTTTAGCTGAAAAGAGAACATTTAGAGATCCCTTTTTCTGCATTTCATCTTTGTGTGTTTTCTGAAGTGGAGGACTAGGATCATGGAATATTCTGAGTTGGAAGGCACCCACAAAGATCAAGTCCAGCTCTTAAGTTAATGTCCCCTACAGGGATCAAACCCACGACCTTGGCATTATTAACACCATAAGATGTTTTCACGAGAATTGTTTTCATCGTTGTTGATATTCACAAATAGTCAAGAAATCATAGGCCAGAAATAGAAAGGATTTATAGAAGAAATGCAGCCAAAGAGTAGAATAAGTGTTTTGTCAAAGATTGTTCTGGACTGCTGACTGAAGAGGGTAATTGCTGAGATGCATTAGCCAGTTACTGAAAAACAAGTGATCATATATATTCCAGCTGACTTGTGGTAAAAGCACTTGAGCTTACTACTAAGTCTGCTGCAAAATAAGGCAGCTGACTTAAGCTTCCTACTCTGAGGCTTCATTTAGTTTAGTAAGTGATTGCTGTGGTTGAGGGTGGTGCTTGAGGCTATCGCTTGTCATCTAATGTTACCTAATTTGCCAGTGTGTATAAACTATCAATTTGAGTGGGAAGAGACAAAGTAGTTAATGGATTGAATAAGACTGCAGGTGAGTAATTGGCAGGAATACGAAGAAAGGTTGCACTAGAGCACTGAAAGTCAGAATGATTTATGTGTAACTTCAGAATGAGAATTTAGGAGACAGATCTTGTAAAGAAAACAAAAGAGAAAACTGATAATTAGTAGTCAAACCACCTTATTCTAGCTAATTTCTCCCCATCCTGTGTTTCCCATTAATAATAAACTTTTTTTGTGTTCTTTAAGAAGTCATACAGTTCTTATTGACAGAGATGAAGAAAACAAATAAATTTTCGTGATAAAAGAAAAACTAATAGCCTGTGGGAAGAGAATGTAGCAGGACAGGAGTAAAGCAGCTATTTAAAAAGCAAAACAGTCTCAAAAATCCAACTTCCAAACTTAAAAGCACTGGAGTTGAGAATACAGTTCTTATGGTAGTGAAAAATAGATGCTGTAATATGCATATTAAGAGCATTTAATTTTTACATGATACTCAAATCTATGATACATGAATGATGTGAAAGCAGACAGATTATGTATGACTGAATGTTTATGACAATATAAGGCAGGCTTCCAAAGAAGAATTCAGCTGATTGGAGTCATTGCAGATTCATGTGTATTAAGTGAATGTATACTACATTAATCTCCTTGCTGCCACTATATATGCTGCATGTATTGGGAAATCAGCAAAATTTGATTTTCCCGTTTTATTTATTTTTAAATGGTGTACTGGATGTTTCTACGGACCTGTAAAAGTTGAGGAACTTGTCTTAAAACTCAGGGAAGTTTGAGTCTCTCTCAAATGAATTCTCTGTGGTTCAGCTGCTCTGACAGGCTTTGACAGTATTCCATACTTTCCTTCCCATGTTGTGCATTAGCTTTTTGTGTCCATGTTGTCCCCTTCTGGTGTGTACAGAATGTCCCTTCATATGCCTGCATCAAATAAAACTACTATCTGTCTTCCTACTTCCATCCTGTGAACTGGATGGTTAGGAACTTTACTTAGTATAATAACTTTTTTGAATTTTTTTCTATAGTTCATATGGGTATTAGATATTACTCTTTCTTTTATATGTGCATTTTTAACAAACGCATGTGCAAGGAGGTTCAGCATTTTTTAAGTTTCATATTCGTTTATGTATAAGATCTTGGTGTACTTTAAGCCATGGCTTTCTGAATGAAGCTTTCATAAAATGCTAGGAAGAATTAAAGCTGTACAGAATCCGAATTTATTTTCCACCAATTTGAATTGTGGGAAGGAATCTCTCTTTGAAGAAAGACTGATATAGGAAAAGAACTCCAAGTTTCTCTAAATGTTTCCTCCTTGCCTGATGCATATAAACATATATGTGTGGTTATATAAAAAGTCCATAATTACTTTTTTTGCTGCCAATTATATTACTATAATATAATTGTGCTATAATAAAGTAGGTAATACTGCAATATATACAGCATTATATACTATGTGTAAAATATAATATGTTAATATGTGTGTATATACATATATACACTATGAGAATTGGCTGTATTTTGGGAAGTCTAAGAAATTAATATTTTAACATCTAAATGTTTAGTGGGAAAGGAGTACTGTACTATGCATTTCCATATTATAACTTTTTTCTGTTTTCCTTTGGTGTGAAATGGAGCAAATGTGTTCTTACTGCTGCTTTGGGCCTTTATATTCTGCAAAAGAATGACCAGTTACTCAAAATAGCTGCCAGTGAAATACGAGATGCCCAGGACAGCAGCTGCTATGAGATGGTAGTATAAAACACATGACAAGAAGTCTTCTTTTCCCCTTGTCTGCAAATCTCTTTTTCTCTGCTTCTTGAGGAAGTACATGCGAACCTTAAGACAGGAGTTACTAAGAAATGACAAATCTTGCCTTAGGCTTATGGAGTTGTGAGGATGTGGATTTTATCAGACATACCAACTTTCTACAAATGTTTGTTCATGTAGTCTTACATGTACCACTGCTATTGTTTTATACTGTGTGTCAGTGATAATGATAGAATATGTTTGTATAGATTAAATTTCATGTATTGTTTTAATGTAGCTCTGTCTCAAGAGAAACAGCTTGTTCAAAAATACGGTATGTTTTCTCTTGGAAGGTACAGAAGACAAAGAACAAACATCAGTGCGAAAGCTTAGCAGTTCCGATGTTGCATCTGAAAAGGTAAGAAAGTATTCCTCCATAGGTGAGGCATGATTGCATTATGAATTTCTGATGGCTTTTTCCAAATGGCAGTCCAGAAACAGTCCAGTAATAGGAACTGTCAATTTTTAACAAATGATACTTACCAGTAAAGTAGGACTTTTGAGCTTTCTTTTAGTAAAAATATTTGGGAAAGATTTCAAAGGACCTTGTGAAGAAAAAGTTGTTAAATTATGTTTCTTGACTTCTTGTCTTGTCCTTTCTTCTGTTTTCTTCTCAAGAAGCTGCTTGATGATGAGGAGGAGATGTCTGAATTGCAACTTAGGCTTCTTGCACTTCAGTCTGCTAGTAAAAAATGGCAGCAAAAAGAACAACAGGTGATGAAGGAAAGCAAGGAAAAATTAACAAAAACGAAAAGTGTAACACAGAAAGTCAAAGCCAGTACAAAAGCACATTCAACAAAAAAACCTAGCACTACAGGTAATAAGTTTAATGTTACTGAAATGGCTGTCAGTGTTGTGCCTCAAAAAAAAAAAGTTACGTGAGCAATGAGCCTTTAGTCATTCTAAACTCTTACATTTACTCAAAGCTCTTGAAGAATCTAGGAATAGGTGGAGCCAATTAGGTAAAATGGAGTTAATCACATACCTTTTTATTTAAAGGCAAGCAAACTTTGAGGAAGCAACAGACAAAGACATCAAAGAAGATGCAGCAGCAAAAGGAGCTAGACAGGCGGCAGAAAGAGGAAGACCAGAGGAAACAAGAAGAAGAGGAGGAGAGAAGAAAGAGAGAAGAAGAAATAAGAAAAATTAGGGACCTCTCGAATCAAGAAGAGCAGTACAATCGATTCATGAAGCTAGTTGGAGGAAAGAGGAGATCAAGAAGCAGGGTAACAAATTTCTTACATGGTGTTCTGGTGTTACATTTAGGATTCATGAATGATTTCTATCTTGCCCCACCTGGTTTTGTGTCACCATCCTGTCTGCATCCCCCTGTTCTTCTCCCTGCTTTCTCTACCCCTAGAATAATCAAAACAGAGCAATGAAAGAAAAGGTCAAAATACTTCAGTGTTTACCATGTTTTAATCCCATGCTAGACAAGCGTTCCCTTTGGATTTGGAAAAACAGTTTTGTATGAGTTGTACATTTGTAAGTTACTGGTAAAGCATTTTTCTCCTAAAGACATTTTGAACATTGTGATCAAAGAGCAACCTGTAATTTAACACTAACCAATCAGTGAAACTTCTTTGGCTTTCTTCCCTTAGATTTCTGGGTTTTCTTCCCCACATTTTCAAACTTTTTCTGTGTATACAACTTCAGTGGCTTGCTTCTTTTGAAATGTCATTGGAGGGCTTGGTTGCTTTGTAGTATTTTTCAATTGTAGTATTTAATATATTTTGTTGAGGCATAAGATATGCCCAGACAAAAGATAATTAGTTCAACCTCACATAGTGTCAAATTGATTAAGTACTAGAGTCACTGCAGTGGTCATCATGCTACACTTGTAGGCTGTACTTGTTCTCTCATATTGAGATTAGCAAAAGGCACTTGAGTAACCAATGTTCTGTCTCTAAAACATTGGTACATTACAGAAAAAAAAGGACTGTTTCTTCAGCATTAATTGTTGCAGCCTGGAAGCAATACAGCTGCTGCAGCTGTATGCTTCAAGTGCTTGGTGCTTAATGCTGTAAGAAGAAACAGCATCTAAGGGAATTGGGGCTCCCTGTTTGAGCTTGTGTTGTAGAAGAATCATATTTACAGTAATACTGAGTGGAAAATTGAGACTAAAAATGTTTGACTGTAAACTAGATATTCTAAAAGCTACCAAAATGTCTTCTGTAGGCCTCTGAAAGATACAAGTTAAGGAATCTAAGAGGTCATAGTTAGGTGTTCTGCATGTTTTCAGTCTGGAACATTGATTGGCATCTGTACAGTGTTAGGAGTTCTTTAAACAACCTGATTTATGAGTTGACAGTCTCTGGATTTGTCTCAGTGTGGTATATGCCTCCTTCTGGGACAATAAAAAGATTCTTCACCTGAGAGTTGTTTCTAGCAAGGGTAGTTCAAGCATTCTTGGTAGTTAACATGGCAGATTACCAGAAATAATATAGCGTTTAATTCTCTTGCAGTCTTTCAGAAATATATAACCATGCCAATTTAACAGATATATAACGACCTACTAGGTATTTAAAAATTCTTTCTTTTTATCATAACACCCCCCACCCCATCATCCTGGAAGAGATACAGTTTTAAAACTGCCTGTCAATTTGTCTAGTCGCTACTTGCAGTGGATTTGATTAAAAGGTAATATTCAGTTTCATCTTCTTGTACAAGATAAGTAAATTGTATTTATAAAGCAATTAGAGGAAAAAATTGTAAAGGCCTTTTTGCAAAATTTATTTCTTAGCGGTTTACTCTGAAATAATGATGTAAGACCAGCTAAATAAAATACTTTTTTTGTGTGTTTAGTCTTCAGATACAGACCTGAGATGGTCTTTGGATAAGCAGTCTACGGAGAGTGCAGGAGGCATATATCAGTATGATAATTATGATGAAGTTGCTATGGATACAGACAGTGAAACTAACTCACCAGGTAAGACTTAGTTACAATTTTCTGTTATGGTGATTGGTAAAAATAGGTAAGATGTTGGAAATAAGCCACTGTTCTAGAAAGAGTTTTTGAGCTGTCTGAATTATAGAACTAAAATTTTAAGATGAGCCAATTGTTTTAACCCTGACTCTCTGTCTCTGCTGTAGTGGTATTTTTAAGGTCTTCAGGGTATTCTTTTCTCGTTGCAGTACTGTAGGTTTTATGCTTGTATATTCTCAATCAGCTGTGCAGAAAGTGAGGGCCCCAGGGTGTTGACTGGACAGGCAGCAGCTTTGCAGAAAAAAGGGCCTGGGTGTCTCAGTGGACGTTGAGTGGCACATGGGTCAGCAGTGTGGCTTTCGGTGACAGGCAAACCGTAGCCTGGGTTGTAGCACTGTGACTGTCGGGGGTCAGTGATTGGAGGGGGCTGTTAAACACTGTCAAGATTGCCAGTTTTCTGGTTTCATGGTACAAAAGAGTGACATTCTAAAACGAGCCTAGCAAAAGACCTTTTTGACTAAGGGAGACTGTTTCAGGCCTGGTTTTCAATAAAGTTCATTGGGAGACTGAAGCACTTGGCTTACAGCATGAGACTGAGAAAGCTGCATTTGTGTTGAGAATGCTAAGGAAGGCTTTTTGCTCTTGTCTTCAGCTACTTAGTGGACAGTTACAGAAAAGACAGGACCAAACTCTTCAGTCAAGTAGGCAACAGAAGGACAAGTAGCAACACTTAAACTGTAACAAAACAAATTCTGCATAGATAGAAGATGGTCAAGCACTAGAGCAGGTTTAAATATTGTGGAATCTCCATCGTCAGGTATACCTGGAACTTAATAACCTGACTTTGGGGGCAGCCCTGCTTTGGGCACTTGTGTTGGGTCATTTATCTTCCAGAAGTCTCTTCCAGCCTAAATGATTAATTGACTCTTGAGTTTGAGGTACATTTAAGGTAGTCGGGTTTCTGTGTTCCATCTCAACACGTGGAGAGTTGAGAAAATTTCATTAAGCATACTACTTGATTGGCTACTTCTTTTCTCTTGCTTTTCATCTTCCACTCTTTTTTTTTTTTTTTTTTTTTTTTTTCCTTTTTTTTTCTCCCTTCCAACTTAATAACCTGACTTTGGGGGCAGCCCTGCTTTGGGCACTTGTGTTGGGTCATTTATCTTCCAGAAGTCTCTTCCAGCCTAAATGATTAATTGACTCTTGAGTTTGAGGTACATTTAAGGTAGTCGGGTTTCTGTGTTCCATCTCAACACGTGGAGAGTTGAGAAAATTTCATTAAGCATACTACTTGATTGGCTACTTCTTTTCTCTTGCTTTTCATCTTCCACTCTTTTTTTTTTTTTTTCTTATTTTTTCTCCTTTCTGGTCAGCCTTCCTTATACCTTACATTGCTAAAATATGCACCTGGTATTTTGTATGTGTAAGCTACAAATCTCTCTTGATAAAGCATCTCAATCTCTCATTTAATGTTTCAGAATTTATCAGCTGTGCTTTGGGTCTGCTTCTGTCCTAGTTTGTGTTGTATTGTCATTTTGGTAGACAGTAGTCAGGCAACTGAGATACCTTGTTTTAGAAGGTAAATTCTTGCAATATAAATCCAGTATGAGGGCTGCGTTACCTCAGCAGTACTGGTTGGCTGCACTTATATTTTGTATGTAAAACAGGAAAAGAAAACATAACTACTTTTTTAAAATATACATACGTGTAAAAAAAAATGCGCTGTGCTGTGTCTGGTGTTAAGTTTGAAATTAGTGCATAGTAAAAACATTTGTCTCCTCCTGCTTCATTTAATCAGTTGAAGCATAAAGTGTGAGTTGTTGTTTAGTAAATACCTGTCAGATTTCTTACATTCAGTATTTTAATTACAGCTTCTTCCCCAGTGCAGCCTCCTTTCTTTGAATGTCCAATAGGATATTTTCCACCTCCAGTACCACCAATTTCCTTGCCACTACCTCCTCCAATTCCAGTAAGTAACCCTGATAATTCTCATTTGGTATCTGATTTCTAATGCTAAAGCTAGGATTAAATTTAGATTCTGGTTTTGATACAATTCTCTGTTTAATGATTCCCTTGAACTATCTGTTAGACTTGTGGTTGCTTTTTTAAAATTTTATTTCACCTATTTTTGACTGATGCAGTTTTTGGTTAATGGAGGTTTTCCCTATTGAATTGAAATTCTCTTCATTGTTAGAGCTGCGTTTTTTCATACAGAAAGCAAAACTTGTCTGAAGCACATAAAGAAAAACGAATTTGACTGTTAGCATAAGGCAACTTTGCCTCTTATCTCTAGGCCATGTATGTAGGTAGACAAGCTTATTCTCTGACTTGTTACCTAGAGGGGGGAAAAGCCAAGAAATACAGCTCATCACTCATTCAAACTTTGTGCTTTTTGGCTGTGTTTTCTGTCTTCTCACCTAAGAGTCCACATGGAAATTGAATTAGTGTGGGGGTTTTTTCACTACCAATTTTTTTCACTGAATGATTGTTACTCTTCTTAGAAAAGCGATAGAAATGTACCATTCTCTCTCACATACAGCTTCTGAATTTTTGACTAAGGGAAATTGTAATTTTGTTAGCTAAGACAGTTTCATAAAACTGTTTAAGGACTGCTGGTCAACTATGTTTCCCTGGCTAGACTATCTCTGGTTCCAGTTCTCATTTACGTTTAGTTTGTATGTCTCCACAGCTTCCACTATCCAAATCTAACTTTATTGCTACTGTTAACCACTGTGAGACATTACTAACAGTTCAGTGACAGCCTTTGACAGTCATGTAAATGCAGTTTGAATGTTAAACTGACACAGTTTACGTTACTTTTAAACCATGGAATAATTTAGGTCTAAACCTCTGCTAAAGTAGTAGTTATTTTCACATTTCAAACCCTTGTTTTACTTTTTTGTTCTTAGCCTGTACCATCTTTGAGCCATCTTTACATGGAGGGTATTCCCTGTGTTTCTCTTGAGCCACCTCCACCTCTTCCCCCTCTTCCCCCTGAAGAACCTGAACAGCCACCAAAACCTCCATTTGCTGATGAGGAAGAGGAGGAGGAGATGCTCTTACGAGAAGAATTACTCAAGTCTCTAGCGAACAAACGTGCTTTCAGAGCTGAGGTACTCTATTGTTTTTTGAATGTAAGCCTCTAGATGGCAATCTTGATCGAGATTTCAATGTGACTTGCTAACGTCAGGCTTACAGGGGTTTTATGCTGCATTTCTGGAGACTTAAAAAAAATCAAGAGCCACTCTGGAGTTGCAAATTGCACCTTGCCTGTTATTTCTGAAGCAATTAAGAAAGTTCAAGGTACTGATAATGGAGTAAGTTCAAGGGAGTGAGGGTTTTCTGCTAGAAAATGTTTACTACTTTTCAACTTTCAGTTAGAAAGTAAAACAAGTAAATTTGTTTCAGCCTTCCAGGAAAAGGAGTTGGGAGAGGTTAACTGTTTTGGTTTTTTGTTGTTTTGAGGGTTTCTTTTGGAGTGAGAAGCTAAGCTTGTAGTTTTGAAAGTATATGTTGATTTTGCCCTTATTTAAAGGTCTCTTGCAGTTGATCTGTGAATAACTGGCCTGTTCTTGTGTGCTGTTTTGATATTACTGCAGAATTGCAACATTTGTCTAATACATTTGGATAGTCTGCCTAAATCACATTTTCAAGTTCCAAAGCATGTATGAAACAGTCTCATTTATACTGATACTTTTTAAAATAGCTATGGATGGTGTGTATTTCTAAGACTATATTTTTATTTTTTAGGAAACGTCAAGTAACAGTGGTCCACCTTCCCCTCCTGTTCCAGACAACTTGCAACCTGTGCCAAGAAGCAATCTGTCTGCTGTCAGTATTAATACTGTGTCTCAGCCACGGGTGCAAAATACAAAGTTTGTTAGAGTACCGAGGCTTCCACGAGCAGTGATCACAGTAAGGAAATACTGGTGCTTCCTACTAATAAGACTGTTAGTTGAAACTGAGCTCAGAAGTGAAGAGCAGACTTAGACTTAGGTTTTCTAGTGATACAGCACGGAAGAGTGAAGCTTCAGTTAAGCATCTGAATTATTAGTCACTTTGATAATCCATATTCTCTTCTAGAAAGAATTTGACACTGAAGCAAGAATTTATAGCTGAAGAGAGCATCAAAATATGCCAGCATGCAGTGAACTAAGAGATTGTAAATACAGTTCAGTTATTTTCTCATCCAGACTAGCACAGACACTGTTGCTGAAGCAGAGGTAGTCTTGCTCTTCCTCCTGCACCTGGTCAGTTGGTGTCTCCCTTCCTTTACAGTGGGGTCTGAAGCACCAGTCCCGTGGCTGAACTTACTTTAACATGCTAGATTGGTTAGAAAACTAACTTCTGTGGGGGGAAAAGTACTTTTCCTTCTAGGGGGAGTTGAATTTTTTCAGTGGATAGTATATGTATGTCAGAGTTAGCATGTCTGTGAGTGTGGCTGGAAGAGAGTATTTGTGAGGAAGGGACCAGTGCCTTGCATGAGCATAAACTAGAATTTCACCCGCCTGTCCTGTTGTGGTGAAAAATGATGCAGCTGGAGTACATTCAGAAGTAGTAAATACAGCCCATATCTTGAGAATTGCCCAGAAGGAGTATCAAAAAGAACTGATTGTGGAAATTTGAATCTTTTTCATTTTTAAAAATGGTGGTTTTTTGATGGGGTTAATGCTTTAAGACACTTAGAGCTTTGATCAAGGTTCTATCCTGAGATAAAGGATGTAATGTATAATTACAGTTGTCCAGATCTACCGTGAGAGATCAGAGGAGCAGTCCTGGAAATGTGAAATAAGTTGCTTTTTTTCCAAGCTGTAACTCCTAGAGCATTTGAGGTTAATCTAGATTGTCTGTTTGTTTCTGCATTTTTCTTTGTGCTGGAATGGCAGTCACCTCATCTTCAGTGAGCTTTTAAAATTTATGTTGGCAAAAGGTGATTAATCATGATTTCATCTATTTGTTACATTCTATTGGTGTTCTACCAATTAAACTGCCTGAGCAGCTTGCTGTGAGATCAGCTTAAGTACAGCTGTGGGACAAGAGACATTGCAACTGTGTAGCAGAAAGATGAGGGAGTTTTGGTATGTCTGCCACACCATTTCTAATGCAGATTTGATTGGTTGTTACTCCTGAGTTGCTTGAAAAAATGCCTTCTAAGTGACGGATGATCATTTCAATTGCAATTAAAATAATTAATCACCTATAGGAGTTAGATGTTTGAGATTTGTGCTATGACCATGGAGCCATAAATGTGCTGCAGATACTTTTGGGGGTAGGTTGAAGATGTTGGAGTACCTTTCATGTTACAATGTCAAGACTATGTACAGTGTTACTGTCTTGTGGAGATGTTCAAGTGCTTATTTTTTTCTTACAATGTGGAATTGGTGTGTGTGATAACAAAAGGAGTTAACCTTTTTCTCATCTTGTAAGTATGTCTTCTGTTACACCTATATCTCTAACTTTTTCTTCTAACTACAAAACTTCTTACATTCTTGCTGCAGCTTCCGAAACACAAGTCTGTTGTGGTTACCTTAAATGACTCAGATGACAGTGAGTCTGATGGAGAGCCCTCTAACTCAACTAGCAGTGTGTTTGGAGGACTAGAATCTATGATAAAAGAAGCAAGGAGAAATGTTGAGGTAAATGCTGTCTGGATTTTAATAGGTTTATTTTGTAATCATTTTTCTTTGTATATAGAATCTAAAGTTTAGAATTTGGTCAAGAAATACTGAATTGCATCAGAAGGAGGTAAGAGTGTGTACATTACTCCTGTCTGGACAATTACCTTGTAATTTGGATTGCACAAGCAAATAAAAATTTTTTGTTAAAGATGGCATCCTGAAGATAGAACTTGTAATATATTTTGGTTTGATTTTTTTCAATTAAAATTCAGTGCATTATTAAGCAAAAAAGTACTGGCTTAAAAGATATAACTAGCCTTGAACAGCTTTAAGTTAGTGCTGAAATTCCTCTTATAAATACTACTTGATAGCTGTATTTTAAACTAGTGTGTCTGGTACTGACTTGAGTCTCATTGTAACAGGCATCAAAAATCAAAGCCCCTCCAAAATCAGAAAAAGAAAATGATCCAATGAGAACTCCAGAGGCTCTGCCAGAAGATAAGAAAATAGAATACAGACTTCTAAAAGAAGAGATTGCCAGGTGCAACTTAGATTAATTGTTAATGTAAAATGTGTTTTATTTGTAGCCCTTCACTAGTCTACTTTTGTAACTTGAAGGTAAATCTGATTTTGAAAACCTTGCAATCACCTTCAGGTTTTTCCCCCCCATGCATTTTTTGGTAAGACAGCATAGAGGTCTAAAGAAAATCCTTGGATTTGAACTGATTTATAGTAACTGATTGCAGTTGTGGAAAGTACTTTTTCTTTTAACTTGAAATCTTGTCCTGCTACTCTCTTCAGAGATGTAAAAGCTCTTGGGAGTACACATTAAAATGAATGTTGAAGCTACTGAACATCTTTGTTTTGAACATTTCTGTTTCAGTCGTGAGAAACAGCGCTTAATTAAGTCTGATCCAGTGAAGAACAGTTCGTCCCCTGCAAATTCTGATGGTGAAGTTGATGGAATTGGGAGAATAGCAGTAGTGACAAAACAAGTCACAGAAGCGGAAGCAAAGCTGAAGAAAAACCGGTATGCATTTCACTGTCGTAAGTCCTACCTTTTGCTTAGCAGGATGAAAAGAATAAATAATATTTTTAAATGTGTAGCATTTAAAAAACAGCAAATGATTGATTTCCTGTTGTCTTGGACTATTCAGCTTTTAATCCTATTGCTGTGCAAAAGGAATTGTGTTGTAGTGCCAGTGTGGTGTTTGATAACTTTTAAGTATGATTTGTCATGCTAACTGTTTTCAGCTGTTTATGTTCAGTGACAAATATGATTTGTGTCACCTAATACAGCTTTTCTCTTGTGGCATGCCTTTTCCATGTTTCTCACCCTAATTTCAAGTTATGGTTGGAAGTAAAAGTGCTTTGCATCCTCTACTCAGCTTCTCTTGCCACTTGATTATTACGGTATGGTCTTTTGAACAAACTGGTTTGTGGTCAGTCATCAGCTGAAGGACAGTATTCCCTCCTCTCTTTATCCACACCCATCTACCTAAGTGTTTATCTTGCTTCCTTTGATGCATAGCTTTTTGTATTTATCTACTCTATTGTTGTGCCATAATATTATGGCTTGTAATCCAATAATGTGTGTATGTGCCCTAAGATGGAACTAGGTTGTTACTTAACAGAAAGCAAGAACATGTGTTTTGGTTGTCATTATATTAAAAACAGTATTAAAGATAGAACATTTGCTTACCTTCCTCTGTCCTTGTAACTACATCTGCATTATACTTACATGCTGAACTTGGGATGATGAAATGTGCTGTATTGACAGTATTTACTGTCCTACGGATGTTAGGACTATCTGGAGAGGCTTAATGTGTAGTCTCTTTATAAGTGAGGAGAGCTGTGTTCTTAATTAACTGGAGTTTTGGAGGAGCAGCAGTAGCTCTAAGCAACTTACCTTTGGAAAAAATTGTTATGTTCCTTTTCTACTTTCAGAATGCTGTTGATGAAGGATGAGTCTGTCTTGAAAAATTTATTGCAACAACAGGCCAAGAAGAGAGAGAATGTTCGAATTGCTGAAAATAAAATTAACAAACTGTCTGAACAGCTACAAGCAACAGAGAAGATCTTGAATGCTAACAAGGCATTTCTCAAGAGGATTCAGGAACATGTAACTTGCACTCTGAAATGTTTTTGTTTCCTAGAGCTGGAAATCTTGAAAAGGGATGCCTGATTTTTGGAGGCAGTAGGCTTTCTTTGAATTAATTATTAATTCCCATCTAGTTATATTATGTCTCATTAATTCCATGTAATTATATTTTTATTATCCGGTCATATCTGTAAATTTGCATCTTGCTGTAATATTTAGTTTTTATTTTTATTTTTTCAGATACATAAAGTTCAACAACGAGTTACAGTAAAAAAAGCTCTGGCATTAAAATATGGAGAAGAACTTGCTCGAGCAAAAGCAGTAGCAAGTAAGGAAATTGGGAAACGGAAGCTAGAGCAAGATCATCTTGGTGTAAGTTAGCATGCTTTTAAACCAAACTACTTGGAAAAGAGTATAAATTTTGATTAACAAAGTTCAAGTGGAATTTCAGGAAAACATTTCAGAAACATTGTAGGGAGTGTTCCTACTGGATTTTGTGCGTTTTTGAGAATTCAACAAAAAAGGCATTAATGATTTGAGGAAGAAAACTCTTCAAAACCTTTATTTCTGTGCTAGGGGAATGTCATTCATAGATAAGTAATAAGAGGAGCTGTATGGCTGTGAAAGAAGGAAGAAAATACTTTGCTGTCTGTAGACATCAATAATCTTGTTAAAACTATCAGGCAAAGTTGCTGCAGAGGGGATCGGATATTGTTTTGAAAAAATAAATGAAAACAAGGCTAAAATATTTTTGTCAATTTTAGTGCTGCCACTCCCAACATCACTGTGTGTACTTGTTTTATAGCTCGCCTTTTAAGTGGGGCCAGAACTTCTGTTGAAGCCCCGTACATGATGCAGGATAATTTTTACTGCAAAACCTGCAAATCTGCCAGTTGAATTGTGGCAAACTCCTGCGTGGTTTTTCTGCTGTTTGGTGAAATCTTCAGGCAGGAGTTTAAAATGTTATTATAAGCTCTGAATTAAATACCTTGCTTATGTTTTTACCTCCTGTCGATAGATCAGTAGATGAGAAAATTGAAATAAAGAGAATTTTTTTCTTTTCAGCCAAGCAAAATACTGAAATTGGATACCTCCCCTGCATCAAGTCCAAAAAAGCCTTCAGCAGAATTGATTGCACTAGAGAAAAAACGACTGCAGCAACTAGAGTATGAATATGCTCTAAAGATTCAGAAGTTGAAGGAGGCCCGTGCACTTCAAACCAAGGAGCAATCAAATACTGCACCTCATGTAGAAGAAGAATCTGAGTTTGCGTTACCTCAGCCATCGCTTCATGATCTTACACAGGACAAATTGACCTTGGACAGTGAAGAAAATTACTTTGATGATGAAGTTTTGTCTAATACAAACAGAGAACGAAGGAGATCTTTCAGAGAATCAAATTCTTTTACTAAACCAAATCTTAAACACATGGACACTCCAAAACAAGAAAGTATAAACAAACTTTCTAAAAAGGCTTCAGAGGAGCCTGAGCTGTTCCTTGGGTTGAATATTGATGAACTGAAAAAACTTTATGCTAAAGCTGACAGCTTGAAAGAACTGCTAATGAGAAGTACTGCCTTTATTGTGCCTAAGGAAGATCTGTTGTGTGGTCAGGTAAATGTTTTACAGCTAAACATGAAGCTTGTCTTTATTAGGTGGTATTGCAATTGCTGTATATCTGTTTATCTATTTCCTAGGAAATTTCAGTGGACATGGATTTTTTTACATCACAAAGTAAACAAGCTGAAGTGAAACCATTTCCATTTGGACCATATCATAGTCCTCTTCTACTGTTTAAATCCTACAGGTATGAAGACTGTATCAGCTCTTTGACTAATGCATAGGTGTTCTTGTTCAAATGTTTTCAGGGCTGTTCCTTGATACCCAGGCATGTACACAAAGACAAGTCCTAGTGAGAAACGTGGCTATCCCTAAACAATATTGTCTGGTCTAGGGAATCTAATCATTTTATTCAGTCATTTTTTCCATGCAATATGCTGCTTTTACATTGTATTGCACATTGTTTGATACAACTAAGCTAAAAAAATAGTTAAGCGTTTGAGAACAGGATTTTTATATCCAGTATGAATAATGCAAATGTAAGAAGCATATTTCAATTATGCAGTCTTTGAACTTGGCTAGGATTTACATTGTCTGAGTCAAAATTGGCTCAATCATCTATTTTTGGATTCCTGCTCAGTGGAAAGAGGCATAATCACTGTGATTCATCTTGACTTGACAGTAACATCTGCAAGTGTAATCAATTTGGAACATCTGTCTTTTGACTAAAGAGAACTTTGCTCCTGCACATCAAATTTTAGAAAACAAAAGTCTGGAATTTAAACTGGAGTAGTTGTATCCTACCATGTGCTTCAGGTTTTTTATTGCTTTGCTCTTAAGTAGTGGAAGATGGAGTATGCCATCTTTGCAGGAGTATTCATTTTGACTTCCAGGTTATGACTTCAATTCCTGAAGGAGCTAGAAATCCCAAAATTGCTGTAGTCAAACTTCAGCTAAAGATTTAAAATAAGCATTAGTCTGCTTAGCTACGACTGGTTTCATTTTTTTATACATTCTAAGGCTGATATGTTTTGTCTTTTTTCCCCACTGTTTCTTCAAGTTCATCTTTAACAGTTCTCTTTACACTTTTATTTGATGTTGGTCATCCTGACTAGAGGATGAGATTTTCTATAAACTACTGAAATGCACTTTCATTAGTTTGCTTTCTGTACTGGGTTTTTACTGCACTTCCTGTTTTCATATTCCTGAAGTTCTGCGCCTAAAGAAGAGAATGCTAGAGGAGAGCTTGATTAGATTGAGAAGTACTCCTTTGTTCCCTTCCTCTCCCTCTTTTCTTAGCCTGTAGGTTAACGATGCTTTTGATTAGTAGCAGGGTTTTGGAAATAATGAGATTTAATACAGAAGGTGATTTTTAATTACTTTTTTTAGAAAACTGATGTCTTGCCTTGTGTACTTTTATGACAATAATTCACTGTTTCATTTTAGGTTTAGTCCTTATTTTCGTACGAAGGAAAAGCTGTTCCTCAGTTCAATAACGTATAGTAATATGATAGAGCCCAAACAGTGTTTCTGCCGCTTTGATTTAACAGGCACGTGTAATGATGATGACTGTCAGTGGTGAGTACTTTTTAATTTTCTTGACTTAAACTAAACCTCTCTTCTAAATGTCTGACTCTTGAGTCCGAAATAAGTATGGTTTTCTTTTCTTTGAAAGATCTGGGTATGTGATCCTATGCACAAGTTCTAGACAAGGTTATTTTTAATACTCTATTGCAGATACTAAGTTGGAAGAAAAACTCCTTTCATCTAAGCCATGAAAAAAGAGGAGGCTCTTTAGATGTACATTTAGAAAAGTAGTATGGCCTGTTATAGAATATTTCACCTTTCTAGTAGTTTAAATGGAACTGGTCTCATACAACTTCAGCATAACTTCAACTCATTGTAGAACCTCACTTAGTGGTTGATACTGTTAAGCACACTTGAGATGAAACGTGTATATCAAATACATGATTAAGTAAAAAAATAATAATATTGTAATATTGTAATTCTAGTTTCATCGGAAAATACTGGCTAAGTTTGTTTCCTTAAAGGCTGGTGTTAAATTTTATTAAAAATTAATTTGTTTAACAGTGTTGTGCAGTGTATTTACAAGTGGATATGAATTGGTTAGGAATGAACTCAATATGAAAACTTAGCTACTGGAAAAATAGGAGTGAGCTTTATTCTGGATCAGCTTTTAGCTGTTGTCATCAACTATTGTTTGACTCTTCAAAATACAAAGCGATAACTAATTCTTACAATTACCTTATTTGAAGTGGAAGGTTCTAAGTGCTGTGGTTTTGTGTTATTGCAAAATGAGTGTGTAGACATGTAATTTAAAGAGTAAGGCTGTAGTGAAATAATGAGGACTAGGATTAAGTTACTTACGTAGGTTTAAGTTTAGAAAAGGCCTAGGTATATTTAACCAAACATCAAAGCAAACAATAGGTTTTTTTGTGGGTATTGTTTTCTTTATGCCTCACCCAAGTGTGTACTAAAACTTTCATAATAATTTGTTGCTATGATAAACGTATTAATTGCTTATTTATTCGTTTTAGGCAGCACATGAAAGATTGCACTCTTAGCCGTAAGCAGCTCTTTCAGGATATTCTGTCTTACAACTTGGAACTGATTGGCTGTTCAGAAAAAAGCACTGATGAGGAAATCAGTGCTGCCACAGGTTATTAAGAGTCTTTTATTCTCTTTTGTATCTAAAAATTCATTTCTGAAGGAATAGGTTTCAGTAAAAGCTGTGGGTGCAAGGACTTTGATGTGAAGCAATGTATAAGATACAGCTATATGAAGTTTCTTTTGTTGTCCATTTCTGCCCTTTGTAGTGGGTAGTTACTTAGTTACCTTGTTATCTTACAAAACGAAAACAATCACTGATCTGAAAAACATTTCACTCTAAAAAATATAATTGCTGCAATTCAGGGTGTTGGGGAGCAGTGAGCATGGAATCTTTACTCTCCTCTTCCTCCGTTCTTTCTGCAACTACTGGACTGACCTGTTTTGGTGGAGCTGGAATTTTATAACAATGCCTTTGCCATATAGGCAAGTTGCGAAACAGAACTTCCTTCTTTTTCATTTCTTTGTGCTAGTGTGTTAATCGCCATGCATCTTAAAGCAGTCATAGTTCATAATTTTAGCATAGATTGTATTAAGTTGCTGTTAAGTTGCATAACTGTTTTCATCCATATGCTTATCTTAAGCTACACATATTCTTGTTTCAGAAAAATATGTTGAAAAACTTTTTGGTATAAACAGAGATCGTATGTCAGTGGATCAGATGGCTGTTCTTCTGGCCAGCAATGTCAACGAGAGTAAAAGTCACAGTAAGTAACTTGGTAGATTAAATGCAATATATATAAACTTTTAAAAATTATGTAAGTACCCCGATGATTTTGTAAACCAAGAATATTTTTTCTTATTGTTGCTTAGTTTATTTATCTTAGTATTATAAATTCTGATTATGGTGAATTCAAGACAACACAGAGTTTGTTTTAAGGCAATAATATAATAGCTTTTGAGTTCCATTTGTAGACTTTATTTATGCACTTAAGCACAATAAATTTTAAATGAGTGGTATTGAAGTTTATACACTTCTGTTGAACTCACAGAATCTTTTTATCTAAAACCTTTATCAGGAAAAATATTTTACTCTTGAATACAGAAAAGTGAAAGAGTTTCTACTACTTTGTTTACAGCACCTCCACATACAACTTGGAAAGAGAAACGGAAATGGAGACCAAAGTACTGGAGAAAACCTCTGTTAGATAGTAGCAGCAGTGAAGAGGAACAGTTTGTTGGACCTATTAAATATGGTAATCTGGATGTCTGGTGGCCTTTAAAAAGAGTACTGGAGGAAAATACCCACCCACTTCTTTCTAACACTTGGCTTTTAAAGTGGTTCTTGAGAAAATCAGTGTTTTAATAGTTCTCTTGACTTTATACTTCCTGTATGCAAACTTTATTTTACATGAATTTATGGGTAAAGGTTGACCTACACTTGTAATTCTATTAGATTTTTTCCTTTAATGTGACTGGAAATTAAGGTGGAATTTGTAATTACCTGTTCTCAAAAGGAACATAAAGACCTTTTTCCCTAGAATGTTTCAGCCTTGCCAATACACTCCTGGGATTAAAAAAAAAAAAAATTATTTTCCCTCAGCATCTCCACCTTCTCCTTCCCCCTCCCCCCAAACTTTAAGTGGAAGAACATCAGTGTTCAGTTATCCTAAATTTTTACAGAGTTAATATTTGCTGTGACCTCAGGAGTTAAAAAAAGCTGCTGTTAAACAGCATTTTGAAGCTGCTGGAGCATCAGTAACCTGCCAGTGTTTCACACGTGACTCTTGCAAGTAGGAGCTTTAGCATTTGTTAGCAGATCCCCTAAAAAGGATTTTTTGAGACTCAGAATTGAGAAAAATTTTTCTTTGTCAAATGTGTCTAGTTCCTAATGGTGCCTAATGATCTGCCTCAGCTGGTGTCTGTTGATCAAGGCAGCCTTTGCTGCTATTTGTTTCATTCCTTCACATTTGAAATATAACCAGTTCTCTACAGGCAATACAGTTTGAAGGATGCTGGATAATGCTACTTAGTTCTGATCAATGGCTATGCTTGAAATATATAGATGCCACCTCTTGTGAGAGTTACAGATCACTACTGTTTTGAAAAGGAAAATTTTTTTTTCTAAAATTTGTATATTATTTACAGCCCCTCCCACAGAACATAAAAAAAGAGTTCCAGTGCTTGATGCTGTGGTGACTCCAGATGATGTCCGGTATTTTACAAGTGAGACTGATGACATTTCCAACTTGGAAGCAAGTGTCCAAGAAAACCCCTGTGATGTACAGCTTTGGATTAAACTTGCATATAAATACTTGAATCAAAATGAAGGGTATGTCGCTACATTTTAGACACTTGCTACCTATTAGCTATGTACCTATAATGCTATGATAAAGTTTCCTACTTAATGTTAAAGAACTTCCTCCAACAATGGCACAAATAATTGATTACTTTAATTCAGATTAAAAAATAGATTATATTTCCTACTGTATTTAGTGTAGTATATGAGTAATAAATTACACTGATGGTTTATCTTCGGGTAGGTTCTGATTCAGAGCGGAAGTTGATGGAAGGTAGTGTGGGAGAAGTAATTGTTCATGTTTGAAAAGTGCTCAGTGGAATGTTGCAGTAAAGGTGGACCAGTGAACTCAAATCATTCTCTGCAGAGTGGATGGTTGGAATAATGTTTGAAATTACTTTCATCAGCAAACTTTCTTATAAGAACAGTTCTGCTAGTTGGTTTTATCCCTGTAGAAATGGTCTAATTGAGCACTTGGTTTCTTAGTTTGTGATATTTTTTTTTAATGTTGGTTTTCTAAGTTTCTCTAGCTTCTCTTCCTTAAACTTACACTGCAGGGTACCGTGTTTCTGTTGGCAATCAGATCATTTCAATAGGAATTCTGTCATGGTGGTTTCATCCATTATGACGATTAACCTCAGTTTTAAGTGAGGTACAGCTGAGCAACTGCAACAGGAAGCAAGGGGAATGGAGAGGAGCAGATCTACTCTGTATCAATAGGTGCCTGAGCAGTAGAAGGGGTAGAACTGGAAAGACCAGTAATCAATGTATTACCAGCAAGTGGCAGCATGAGAAGAGCATGCCTTCTAAAAATAAGTGTACTTGGGAAACAACCAAGAAAAGGGAGAAAACCTGGTGGAAGATATGCATCCTTTTCATAAAACAGCCACCTCTCTCATTCCCCACTTCCTCAGCACTCTGAAGAAATTTGACTGCTGTAGCAGGTGAAAGTAGTGGCATTGGGAAAGCTTCAGACATATGCATGGTTAACTGTCTTAAGGTTTTTTTGAGACTTGTGTTTTTCTTCTCATAAATGTCCATGCAAAATAATTTCTAAAGATGATTTCAGGACAAATGGGACCTCAGAAGTATTCTGTGGTTTTATGCAAGATGTATTTATGAATTAAAGCTCAGCTCTGTGGTTTGCAGTATAGTCAGTTATTTCAGCTAATCATATATTACTTGGTGGGTGTCATCTCATGATTCGTTATCTCAAAAAAGCAAATTTCTTTTTTTTAATGTCTTAGAGAACCTGCATGGTATGCTGAAGTAAAGGCTTTTGTTTAGTGACTGTAGAAAATTTCATCCTTTTACTATTACTTATTAAATATTTAACAAAAATACAGCTTACTTTACTACATTCTTAAAATCCCTACTTAAGTCCTTAAGCCTGTATGACGTAAATGCCTTTATATCCTTGCAGCTTGAGAACTTTGCTTACAGATGAATCTTACCCATTTTCAATAATTTGGACTCTTTTATTAGAATTGGCAGTCTTCATAGAATACTTATTTCCGTGCACTATGATAATTGCACCTGATAACTTCGGAAGGTTGAAAACTTGCTGCAGCTTTGAAACCTGGTGATAGTAAAGGACAACGTGTAAAAAAGATAGCGCACTGTGTGTGACTTTAATTCTAATTAAAAGCATCTATTTTCATATTTGATGTTGTGCAAGTCGTAATACCAACACAGTTGATGAGAGTGCTTTTTTAAAATTTTTATTTTTTACAGCTCGTCATCTGAGTGTTTAGATTCTACTTTAAATGTTTTGGCTCGAGCCCTTGAGAACAACAAAGAAAATCCTGAAATTTGGTGTCATTACCTCAGACTTTTCTCAAAAAGAGGAACCAAGGAGGAAATACAGGAAATGTGTGAAACAGCAGTGGAATATGCTCCCTCTTATCAAATCTGGTGGACAGTAAGTAAAAATTTCGAAGTATACGTGAAATGTTCCTGTAAGTGTGTTTCTGCTGTATAAAGTCAGTATGTATGACAGGGAAACTGTAGAATAAAAAGCGCTGTACCTTTTTAAAAACTCAAAAGTTGAAAATGAAACAAATCAAGTTCCTGTAGTTATTTGTAGAAATCATCACTTTTCCTTAGGTAGTAAAAGTTATTTAAAATCAAGATGTTACATTGATTGCAAAATTTGGCTGTTCTTGTACATATTAAATTAATATGTTTAATATGTTTAATATGGAACTGTGAGGGAGGGTAACACGGTTCATAAGCTAGCAAAAGATACGATTCGAAGTTTGCGATCTGTATGATTTTTAACCTAGAAGCCTTACTTGTATTGTGATTGTTATTATTATGATTTATTTCTCTCTAGTTTTTGAATTTGGAGAATTCCTTTGATGGAAAGGACTATGTTTGTGGGAGGATGCTGCAGTTCCTAATGGAAGTGAGAGAAGGAGGAGAAAATCCAAATCTTGTGTCCTTTCAGCTGCTGGAGACTCTGCTCTACAGGGTTCATT
Organism: Corvus brachyrhynchos; assembly: GCF_000691975.1. Lineage (NCBI taxonomy): Eukaryota > Metazoa > Chordata > Aves > Passeriformes > Corvidae > Corvus > Corvus brachyrhynchos. The sequence continues at coordinate 12,222,768 of NW_008237919.1, read as the reverse complement.
TAAGCCTGTTTACAGGAAGACATCAGAATGCTCTTGTTCTGCTGCAGGTAACTTCCAAGTTACCACCTCAGGAGTGTTTCCATAGCTTTACCTTTTTAATGCCTGTGACTGTGATAGTTTGAACTTTAGAGGAACTGTGCCTTCCTGTAGGAGAATTCCTTCAACAAATAGAGGCTTCTGTGTTGAGCTATGATGCTGTTGTAATCTGGATATACCTTTGGGGGTTTCGTTTCCTACTTTTTTTGTTTGAGTAGCTAATAGCTTAGATTACTATGTCTCAAAATAATGCCCTGGGAGATGCTTTATTTTTTGGTTTCTAGTAAGCCAGAGATCAGGTTTTTGCAGTGAAGGGCCTGTTAGTAATGCCTTAGGTATTCAAAATTGCCACAGAAATTATCAAACCAGTAGTTCTTGGGAAAGAATATAGTAGTTATCTAACAGTATTGCCCTGCTCTCCAATCTGGAGACTGTTAAATCAGATTTTATTTCTCCTATGAACTCCGAAGTCATTGAGTTATCTCAGGCCAGAACTATGGAGAAATAATTTAGGTGACTGTTAACTGTTGCGTAGATGATAAAAGTGGTGGCTGAGGGTGAGAAATGGACATTATCCTCTCCCAAAGTGGGAGCTCTGTCCTTTCAGTTGCAAGGTGTTTCATTCCTGCCAGCAGGTGCCGCCTATTGCTTGCTGCAGCCTGTCCTTAGACAGAGTTTTAGGCCTTCAGGCTTTTGTCTGGCTCCAGTTAGAATGGGAGAGTGCAATGCTGTGCTGGCTTTCTCCAAAGGTACTGAGACACATAAGTCTGAATTAATAAAAAGAACAGAGGGAGAAAAAACTCCTTGTGTCAAATCAACATGGGAATCCAGGGAGAATAACACTGGTTGGTTACCCTTACCTTTCTGTAAAGCATCATCACAAAGCTAAACTTTTTTTTTTCTAAATGAATCTGAAATGTGTAATTGAAAAGAATGGCTTGAATAATCTCTTGCCAAAGAATGGCAAGAGATTATTTAATCATATTTCAGAGAAAATAATTTCAAAGTAACTGCTACTTCAGAGTAAATAGCAGTGTGTATTGGAAAACTTGAAAGCAATTTCTAAGTATTTTGTGGCGTGAATAAGTGAAATGCTTTTGAAACACCAGTTTTC
>NW_008237919.1:12193279-12221589 GCF_000691975.1 Corvus brachyrhynchos | reverse complement strand
TGCTGAATTTTGCATAAATTTGCAAGTACATTCATTCCCTTGAAAAATGCATTCTTTGATCATACTGTGTTTGTCCAGGAAAATGTTGACACATCACTAGTCATGAGGTTCTATTGAATTTATGTTTAGACTTTATTTAATTGCATGCTCTAATTATTTTATTTGGGATCTGCTTGTTTAACTGGACTGTTCTATCTTTGCATGTGACTAGTAGAAAAATTTGAAATAGTATCCTTGTTCTCAGTAAGGATTTCAAAACATTTTTTAAAACATCATGTCTAGAGATGGTGGCCTTTTCAGTAGACTTGAATAGCTGTAACTTAGTACCTTTACAACTAGAATTTAATACATAAAAATGCCAAGGTGAACAGACAACCCCAAACGCACAAAACCTAGTTGAATCCAGGTTGTAGATGAGTTGTATCTGGTGTTACTGTATTACTTCTATGGAATTGGAGGTAATAGGAGAATAGAGAAGGAAAAGGGAACATATATGTTGGGAGATGCATGTTTTCAAAGTGTCTCTCTTCACTTTTTGCAATAAGAATCTTCTGTGGTTTTTCCAAACCTTTTACTAGAAATGGCATAATTTGAATAGCCACCCTTTCACATAAGCTGAATATAATCCTGATTTACATGAAGAATTAGTTCCTGTCTTTTCTATGGAAAAAATTGGAGAATATTGAAACCTACTCTTCCTGTTTTCTTTTCTCATTCTTAAATTCTAAAGACTTTGTGGTTGAGGTGCATTGTATTTCTTTTAACCTTTACAGAATGCTTTAAGATCAGCAAATGAAAAGATAATATCAGAACACCTTACTGCAAGTGACCGTTGTTTGGCTTGGCTGGCTTACATACATTTAATTGAATTTGGTGTTCTCCCAGTCAAGTTCTATGATCCAGCTAATGTCAGTCCTTCAAGGATTGTGCACAAAGAGGCGTTTTTAATACCATGGCAGACAGTTCAAGATTTGAAGACTGATCCTGATACACTCTTAGCTATGTTTGAAGGTAAGATTAAGGCAGTAAATATTTAATACATTCTTCACACGTTGTAATTCAAGAAGTATTATTCAGCTTCTGGAATTTCAAGGCAGTGCAATATTGCTGATGACTTCGTTAAGCCATTGACTTAATCCAGTGTATTCATTTTGATTTGAACAGAATAGTGTGGAAAATCCACATTCTTGGGTGCTTAACAAACATGAGGTTTGCGTCTGTGGTTCCAAGCCACAGCTTTAGCTTGATAGAATATGATCGTTCAGAGAAAAAGACCAGACAGTGGCTTGTAATTGTATGACATTGCTATTTTTTTGGGCTTATGCAAGCATAAAGCCAAGCTTCAGTTGTCATTCTTTCTTACCCTTCCCCCTTTCTCTCGCTAGGATGTATTTATTGGAAAGTTACTTTCCTGAAATATTAGTGTATTTCCTTAAAAGAGGCAGAACAATCCATGTGTTCATCTTAATTCACAGTTTAAAAAATTGATTCAATTTACTTAAAGTGTAAAATGGAGATATTAGAAGAAATCGAGATTTTAACTTATGGTGGTGCTGTCAGAGGTAGACTTCACAGTAGCAGGCAAGTGCTGTTATATAGTATTTATAAATGTCAGTATTTAGTGTGTTAGCCAGCAGCAGTATTGAGTTGCCACTGAGAATATACCTATGCTTCCAGTGGTAGTGCAGTGTTGAAATACTCAAGGATCAATGGAGTAGCCCAGCTGTGTGAGTGAGGGCAGTCTAGCTATGGTAATGGGGTGTTCGTTGTTGGGTAACTTTTTATTATGCTGAGGAGAAAAATAATATCCTGCATTAGTGTTTGTCTCAATAGCTTTCAGCAGCTACACTGGAAATCCTGGTGTGTGATTTTAAATCTAGGCATATGCTTCTATCTGAAACATTGCTTTAATGTTTCATTGTTAGGATGTTTCCTGTTTTTAAAATGAGTAAGAGATGAAACAAAGATTTTTGTTTTTGTACGGTGGTGATAAGTGTGAAGAGAGCTTTTCTAAAGATGATCATCTATTTCTAATAACTTGCAAAACCAGCACCTTCAGAAGTAATCTTTTCAGATTATGTATTTTCCTTATGTTAAAGGAGACATTTTATTATGTTAAGGCTTCACATAACTTTGACACTGCTTGAGGTGTAAAGGCTTCACTTTTTACTTTTATTTTGAAGATGCAGTCAAAACATGTACTGATGAAAGCCTTGAGGCTGACAAAAGAATAGCTGTCTGCTTCCCTCTCTACAGAAACATGATAGCTTTGCTGAAACTGCTTGAAAGGTAAGTTGTTTCAAGACATTCTTAACTGAAGTATTTGACTCACTTTTTTTTTTTTTTTTTTTAACTGACCTTTACTTTTCTTTAAGGTGGGAATCTGCTGCAGAACTTTGTAGATCTTTACTGGAGCTCTGCCCTAACAACTGTCAGCTCTTGGAGAGTTTGGCCACCTTGTATTTGCAGATGGAGCAGAGTGAAAATGCCCACAAGGTGTGGATTGGAGCTTTTGAGAGGAATCCTCAGAATGCAGAAGTTTTTTATCAGTTGTGTAAATTTCTTGTTTCACAGGTAATACTCCATGTCAAAACTTGTTTGCTGGTCTGCTAGCTCTATAAAATTTGGGGTTTTTGTTGTTTGAAAAGCTTGTCAAAGTGATTCAACTTAGTGATATTTTTGTAATGTCTAGTACTCCTTTATATAAATAGGAAAAGTATAATTGTCAAGACAAGTGAAATGATAAAAGATAATCTTAGAAATTACATAAAATCATAAATTTGTAGTTTGGGTTGTTCTAATTCAGTGTTAGTCTTAAGAAAGAGTAACAGAAAGTAAAAAAACCACCCTGTAATATTTTTTCAGCTTCTTCCTACTGCTGACTTCCCCATTTAAACTTCATTCTTGAGAGAATGAAGACAGTGGAGCATTGCAGAGATAAACACGCCACTTATTTATTTTGCTTAAATTACTCTCACCATGTTCCAGGTTGATGTTTGATTTTAATTTTTTTATTTTTAAAAAAAAACCCCAAACAACAAAACAGGAAAGGTCAAGCAGTATTCTTCCACTGTTGCAAGATTTCGTGGCAGCTTTCTTTGAGAATACATGCCAACAGCATGGTCCCATGGATCTCTTAAGGTATGTTTAGAATAATTTTTAATTTAAATTTTGGCAATATTGGCATTTTCATGAATAACATGGTAGCCTAGAACTTTCAAACTCTATTTTTTAGCATGGTGTGTTTTGCCAGAACTTCAGTGAATGATGGTTTAGTATAAGGTTTACGCTTGTTTTTGCATAGACGCTAATTTATAAAACCATGAGCATCTAAAAATAAAACAGCAAGCAAGTCAAATGTCTGGATCTGGGCAATGAAAATCAATCATATATATACCAAAGTTGGTTTTGGTTTTTTTTTCCCCCCCTAAAGCTAGGAGCCTAAAATGGCGTATCTGAAATACACTGTTTAGGCACTTGTAAAAGACCTCAGTCAAGACATCCAGCATGTTATTAATCACATTAGTATTGATTAAAAGATACAGGTTTCGTATATAGCCTGATGATTTTCCCCTTGAATATTAGCACCTAACTGAAAGGCAAAAGTTTTGGAATCTGCAAGTTCCCTATGAGCAAAATAGATGCCTCTGAAGGTCTTCAAAGCAAAAACCTTCTGTGCTAGAGCTCATTCAGATGAGCTTTTGAAATGTTTTTATCTCTTAAGTTAGGTGTTAGATTTTGTTCTTGCTTACGTTTGTTATGTACTTGATGTATTTTATGAAGGAAGGGGAAAGTCTGTAATATAAGGCAATATTTAACTTCGTGCATAATGAGAGAGTAAATGCCTTCTGTATTAATTCTACATTTCTGTGTAATGCTTTCTGTACAGATTTTGCCTGGATAGAGTTAAACTGAAATCTAGGAAAAGTGCATGTTTTTTTAGTATTTTTTGTGAACTGGACTTCGTAACTGAACATTACGTCTACATAGAATTCTTCCATGTAGAAGCATATTCTTGTTTACTACTCCTTTTTTCTCTTGTAGATATCTCTTGAATTTTCCAATGCCAATTGAATTTACATCACCTCTCTATAAAGAACATCTTACAGATGATGTTGTTAACCAGCAAATCCCATATCTGTGGCAGATCTACTGGTGAGATTTTTCTAAGGAATTTCTGAGAAACAGCTGTTGGGTCTGAGTAAATAGCATTTGCAAAAGCAGAGTATTCATAACTTGCTTAAGGGTGTATCACTTTCAGTTCTCTCAATAAGTGATTGGCCAGTCTTTAGAGAACCTACTGGCCTGCTGCACATTGGAGATAATTTTATGAAACTGAGTTGCATGTCAGCTTAAATTTTCCACTTGAGAAATCTTTCAGAAGTTCTGACCTATGGGAATGGTAAAAGGTGTGTTCATCTCAAAATGATTTTTTTGTTTGTTTTACTTTTGGTTTAGGTTACTGCTGCTAGTAGTGTTCCTCTTCCTTGTGGCTTTCAGTTGTCTCCCTTCTATTTTACAATAGTTCTACTTCGCAAAGTTTCCATTCTGTTTAGTCCTGATCTCCCCAGCTCCTTGATTCATTGTTTCAGCTGTTCATGGAGAAGCTCCACAGCAGAGTTAATGCAGGAGGGTGACCTGTTCCTCTGCAAGAGGTTGTAAAGGAACATGTCTTTGTCATGTATACACAATCTTTTTTCCTTTTTCTTTTTTTCTTTTTCTTCCATCATTCCTTTTGATAGCAGCCTTATACAGGATTGCCAGACACCACAGTATTAGCCATCTGTGACTTATACTAGCTACTTAACTGTGGTTACTAAGGTGCTTGCTTAGGCTGTTTAGGAAGTTTACCACTTTGTGGTCTGGGTTTGTCAGTCTACACAAGTACCTATTTGGCTTTTCAGATAAGTAAAAAGGCAAAGATGGTATTGCTTCACATACTGAGTGAAGACTCCTCAGAACTTCTTCAACACTGTTGCTTATTGTTTTTAGTTGGTGGACAACCTACAGGTAAAATGAATGGTTTTCAAGAAAATTTAATCTAAACCTTTTTTAAAGATTACCTTTATGGGGTTTTTCTTACATTGTCTATTAATATCAACTTAAATTAATTTTTTTTTTTTAACCAAAATATCTCTTGAGAAGTTCAGTTTTGGGTTTCCCACTTACACAGTAGAAGTATTGTTACTAAGACACTTGAGATCACTATTTAGTCATAAGGTACCTTGACTTAAACTCAGATTCTCCTGTATTTTAACACCTGCTTCTAAGAGGAAAAGTAAGTGTTCGTGAAAGAAGTGCCTAAATTACTTTCAGAGATAATGGGAGTGTTTCTCTGTTTGAGTTTTGCTACAGTAAGTCTCTAGGTACCTGGGCCTGTGTATCTGTATTTCCTTTCTTCAGGTATGGAGGACAAAAGACGTAAAAGTTCACTTTTACCAACTGAAAATAGATTGAAATCAGCAAAGTCTTAAAGGTCTTCTAACAATGTTTTACTTGGAAAGATCCTATTGTGTGTGCACACAAATGTATACACACTATTTTAGAGTAGCAAATTGGTGGTTTAGTTCATAATTCCTGGGGAAAGCAGGAGTAGAATCAGGCACTGATTATGTGACTTCAGTCAGGAGGGTTCTACAGCAAGGTAGCAAGGTCAGCCCTATCTTACTTTATATATTTCTGTATTCTGCTTCTTTATGAGGTTGTTAGATTTCCCCCTGCCCCCCATTACTTACTGGAAGTCTTGCCTTTTTTTTATTGTTACTTTACACTTTGAAATACGGATTTTTCGCCATGTCTTGATCTAAGAGTGTGTCTGCTCTTGATGAGGTCTTGTATGTTGGTCTAGCTGTATGTTTCTTTGAGAAGCTGTTTAACAAAATTAAGGGGGGGGTTTTGACCTTTTCTTGTCAGTTTTCTTTTTCCTCTGACACAATCGGTATGTTTCTACCCCAGATCTTGATAATATTTGTTTCAGAATAGTAACTTTGTTGCCAGAGACTGATATTATTTCCCAAGTGGCTTTAATCAGACTTTGAAATTTATCACTTGGAGCTTTCCCAATGGAAATTCAAGACTTGTCTCCATTCTGTAGCAGTTAGAGCATTCCTATTAGAAGGATTAGTAAAGGGTACTTTACAAGAGTAGAAGACAGTTTGTAATATTTAATTTGTTCTTAAGGATTGCATTTTAAACTTCATGGTTGCTTTATTATTCCTTGTTACTTGCTTGCGAGACTTACCCATTCTAATAAATCGACTGATAGATTAGTCCATGATGCTGTTAAACTGAAAGCACTGGTTTTTTTTCTTGCATCTGAGAATGGGAAAGTCTTAATTGTATCTTACTGTTAATATGTAATTACACATACTGTTTATGACATACAACAGTTCTTATCTTTTTATATAAACAGTTTGTGCCAGTCTCTTCATGCAAGTGTTGGTGAAGCACTGGATGCTTATGAAGCAGCTCTGGGGGCAGTGATGCAGCAGGAAACTGTTCAGAACATTTGGTTGGAGTAAGTTCTTAAGGGAAGAAGGTTAATTAATCTCAATTATTAAGTGAAGGCTACCAGAACCATCTTTTTTCTTTTCTTTTTTTTTTTTTCTTCCAGTTACCTTGTTTTTCTCAATAGCAAAGTTGTTGAATCCACCAACAAAGTTCAAGAATTCAAGCTTTTTACTGATCTAGTGAACAGATGTCTGGTGACAATCCCCACAAGATACCCAATTCCGTTTAGTACTGCTGATTATTGGACCAATTATGAGTTTCATAATAAGGTAAAAATGTGTCTGTGGACAGTTTTAGCTAAACAAAGAGGCTGATGACCTGTTAGCAGGTACCTGTAATCTATTTATTCAAATACAGCATCAGTATATGAACACTGAGAGCTAGAAAAAGAAAGAAGTGTCTGAGTATAGTAGTGTTTTGAGCAGAAGAGTATCTAGCAGTGACCTTTTCAAATAAAGGTCATGTAATGCAAAGAGAAACTTTATGGCATGTTAATGACAAATGATTTTTTTCTAGAGAAAAGAGAAAATGTGTAAGGGAGGGAAGATAAGGTTAAGCAAGAGTACCACTGGCAGATGGAAACAGTTTTGATCATAGAAATTATAATGGTTGAGAAACAGAAGGAATAAAGTAGGAGGAAGAAATTGAGCACTTGTAACAGACAGAATAAAGCTTATAGAAATCCTGGATCCCATTTTGCTAACAAGCAGTGCATTGATCTTTATGCACGACATGCAGGCTAGAAGGACTAAAATATGTGGTGCTAGCGATTTGACACTGTATTATACAAATTGATTTCTGTACCCTTGAGGGATATAAGGTTTGAAGGTGGCAACTCATTTTAGTCATAGTGTTCATAGTGTGTGATACCATTGTTCTTAGCAAAATAAGAGCTGTAAAGTGGTTTAATGCTTATAATTCAAATTCTACAGGTAATTCTTTTTTATTTGAGCTGCATTCCAAAATCTCAGCATTCCAAAACCTTGGAACGGTTTTGTTCTACCATGCCTACTAATCCTGGACTTGCACTGAGGTATGTAAAAATACTTTTAATCAAGGCAGATGGTTAACATAACAATCATTTTTTTGTGCAAGTCATGCATGATTTGCTTTCTACTACGGAAGTAAAACTGTTCCTCTATTATTGCATATTGCTTGAGGCATATTGTGCCTTCTGATGTCATCTCAATCTTAGATTTGACAATGTTCTGTTCTATCTACAGACAGGTTATAATTATACAGGAACTAACTCTGCATTGTACATGATGACTACAAATGGTCAAAATTTCAAGTGGGTAGAGAAACATCAGATATATATTAAAATCTTGTTGTTACTTGATGATCTATTACAAGTTGTAGTGCTAGCTAACCCATGACACAAGTATAGTTCCAGAACAAATAAAAATGGATATACCAGTCTATAACAATGCTACCTTAAGGCTTAACTTGACATTTATTTATCAATGATAAATCATAATTTAAACAAAATCTGATGGGAAACAACCACTGACTCTTGCACTGACTCTTACTTGAACAGTATTTCAAAACATGCTCTTCCAGGATGAGAGTTGATATTTTACTGTGTTCAGGTGCACTGAACACATGAATATTTGAGTAATATTGAAAAGTCTCAAAACACTATTCATCATCAACAGTGACCCCAAAGAACTCAAAGCAAGGCTTGAAGTGAGTGTGTGGTTGTGAGCATGGGGAGAGTGTGACACACCTGCCTTAGGCAGGTTGGAGTTGAATGGCTTCATTTTAAACCAAGTTGCGATTCTGTCTAGATGGAACTTGCAGCTCCTTTAGACAATGTTGATACTGCATGAAATGGGTGAGCAGAACTGACTGAGTAGCATCTCTGGCCACATGACTATAAAACTAATTTGTCTCCTTTCAAATGTGCAGTTACCTTGTGCATGCTCAAAGTGGATGTGTAATCCACTTGGAATCTTGTAATATGCCAAGATTGTATTTTCTCTCTGATTTCACACTTCTTAGTTACTCTCTGAAAGTGTATCTTACCTTGTTTTGTTTTGTTCTGAGAGCATGATCAGTCAGTATTGTATATGGTGGCTTGGGCTTTTTCCTGCTTACAGCTCTTGTCTCAGATTAGGTATAATATATTTTGTGTAATGTGTTTGTATCTTTGGATAGCTTTTCTGTTCCAAGTGATTAGAACAGTGTTCCTTTCTCATGAATGCCTTTTACAGACTGCTTCTGCAATACTGGGAGGAGAGCAATGTTCAGATTCTGAAACTACAAGCCAAGATGTTTACATATAATATCCCAACATGCCTGGCCATCTGGAAAATGTAATGCAACAGTCATACATCTGTTTTCATAGATATTGCTTTTGTTTGTAAGGTTTACTTCACAAAGGTAAATCAGAAGTGTCCTTCCAGTTGGGCTTGTACTGGAAACTTCTCTTTCGTTAGCTTGTTATTTAGAGAGTAATATTAGTTCATTACAGCAGACAGAGATACTGTCACCTCTTTAAAATGAGAAATGAAATTTCCCTCTTGGGGAAAACTTAAGTGAATGGATATTATGCAGATAAATATGAATGATGTATTTACAAGTTGCTTTTTAAAATTCAACTATTGACTTCTGTCTCCCCCTCTCTACCCCTCCCCTTTATATATCACAATAGCAGTATTCTCCATTATCCAGTGATGCTGAACTGATCTTTTTCTTCAGTGTTTGTTCATAATGGGGAACCACTGAAATGTCTTGCTCATGTAAGGTTGTTTTTAAAAAATGGCTATTTTTATCTTTTCACAATAGATTTAACCTCATTGGAAGTTAGTTTCTTCTCAAGAAATTAGTAATTCCATTCCGCAGTCAGTATTTTGCCATTAATGGCATTTAAAATACTTCAAGAATAAATGTTTTTATATATTTCTTTTCCTCAGAGCCATTGCTGCCGAATGCTTTCTAATGGGACAAAGAGAAGTAAGTCAATACAGTGTACTAAAACAAGTGATTATGAAATACTGTAAAACTTCTCATACCTTGGCTTTACCCAAAGCAATGGTCATCTCGTAAATCCAAGATTTCTAGTTAGTTGAAGTACTCTAGTTTATGAACACCAAAATATTTGCCTCAAGTGTGAGAAATGTTTTTGTCAGTCAGGGTAGAATGGATTATATAATGAGTGCACAGTCTTTCTGTGTATCTTTCCCATACTGGGAAGGCTGTATTCTTCTCCCATTTTACTTTTTTTTACCTGGAGGAGATTGTTGTATTTTAAGTTCTAGCAGAGGGAAGCAAGACTTGTGCTGGAAGATGCTAGTGACTATCTTTACAAGTGGACAAGAGAGCTGGAGAGGAACTTTTTGCAAGGTCATGTCATACTAGGACAAGAAGGAATAGCCTCAAGCTGACAGAGAGGAGGTTTAGATTGGATATTAGGAAAAACAGCTTTACTGTGAGGTGGTGAGACACAAACAGGTTGCCCAGAGAAGTTGTAGATCTCTTGTAGGGATGAGGTTTCTAGGCCAGACTGGGTGGGGTTTTGAGCAACCTGGTCTAGTCTAGTGGAAGATGTCCCTGCTGACGATGGGTTTGTGAACTAGATGATCTGTAAGGTCCCTTCCAACCCAAACCATTCTTTGGTTCTGGGAAGTAGTTGGAGGGGTGGGTCTGCCATACTAATGTATGGAAAGAGTTTGCATAGTTCCTGACACAAAAGATGCCAGTTCCTTTTTTGCCAAAAATAATAGGTTTACTTACTAGTACTTAGGGTAGGGAATACCACTCTATGTACAAACACAGAAGAGGTTTTTGGGTACAGCAACTGAATCACTTTTCAAACAGAATGCTCTTCCTGGTATTGTTGCTGTTACCTTCAAAATACTCTTCTGCCTGTGGAAAGATGTGTATTTGAGGGTGGGGGTTGTCATGAGGCCCTGGATTTGTGATTCATCACTTGCTTGTGGTGTTTGATCTACTTCTGTGCTTGTATCTGGTTTTGTGTCATTGTTGTGACTTATTCTTAGCATCCTTCTGTTTTTGTCAGTGGTCTTCTGAATCAATACTAAAGCTTTAGCTGATCCATAAAGGGTAGCATGGCTGTTGTTAGACTCACATACGAAATATTTTCCTTCCTTTTTTACGGTCTCCTAGAATGTTTAAAAAGAACATCCCCTAAGCAGAATTATTTGTTTCGCTAGATCAAATAGCTCAAAGTCAGGAGATACCAAAGACTGGGTTGCCTCTTCAACCTTAATTCTGTCTCTGTGTTGGTTTGGTGTAATCTGTAATAAGTCACAGATCCCTGCTTCAGTCATTGTATTAGATGGACTACATCTTAAGACACTGCCTCTAGTAAGGCTGGTGGCTGGTTTGTTTGGTTAGAAAAATATATGTCAAATGCATAAAAAAGAGGGCCCTTAGAGAAAATGAACCAATTAAAATGGAGACATATGTGAAACATTGTAGCTGGATTACACCCAGAAGAAATCTTGTGATTTTCTTCTGCAACCACCTCACTAATTATACGGTATGTGGTAAAATCACTTCAGTAGGCACACACAATGCAGTTGGGTTTTTGTGGGGGTCTTGGCTTGGAATGTAGTGAGCACTTACAACTGTTTACACAAATCAGTGATTGGTCCAGATAACTGGATTTTCTAGTAAACAAGTAGGATATTGGTTTAAAATTGAATTGTGATTCAGATTATGGATTTCCTGTTCCTGGAGAACCCGTCATTTATTTCCTTCAGAGGTCATGTAAAGGTTTGTTAAAAGAGTATGAAAATGAGTACAAGTATTTAAAATGCCAGCAAATACCTCCCCTAGTGACTCTGATTGAAGTTGGGACTTTAGATACCAGTAGTTGAAGGACACTTGAGTAAGTACTAGTATTAAATATTTTGGTCCTCTATTTTGAACCATAAAATGGTAAAACCATTTTTTTTGGGAGTTGCTAATACTCATACTGATGGTTAAAGCATAGATAGATAGATGCTGAAGGAAAAAAAGCCCATGAAACAGTTATTTTCATTGCAGGATTGTGATGATATGCAATAAACAAGACTTGAGACTACATATTGAGTGGTGGAATATTCAGTAAGCTTCTTCATTCCCTGAACATGTTCCATCCTGTGCAATGAATGAGGCAAGAATCTTGTGAAGAAAAATAGCATGTCCTTATGTAACTAGTCATGTTCATACAAGGGTCAGAATTAAGGTCAGACATAAACTTGCCTTTGCTTTTAGTACCAGTTTAAGGCTTGACTTCAAAACTATTTTAAAAATTATTGCAAGAGATTTTTGTACTTCAGATATTTCATTTTGAGTGCATGAAATTGTGCTGACTTTTAATACTTGCCTTTATTTTACAGGTCCATCATTTATATCAGAGAGCCCTTCAGAAGTTACCTCTATGTGCAACACTGTGGAAAGATGTAATGTTTTCTCCTTATGATTCAGTTTGAGGTTTCATATAAATTCTCTGCATATCCCATATCCATAGATGTGGTGATGCTCAGGCTCTGGCTAAATCTTATATCTGCTTCCCCATCTCTTTCAGCAACTCTTGTTTGAAGCATCAGGAGGAGGTAAAACTGATAACCTGAGAAAACTAGTTTCCAAGTGCCAAGAGGTTGGAGTCAGCCTAGATGAGCTTTTAAATTTAAACACTTACAGAACAGAAAACAAGAATCACTGAACGCTGGGTATGGTCAGCCCTAAGTCCTATAAAATGCCAAAATCAGTTGAATGGTTCTTCAGGCTGATCCATGCCCTAAGATCTATGTAAGGCAGATGAGTATTGCTGAGCGTATCAAGTCTCCAGTCTGCTTTCCTTGAACCTGGAAACAATTAACATGACCTTCTTCTGGAAACATGAACTCCCTGTCTGGCCTTGCTTCTGGGCCCTGCCAGATTCTCATAACGTCATCTACGTAAGTATAGTTAATCAAAATGACAGACTTTATTTTTTTATGTTTTCTTTTTATTTACTGTTTTTGTTTTGCTGTTCCTGATTCACTTGACACTCTCGCTGATGCCTGAGAGATCTGTGTTTGGGATTAATTTACTGGGCTGTGTTTACAGTAAAAAGCAACTAGTCCATTTTGGGTTTTTCCTTTTTTAAACCTTTTTTGAGACCTTTTCATTACAGGATTTAAAACAAAAGCAGCCGCTCTTAAGGAAAGTGTAACTGCCGTGGCCACAAGTATGCTTCTTGCACTTGAAGGCTCTAAGAGGGTTGCTTACTGCCCTTTTCTGCATTGGACTCATGGCAGAGACTATTAAACTTGAAGATTAAAGAAACTTTTGCAAATGCCAGTGCATCAGAACCTAAGAGTGGTCAATTATGTGCAATTTTTTTGTAAAGAAATTTTAATTTATAATAAAGTTTAACAGTTTAAAGAAAGATAATACTCATCTGTTTTGTTTTGGTACTACTTCGTGCTATTACAGGTGTTCTTGCAGAGATATTTTCAATACAAGCCGACCTTTCAAAAAAAATCTGTTGTCTTTTGTTATTTTGATCAAGAGATAAGCAAATGTGGTTGAGCTGCCTATTGTGGATGTAGAATAACTGTCCCCTTGGGGTTTTTTTTCATCCCCTTGCCTCAGGTACACAGCTGTTTGTCCTGTAACAGCTATTCTTACCAATAATACCACTTCAGTAATGGAAAATGCATTTTATATTGTCCTTTTTGCCCTTAATGAAATGAGGCCCATTTTCCAAAGTTGCTACGTGTACATTGGAGAGAGAGATGAAATATGTGCCAAATCGTATCAAAAGGTGGCTGTAGTACCTGTTGCACTGGTGTTTCATTAAGGTGCCAGTAAATGAGTGGTCTTCATGGTAGGAGAGGGAAGCAAAGTAGTTTGTGACATATAGTTCCCAGTAACTTTCAAACCCCTTACTTTATCTAAAGCTAAACATGAAGCAGCTCTTAAAGGAGGTAAAAGTGGGAAACACTGATTTTCATCCAGGGGAATGGAGAGTGTTTCTGTACCTTAAGTCCTATTAAACAACTCGTACTTAATTTTATCAGTCATGCTTAAATATAAAACTTCAAGTACTCACTTTAATGGCCAAGTTTTCCTGCAGACTACAAGACCAGTATTGCAAAACTGACTCAAACCTGTTCTTCTCTGGAGTAGGGTGGTATCCTGATTTTTGTTCACACTTATGTAATATGGCACAGACCACAAAAGTGTAGTATTTAATTTTTTCTATTAAAAACCCCCTTAAGTTTGATGAATGCTGGCTTACATACAGTGGCCAAGTATTTTTTCACAGTTTGTTTTAAAACTTTTCAGATAAACAGTTGATATTTTTCTGCAGCAGTGTTTATTTTAGTGGGATACCATTTTACCTTTTCCACTATTAAAAGTGGAAAAGCTGTCAAGGGTTACGGTGCTTGTTATGCTACCCTGTATGACTCTTACCTTAGTCTCATCTTGCCCTTAGGTCACAAAGTAACAGCCTTTTCTTGCCCTCTTGTACAGTGACTTGATAGCAAAAGACCTTTATAAAGAAGACATCAAGCTTTACATTTTCATCAAGGATTAATCCATGTACACTCTGCCTTAATGGCTTCTCTAAATACTTGGAGATAGGGCAGGGGAAACCAAAAGCCCACAATGTTCTGATTTCCATTGGCCTTAATTCATATTTTTCTGGTTAAAATACTCATGGTTTATGCATGTGGCCTTTTGACCCAAACTTGCTTGACAGTATATAAAAGTGGCTAATCATAATAGGAATTGTTAAGTTAGAAACTGAAATGAAAAAATATGAAGAAGCTGTATAGTCTTCAGAGCAGCACAAATTTTTTTTGTTTGTTTGGGTTTTTTTTTCCAAGAAAGAAGAAAAATGCCCTGCTGGCTAATGTAGAAGTTCCAGGAAGGAGTTAGTGCTTCCACAGGTCTGCACTTAGCATGGAATCCTCTCCAGGCTCTGGTATTCTACTAAGTGGGCTTTCTGTTCCAGAAACAAGGGGATTTCTACCTATCATTTGCAAAACTTCATTAATTATTCACCAGGAGGAATTAAATTTACCAAGGGCATTAATTTAATCTACATACTAATCTTTCAAATTGGTGATCTTTCCTAAGGACTTCTGTTCTACAAGCAGTTTTTTATTACAGGCAGTAGTGGTGAAGAACTGGGAATAAAGGGTAATTCCGGTCAATCGAGCAAACTACTAGCTGCTTAAGAGGAAAAATAACAGGAAACCACAGTAATTTATACCAGAAATTTGTGCTGCTACTTGTTCTGTGCTCAGAACAGCTACTTTATGAAGAGTGAGTTGATTATTTGGTCTTTAGTTTAAGTCTTTCTGGAAATAAAGTCTAGATCTTTAATAATACTGCACCAAAGTACTCCCACTACAATATTTTTCATTTCCTGGCCCCTTGTAAAGACACATCAGGATGAGCAAAACATTCAACTGCATTTATTAGGAAGAATAAATGGAAATTGGTGTTTGTTTTGTTTATCTTCATGTAGGTCTACATTGAATCTACTAGTCTCATTTGGTGTTGGTTATTTTAGTGCTCACTACTAATGCATGTGGGACAGCTCTTAACATTCTTACATTGGTGCTCTTATATTGTGCTGTGGCAAAGGCCATTGTCCCCCTGCTCGTCTCCATTAGGAAAGACATCTCCAGCAGGTCCAGGGAGGTGATCCTTCTCATCAGCACTGATGAAGCCATTCCTGCAGCCATGCACCCTAGTCTGGCTTCCCAGTTCAAAAGAGATACGGAGTTACTGAAGAGAGCCCACTGAGTGGCCACAAAGATGAATAAGGGATGAGCATCCCATATATATGGACAGGCTGCAAGAGCTGGGACTCCTCAGCCTGAAGAAATCTAAGGGGAAGAGCTTATCAATGTGTACAAAAGGAGGCTGTAAAGAGCCAAGCTCTTAGTGGTGTGGTGCCCAGTAGTAGGGCTAAAACCATTGGGCATAAACTGAAATGTGGCAGGTTTTGGGTGAATGTCAGGAGACACTTTTACTGTGAAAGTGACTGAGTACTGGCACAGGTGGCAAGAGAGGCTGTGGAGACATGAAAAAGCTGCCTGGCTGTGTTTCTGGACAACTGGCTCTAGATCTCCCTGCTTGAGTGGGGAGTTGGAGCAGGTGATTTCCAGAGATCCCTTCCAGCTTCAGTGATTTTATGATGCTGTCATGTTCCTGGTGTACGTAAACCTGTGTGCTTTCAACCACCTTTGTCTTACCAACCTCACCTTCCACCCTGGTTGTCTCTATGCTCCTGTAGTCAAGGGCAAAAAGCACAGGGCCAGGCCAGCAGTGTTGGTCCTTTCTGACCATCTCTGGTCAAGACTGAGCTATGAGTGTGTGGTCTTCTGCACTTCTCTAACTTTGTGAATACTTCTTGCCGTAGTATATCCAGGAGCTGAAGAGCTAGCTATGGACTTCATAGTGTCTTTAATGTTTTTATTGAGGTCTTCCCCCACTGCACCTTTTGTTTTATATAGTGAGTGTGCTGGTTGCAGTTAGTGGTAGAGACTTCCTGCCTGGCTTTATTAATTCTAGATGAAAGTTGTGTTTTAGGGTGTTTTTTTTTATTTTTTGTTAGTTTTTGTTAAGATGATTGTCAGAAACAATAAATGGACGCTTTAAATTGAGAAGATTAAGGAGGTGTGTTGATCTTGTACAGCAGGTGTCTGAGACCTTACCTCATCTCTGAGAGGGGAAGGTATAGAACAGGCTTATTCAAAATCCTTCAGGCATATTCCTTGTGCACCTGTACTGCTGTTGCTGTGCTCAGTAACTACTACTCAAAGGAGTAGCTAACTTCTCAAAGTGGCAATATCCCACCAAACATTAGAAATACACATCATCTTCAGAGGAGCTAAGTGAAAAGGGGCTGTGAAAACTTCCACATCCTGCAGCTTCCCTGAAGAGCCCAGTACAGCTCAAACCGCCATACATTCACTGGTCTGTGGTGCTGTCCTGCATTTATACCACGTCCAATTGGATGCTTGGATCCAATTTCACAGTATACCACGGTCAAGACTGTGCTGATAATGAAGACAGGGTGTTTTTCCTTAGCTCCCTTTTCTCCTGGATTTTAGTATAAATGTTCTGTGAGATGAGTTTGTGTCCCTGAGGATCAAGAGCACTCACATTGACTTGTTAAGGTTGGAAAAGACCTGCAAGATCATCAAGATCAACCTTTGCCCTCATACTAGCATGCCCACTAAACCGTTACCACAAAGTGCCAAGTCCACTCATTTATTTGAACACTTCCAGGGATGGTGACTCCACTGCTTCCCTGGGGAGCCTGAATCTCTCCTTATGCTGGTCACACCTTGACTAAGCCCATTCCTCCTCACAGGTAATTTCAGTTGACATCCCGTTAAGTGTCATTTGGAATTACAGAGCAGTGAGCTGCGTCTTACCTGTGGAATCTAGACCGTGTCCTTACATGACCTCCCATTCCCCTGAGACTGGGAAGCATCCTACCGCTTATTTTAGGGAGCAGTCAGAAGGGAGATGAGAGCAGAAAAGGTTTGTTTTCCAGAACAGAGCAGGAGTGTTAGCTTATCCTTATCTGTGAGATGGCTTAATGTTTGCAAGGAGCCCAAGATCAAAATTTGGCTTAAAAGTGGATATAAATGTTAACTGCTACTTTTCTTTTTTATTGCATGCAACTATTTGTTACTGTCTTACCGGAGTAGCAGATAATGGCCCGTAACTGAAACTTAAACCTTGTAAAGCTGTTAGCAATGAATTATCAATGTGTCTGTTTGTTCTCTGTTAATGGGAGCATAAAATGCCACCATAAAGTTTGCACTGCTGCACCTGGGGTACTGGCAGCAGTGACCATATCATGGCTCAGTAAAACGTTGACAAAGATTAAATGGGAAGAAGCCTTTCAGTGCAGTCAGGAGGGCCTCATCTGGCAGAAAATAGCACAGAAAACACACTCATGTTGTTCTGTAAGTGACTTGCTTCAAAGAGCCTGAGCTGGGAAAAACTCTATGTCTTTGGAAAAGGTAATGATTTTTAATTTCTCACTGTTGCCACAACATGTGATGGCCACAGGTGATCTGTGAGGAACTGCTCTTTTAGATAATGCTCATTGATTTCTCTATTTTCATGACAGCTGTCAATCCAGCTCTCATTTGTGACCCTTGGAGTTAGGTTTTCTGGTCAGTTTGAGAAAACTGTGGCTGAGGAAAGGTTCTTGGGGAACTTTTAAGAATGAGTCTTGAGGGCAGTGATGTTTTTGCTTGTATTGACCAGAGTTAATACAGCATAAATAGGAAGACAGAAGAACTGCTTCTACTAGCTTCCATGAGGAAGTTTTAGTTGTGATTTTATGTGATGTGGAAATAGCCCATATTTTTTCAGCACCTACTTTCTGTAATCACATCAGCTCTCACCTTTCCCTCCTGAGGCTTTCTTCTTCCTCTGTGTTATGGTTTAACCCCAGCCAGCAACCAAGTACTACACAGCCACTTGCTAATAGTGCTCCCTTTCCCATTGGGTTGGGGAGAAAAATGGGAAAGAAGGTAAAATCCATGGGTTGAGATAAAAAAAGTTTAATAATGTATAATAGTTTTTATTATTTTCCTTCCTTTCTCAAAAGATTCTGCTGCTTAGTGCTTCACATGATGACATCATCAATGTCATCAATGCAGGTGTTCCAGAGTTTGGAAGGTGATCCCAGCTGCTCTAATTCCTATCTAATTCCACGGTACTAGCCCTGTTACTCAGCATTTGGGCAGTCAGGTGGTCACATGCTCACCCATTCTGCCTCTTCCTCCTGTTCTTGTGATGGCCCTGCTTTGTTCTCCTTTACTAAACAAGCTCTCTCATGTCCATTTCTTCTGGTGGAAAGGGGTGACTGATATTGGCAGGGGTTGGTGCTCTGGTTCAGCTGCATCAGGTCGCGGAGAGGTTTAGCCGCAGCGCCTGTCACTTTGTCATCAAATCCAGGGAGATTCTTTTCCCTTGAGGATCCTCAGTAGTGTTGTATAGGGCTCGGTAGGCCTGGGCCAGGACCCAGCGCGTTGCAGTGATTCGTGTCACTCTGGAATTGCCAGGCTGATGGCATCCTTTTCCCAAATATTTTCCTTTTTTTTTTTGGACCCTGCACTTGTTCAGGGGAAGTTCCAAAATGCTGGAGGTACCCACTGTCCTAGCCATTTGTCCATACTATCCCACACACCCATCCACTCAGAGCTGCCCAATCTCAGTGCAGATTTCTGGGTGGTTTTCTTAAAGAGTTGTTCAACAAGACCTGGAACACAGTCAGAAGACAGCAATAAAACTGTGCTGGTTTGAACATCCCAAGGATATTTGAAATTTGCAAGAGCTGTAGTAATTAGCCTGGAGGAGAAGAGGAAGATGAATGGAGGTATCTCTCCCACGGATTGGGTCTCACAAAGAGAAAAGGTAAAAGATACCATTATAAATAATTTCCAATAGATGGCTCACACAGTATGAAGATGACAGCAGTGCTGAGTACAAATAACAGATTAGTTTCACAACCAGCAATTCTGTCATATCATAAGCCAGCATTAAAGTACAAGATGATGCAACTCAGATAACAAGCACAACAACTCTGAGAGCAAGTAAATCAACATTGTGATCAGCGACTATTAGTAATGAATGTTTGTAACAGGTTTGTTCTAACATGTTGTGATCATATTTGTCGTTATCTCAATCCTTCATTGCCCCATGTCGGGTGCCAAAAAAAAAAAGGACTGTTGTGGTTTAACACCAGCCAGCAACTCAGTACCACCTAACTGCTCAGTCACGCCCCCTCCCTCCCTGGAGTGGAGGAGAATCAGGAAGAAGGTAAAACCCATGGGCTGGTGTAAGAACAGCTTAAGAACAAATTGACTTTAATAATTGAAATAAAATATAGTATGCTAACAATAACAGTGACATGTTGTAATAAAAAGGGAGAAAACGAGAAATAACCCACTCCCCCCCATCCCCCCACCCAACCTCCCAAGTGATGTACAATGCAGTTGCTCATCACCCACTGATAGATGGCCAGCCCGCCCCTGAGCAGGGATCCCCCCATCCTGACCAGTTACAGTTTTATTGTTCAGCACGACACCATACAGTCTGGAATATCCATTTGGCCAGTTTGGGTCAGCTGTCCTGGCTGACCAGGAGAAGCCGAAAAGTCCTTGACTTTGTATAAGCATTACTGGGCAACAACCAAAACACCAATGTGTTACCAATATTATTCTCATACTACATCCAAAACACACCATACCAGCTACTAAGAAGAAAATTAACTCTACCCCAGCCAAAACCAGGACTTTGAAACATTCTGTGAACTTAATTTTTCTTCTAGAAGACATCTTAAGGCACCTTTCTCTGACAGGATAGATTAGATAGATTTCAATAAGAAGATTAATGCCATGAGCTGCACTGTTCAAACCTCTGTAGAGTCAAGAAAAGTCAAACTTTGTCTGAAAACTCTTGTTGGGACAGCAGGAAAGAGTGGCAGTACATTCCTTACATCACCGTACGTAGACCAAGAAGACTGAAGCACGCTTTCAAAAGAGCAGTGGCTCCAAACAATGCAATTTTAAGTGTGATACCATCATTTCTAAAGTGATTGTGAGAGGATCAACTAAAAATCTCTACCCAGAGGACAAACTCCACAGTTAAAAAAGTTATTATCACAGAAGTCTTAGGGCAGCTGAGGCTATGCCTAAAGACAGCCATGCAGTCTGTGCTGAGGGTTTAATGATGGATGGAGGAGATGGCATATAGCAAGACCAAGTCCTGTAACAGGTGCATCCTACAGTACTATGTTGTCAGAAGCCAAATGTAGGAGACTTGGATAAAGCTAAAGGCTGAATTGTGGGTAACAACCTTGTTCAGACTGCAAAGAACTTGGTTTTAGAGTGCATCTGTTTACTTCAGCTGAGAAATGCCAAGGACTGGCATGTGGTGCTTGTGCACCAGCTCAGTGGAGTAGTTTTGACTCTGTAAGTAGGAAGTCCTGCTTCCTCATGTTTTCTGGCTGTAAAGGCACAGCATAATCTGATGGATTATCTGGAGATTACTGTGGAGAGAGAAAGATACCACACCATATATAATGTAAATGGATTTATAATTACGTGGTGGGAGGCAAGAAAATGACCAGTGGAATTCATCTTGGAAGCAAAAAGTAAATATTTTTGTCTGAAATCAGCACATGAGAGGGTCAGGGTCTGTAAAGTGCCAATGAACATAAATGCTTTTATGCTTTAATACGAAAGTGCTTTTATCACTTGGTCAGCATAATCCTTCCAGAGTTCTATATTGAGTTATTTTTGAAAGCCTTGTGCCAGCACTTTATCAGATGAACTGAGATCAAAGGTTAGGCTTGATTATTATTTTTGTGTGTCTTTCTGCCTTTTTTTCTGCCCAATTCTACTAGGCAGTC
Organism: Corvus brachyrhynchos; assembly: GCF_000691975.1. Taxonomy (NCBI): domain Eukaryota; kingdom Metazoa; phylum Chordata; class Aves; order Passeriformes; family Corvidae; genus Corvus; species Corvus brachyrhynchos. The sequence goes on along the minus strand of NW_008237919.1, from coordinate 12,200,681 downwards.
CAGAGGCTTCAAGTAATGAAAAGCTTTTGTGGAAATGGAGAAATGAAAACTGTTTCAGCCTGACCTTCTCAACTAGCACTTAGCACAGAACATGCAGGTACAACGCCAGGACCTGAGCTCACTCTGTGTATTGAACACTGATTTTTGATGTAGTGGAAGTCGTAAATTGTAATATGTAGAAATGGCTGCATAGAGAATCATCCATAGAAACCTGGAGTCAAGAAGCCTTGATCCAGTCACATAGCACCCACTGATGAGGCTGGCTACTGGGCCTTATCCAGCACTGGGTTTTGTGTTTCCTAGATTGCAGGCAACTGGACAATTGAGTGGGCTGGAAAGTCTCTAAGCCAAGTCAAGAAATACACCCAGTAGCCTTGGATATCCTGCATCCAGTTCTGCTTGACAAACTGATAGAATACTAAGCCTACACCCTGGACTCTAGTCCTCTGAACCACTGGATTTGTGCCAGGAACTCCAGACACATCGGTTGTAATAATGGGATTGGGCAAAATACAGACTTAAGCTGAGGCTAATAGTTCAACCTGCCGTTAGCAGGCTCCCTGACATGGTTTTGGGCCGTACAGCATCTGTCCCAGTTTTGTTTGGTGAGCTAATGTGTAGATCAGACACTGTTCCTGAGATTGTTTATGGACAAGACCATTCTATTTTGGGGGAAAGAGGGATTGGAGTGAGCGTGTGTAGACCTGGATAATGCTTTGAGGGCAGACAATAACCCCAGACAGTTTAATTCACAGTACAGAAGTAGCCACTGTGTCTAGAGGCAGGTGGCAAGTTGTGTGGTGGGACCCCAGAGCCAGAGGAGCTCACAGAACCAAGCACACTGACTGAAGCCTCCTGGCTTTTTGCTGGATGGAACTGGGATCCTGGAAGTCCTGAGTGCCCAAAGTGCTGAAGATGGGATCCTGATGCCTTTTCCTGGAGGCAGCAGCTGGGCCATTGGCACTGCCTGAGTGCTCTTTCAGCTGAAGCTCTCCAGTGCAGCTCACATCTCTTTTCCTCTGAGCTAGCATGACATGTCAACCTTCCCAGGACTGTAGGGTTAAAAGAACAAGTATGTTAACAGTTATACAGGGTGAAAGAGGGGATGCTTTCCTAATAAAATGATTGTTTTTCTGTAAGGCCTATAGAAACTGTGGCGGTGGTGATGGCAATAAGATTCCAGTTTGACTGAGCAGTCAAATGTGTGCAGATTGAGCTCTTTTCTAGGACATTTCTGCTTCTGAGGAGTGTAGGAGTCTCTGGTTATACATCCTTACTATAATTTGCCCACCTGCACATTTGCTGGGCTGCCAGTATTTAGGTTGTGCACATGGGCTCTCAAAGTCAGCTGCAGTATTGACCATCTCCTTGGCTTCTCCAACACGCTTTCTAATGTCCCACCTGCTGTATGCTTTTGGAATCGTGAGCTGTAACACATCAGTAGATTCAGGACATCCCTGTCCTACCTTCAGCCTTCCAAATACTCTGGATTTACAGCTTACCTTTTTAGATAGCTGAAGAAAATAGGAATGTGTGCCTTTTATAGAATAATAAATACATAGATATGAATAACAGTGTCAATACACTTAGTTTCCTTGATTTCCTGACCATTCTTCTGTATGGACATGGGAGTCCTCTGCACATGATTTCCTAGCCACTGCTTTCCCAGATCTACTTGGTTGGGGTCTGTTTTCTGTGCCTTTGACTTTCTTGATGTAATTTTCCTTGTGCTGCTTATGAGATCCTTTTCTCTTATAATGCTGGAGCCCTTTGATCAGTTTATCAGTTGATCTATTCTTTGATTGTTTCCCTTCTGCATGTAAAAGGTTTTGCTGTGACTTGAAACCATCTTGCCGATCAAGGATGCTGTGTTTCAGATTGGAAAACCATTGAAGCGGAAGGGCTCCCATTGCCAGCCTTTTGTCCGTCTCTACCACCACCAAGGCAGGAGAGGCTGGGAGACTGCCTTCTCCCAGAATTCCTCAAATTTGCACAGGGAGTTTTCTCAAACTGTCCCTCTGACCCTTTCAGAAAAGGGGAGGGCTCGCTGAATCAGAAACTGAAAAGGAAAATAAGTGTTTCCCAGCGGCAGTGAGGCACACTTGGGCACGTGGTGGCACTAAGTGCCTGGCAAAAAAAGGCTGACTTTCTCCATCCAGCCCTGACTGCCTGCGACCTCAGAGGTACACCCCTGATGGAAGAGGCAAAAGGCTGAGTATTGCAGGGCAAGACAAAGTAAGAAATCTAAGGTTCCAGTAGGATGTCTGGGAATACTCTCTTAGCAAGTGTCTTCCTCTGTCTGTCATCTGTCTTGCAAATTCTGCTTCTGGTCATATTACACCCTCAAATCCCTTGGGGCAAGCTTTTCCTGGAGTGTTTTCTCATGTCTGCCTTGAAAATAAAGCCAGGGCACATTTCTGCTACCTTATTAAATGATCTATGACATTTATTGAAAATCTTGCTCACATTTTAAAAATACATTATTTTTAAAAGGTGATGGCTTACTTTTTAGTCTGAGTCCTTCTTCTGAACTTTTAATGGCTGGTTAACATCACATTGGCAGCCTAAACTTCTGAGCCATAAAATGTGAAACTTTAAAATCTTTCCCTTATGACAGAGGTATTTGGGGTAGAAAATCTGAATGACACGAAAGGAGAAATTTGCCAGGGAGCTCTAAGAGGGAAATAGAGCTGAACAATCTTTTTCTAATTATTGTAATAAGAGTGCCATTATCAGAAATGCTCTGTGCTCTGTTGGGAAAGAGAGCTATGTTAATAGGAAACAAAGATATTTGATCCTTCATAGATCAAAGCACTTTTAAGATGCTGCTGTCATTATGAAAGGTTCTTGGTGTAAGAATGGTACTTAGTGGACAATAGCTCTATTGTTTGTCATTTATTTAAAAAAAAAATTAAAAATCAGACCTAATGTTTTATTTCTGAGGTCCAACATTTGATGAGAAATGCTTTACTCTACCATAAAGCAACAGTTTTTAGGACTATGGTGTAGTTAACTGCCTATAAACGTGAGAAATTTTACTGTGCAAATAGGAATATTTGGTGTGGGAATAAACACTTGCTGAAATCCACTGAAGGGAAGAAGGTCCTTGGAAAGCTTCTGAATTCTACACTGCAAAGGTCTGTGGACTTTTTTACCCATTTTTCTCCTTTCTCTTTATGCTCACGTGTGTTCAGGATATAGCTCTGAGAGCTTCCGAACAGGCTTTTTCTTTTTGTGTTTTTGCAGTGCTTAGACCACTCAGATTCTGGTCTGAGACCAAGGCTCCAAAGTGCTCTCCTAACACAGATAATAATAAAAGTAGAGAGAAATTGATACTGATTCACCTATGGATCACAAAATGGATTTCTTACAGTTGTAAAATTCTTGGGGGGGGTGGGGTGGTGGGAAATTGCTTAAAGACTTGGAAAGACCTACATACACCCACAGTCTTGTGTAAAGAATAGTGTCAAGAGAATATTTTTCTGATATGCAGTCTCTATTTTTCTAAGGTAATTGCAAAAGCTTTCTGGCCCATGGTGATCCTAGAGAGTTTCCAGTCTGCCCTGACTTTACCTCTCTGCCAAGTGAAAGTGTATTTTTCTCTGACAGAGCACATTGACTCCTTGTCTTTGTGCTAATGAACATATGCCAAACTCTGCTGTCCATCCTGTGTGCTTTATTGCCTTATTTCAGCTCAGCAAGAATGTCATTGTCCCTTAGAGACATATTCTTCAATGTCTTAGGACTTGGTGTCTTTAGCTCTCCAAGTCCTCCAGAATGGAGGACTCCAGGATGGAGAAGCCCACCTGGGTGGCCAGGTTGAGCAGGACTGGGTATCTGGGGGAGTGGAAGATTTTCTAGAATATGTCCTCTTGTCCAAACCTACCAAAAAACCGAGAAAAAACACAAATCCCAGCAAAACCCCCCTAACAAAAAACCCATGGGAAATTCCAACAATTTTGGGAATTATCTGCATACTGGGGCAAATATGTATCAAATAAAGCAAAACTCCTCATACTTTGCATTCACAGTAAGGCATTCAATTATGTCAGGAAACTGTTTTCCCACTTTGGGTATTAAGATGTTGTTGTGTCCCAATCCATTCCATGGGTTTAGGGGAACATCATTTGATTCACTCTGGATGGTGCACAGGAGAAACAACAAAATTCTCAGGAGGTTCAATAACAAGCATTTGCTTGCAAACTTTAGATTAAGGTGGACTAAGGTACTTGTTACATTTCAAAACAAAATCCAGACGAAGTAAGGAACTTCACAAACTTTAGCTTCGCAAACTTAAAGGTAGCCACCTTTAACTTATCCAGACAAAACAAGGCACTTACTAAAGCATTGACTCGAATTTTTTAGTCTGGCTTACAGAATGTTTTGAGAAGTTAGGAGAAGAAAGGGAGAGAAAAAGAAAGAAAAAGTAGAGAGGAAGAAAAAGAAGGGAGAAAGGTATACAGTCACCATCCTCAGATGCAGCAATGAGACTTGATTGCTGCAATTTAGACATCTGTTGGTTGAATTGATGGTGGCAGTCTTGATCTGCCAGGGGTGGGAGAAGCCCGTGAAACAAAAAGGCCAATGTGTTAATATACACTCAGGCTCAGTGGCAACCCCCAGGTACCTCCCCGGGGGGGGGGGGGGGGGGGGCAGTTTTACAATGTCTGATGCAACGCTGTGGGTCATGTGGCACTTCAGGGGTCTTTGATGGTTTATGACACCTTCTAAGACATGACAGCTGCCTCTCACATCAGCACAATTGAGCCAATTATGCCCATCACAAGGGATGAACCTTCAGACCTACCTGTGAATGTCCCATTATCTCTCTCAGAGGGAAGTTTTACACCTGAGCCAGTTATGTAATGTAGGATATTGGCATGATAAAAAGCACTATCCCATCTCCCAGGATCTGCTTCTTACAGGCCTCTTCCCCTGTGTGGTTCAAAACCCTGTTTGTAGCCTCTGGTGGAGGGTGTGCACTCCCTCTGCACCTGGGCTGTTCCCTTGCATGTCATTGTCAGCAAATCGCCCATTACTTTTGCAAGGGGCCAATTGTTTGAGCCATTCACCATCAGCATTTCAGTGTCTCACACTGAAGCACTGATTTCATATTCTAGAAATCATTCTCTGGCCACACAAACCTCTCTGGAATTCATTTTCATAGTCAACCAGAAAAGAGACCTAGAAGGACTTCCCAGAAGGCTGTGGTACTTCCTATGGGAGATGAAACACCTGTTTTGAGTAGAAAAATCTCCCCTATTACTTTTTTCTTGGAAGGCTGGGAGAACTCCTTCCTCCAGGAATAGGTTAGATCATAAATGGGAAATGCTGATAATAACTGCAGTGACCTCTATAGATAGTCCTGAGAAGCTGTTGTTATGCATGGAACCAAATTAGTAACTGCAGACACCTGTCAAAACAGTGATTGCATATAGAGAATGATACCAGATGCAGAAGGAGATGTTTGAAACTTCCTTCAAGAATTAGTTTTGGAGTCCTGAGACCTTCAAGGCTGACTGCAGAAGACTCTGGTATGTGCATGCATAAAACTTAGTGGAAGTATTTAGATTCACAGATGGACAGTCTTCCTCTTGTAAACAAAGCATATTTTTTTACTTGACAAGTGGAAATGTTGCCACCTGTGAAAAAATTAAGTAGGGATTTTGAGTGGACTCTTTGTGACTAAGAATTTTAGAAATCCTGGCTGAAGGCCAGCTCTCAAGAGGAATATTCTTAATGGTTTTTTTTTTCTTATGACTGAGATCGGACTTTAGATAATTTTGACAATGCCACAACAGATTTTTTTTTTTTATGGAGAGAACATACTCAGGTTTCCTATGTCTCCAGAGTCACTGGAGCACAAGTCTGTGATTCTCATTATATGAACAAGATGTTCTTAATGTTGATACTGCCTTTTCTTCCCAGTATACTTGTAAGGGTTGGGTATAACACATGGAGTCTCTTCTGCTTTACTTATTAGCATGGGTAAATCTGCATTTTTCTTTAAAATGTCTAATCTAATGTAGCTGGCATTTGGTTCAAGCAAAGACATATAAAGAGTTCAGTCAGTGTTCTAGGCTTAGCTTCACATTATTTTTTACAATAACATTGTTGCAGAAGGACAGACTAGTCCCTTATTTGGCACATGTTAATGAAAGAGAACATGAGGTGGTTATTATGGCTGGTGGAGATACTGGTCCCTCCCTTGCTGGTGGAAGCAGTACAGCTCTCCTGGAGTTTGAGAGCTGTCTTCTGCAGCACCTGAGCATCTGCACAATTACTCTGCGTCATGGATCTGGAAAGAATTTTCTGACACTACGACTGCTGCCAGTGTGATCCTACTTCTGTTTTTATATTGTTAGCTTTTCATATCCATGTTCTTACTCCTCTGTCTCCACTTCCTTGTATTCCAGTGTCTTCCTATGGAAGACATTACTTTTGCTACATTTTTAAATTATTTGAGCCCTTCTTAAGTGATTGATCAATGAAATTTTCAGCACCTTAACTTTCATATAGCAACCTAAACTGATGACAGAGAAATGTCTCATTATGATATTGTACTTCATACAATAGTCAGAGGAAGTAAGTGGTGCCCCTGTGCTGAAATTCCTATTACAGATGATTTGGATAGGAGATAGTTTGATACTTCATATGGTAGTAGCTCTCTCACTGTCTCGTATATATAGGTCACTGCTGTCTAGTGTATATAGGTCATGGAGACAGGAAGCAAATATGGAGCAGCAGCAACAGCAAGGACTGCACAAGTGGCTGGTCTCCATTTGAGTTCAATTATGACCACCAGATTAGTCAGGGATGTTCTCCCCTCTTTTAGGGGTGGAGACTGAAGCTGCACACCCACATGGTACAGCATTACTTGTGTGGTGTCATTCTCTGTGCTTCTCTGCTAGTGTCTGCTAAGGCTTGGCCTTTATCCCCATCCATTCTTTTACAGGTGATCCCATGTTCTTTATGGCTTTCACTGTATCTCTTACTAGCTCTTTTTTCTTGGCCATCTGAAACTTCTCTGAGGACAGAGTTCCCGAATAAAACTCAGTAATGTATCTAGTGAGCCAGAGTAATGGCATGCTCTGGCTTCTCTCCCTAAATAACCTGTTGTATGAGCCGGCAGTAAACTCTCCTTCAGTTGTTACTGCAGAGAGCACTACATGTCTGTGGCACGAGTGCTTTCAGGGAGAAGTCCCCTGTGCATGTGTGACAGCACATTGCCCAGAACACTGAAGTTGTGACCTCAGGCACTACTGCTCACTATTCGGTACATAAATTAATATGAGTCTTTCTTCCATGTATCAAGATGTATAACCTTGGTGCCTGTTTTTCCCTTCTGCACTGAAGCTCTCATCAACCAGCTCATTCTTCCTTTGTAGGTATTCTCTTTCCC
>NW_008237919.1:12183133-12193266 GCF_000691975.1 Corvus brachyrhynchos | reverse complement strand
TGTAATATTTTCCTCCTAAAATAACACAATTTCATTCTTCTTCCTTAGGGTTCCTGGCTCTAATATTGCTTACCCTGTGGTGCACACATGCATGTAAAATCATCTTTACTTGCTTGTTTTCTCACCATTTCAATGTCCCAGCCATCACAATGCTTCCATCTTTTTGTATCCACTTCGAGCTCTCCACCCTTCACAAAACTCCATCACGCTTCTTAGTACCTCATAAAACTCAACCCATTTGCATCCTGTCTCTTGAAGCCCTCTGTTCTCCCTGAGTTATGCACTCCCCTATGCTTTGTCACGCTTCTGTTTTTTTCTCCTAAAGATAATTAATGGCTTTCTTATTCCTGTTCTCTGCTGGTCCTGTCCTACCTCAATAAGACTATTCTAAAACTCACCCAACAAACTTCTTCTCCACAGGCCCTTCTGGCAGAAATGATCTTCCCCAAACTAGCCTCCTCATCTACTCTGGGAACCTGCATGCTCCTTGCTAAAATCCATTTACATATAGGATAATTTTACTTTCTTTTTTTAAAATCTTTGTAATTTGTTACTTGCCATATGAAGTCCTGACTAAACAATTGCTTTCTGAGAGTTTTTGCTTCATTGGTATTTTACCTCTGTCTTTCAAGTACATCATAGAAATGAATTAAAATCCCCATCTCTGAAAAACCAAGCACATCTAACTGTCCTGTGCTGCAGAGCCTCTTAACAAGAATGCACGCACTGTTTCACCTCTCCCTGCTGCCTATAAAATGACAAGGCTGTGCTTAGCTGCTGCCTGCCTTTAATTCAACTGAGCTGGAAGTTCTGGTGCAGCCTGAGCAACCTGGCTCTTGCCAAGTCCTGTGTTTTAAGCCCCACCTTTCATTTGCCCTTAGCAACTCCATCCACTTCAAACCTGATGGTGCTACTGCCTCTCTGCCAAGATGAACTTTGCCAGCCTCTTTGGTTATCCCCTCACCTGCTTCACCTGCCAGATTAGGGGTCAGAGAGAAAATAAAGAAGGATGCAGGAGAATTTGCTGTCTCATTAGAAGCAGCAGCCTAGTGCAGTTGAATTGCACCTCTCATGTCTGTGGTCTGAAGGTTGTGGGTAACTTGTGCCTGACCTGATGCACACCCCTGTCACACAGCTGGAGATGCTGGTCTCACCTGTGGCAATTTTGAGAGGTCATCAGCGAGACACGGCAGCATGCACAGGGAGCAGGATCTGTTTGTAAGGGTCTGCGAGTGAAATTTTGGTAAAAGATTTAGTATGTGTTGAAATGAAACACTATTATTCTTTTGTTGTTCTTTTTTTTTTTTTTTTTTTTTTTACAGCACACAACCTGTAACTTATACTTTGTGAAGAATTTCAGACACCTAGGGAGGTTAGTGTAAGTATTACAATAACTCAGGAAGGATTAATTGAGAATGCACACCATTTTGTGAGGTGTTAGGTCAGGATTAAATGCTCTTTACTGTGGAGTCACATTTTATTACAACTTTCATATGTTCAGAACACATAGAAAAGAAAGCATGTCACCTATTTACAATCACTACACATTTACATTATATTATTTACAGATAATGAATTTAGTAACATATATGAGCAGAAAATATAGCAAATATCAATAAGAAACTGTACAGGGCTTAATCTCATGTCCTTTACTGTAGTTGCATTTCACTGTAATAATAAATACAGTTCTATATTTACACATTTTACTTTAAAAATCTATTAAATGAATTTTAACAATTTCAAGTTTAAAATATCTGATCAAAATATTTCAAACATGCTTATAAAAATAAGACACAAAGCCTTTAGGACCTTCTGCAAGCTATAAAAGTTCTGATAAAAGAAGCTTTCTTTAACTAGTCTTTAGAATTATAACATTATTTTGCTTCTCAAATTTCTTTACAAACTTCTTAAATATAGCAAGCTGAAAGGAACCTCACTGACATCAAGCAGAGCAGCACAGATGGACCCCAGTTAAATTAAAGCTAAGTAAACATGGTAATAGGTATTGTGCAATGGTTGACTGATCCTCTGTTTAATCCAAAGTGGTTTCAGGCATCATTTCTGCAGCTGTGTGCTGCACTGCTTCAAAAGCCACAACAGATAAGGATTAAGATAAGTACCCAGCTGACTTTATCATACACAATTCCAGAACTGGTTCATTTTTTTTCCCTGAAGGATGAATATGTCAGCCAAAGTCAACTGATGCCATCTGTAACTGCAAAACTAAAAATACGCCAGTGTGAATAGGCAGGAAAATCAAGGCATATGCATTGTTGGCAGCAAATTCTTCATTGTGAAAATCCATCCTTGGAGTCCCAGTAATTTTTATATACAGGAACAGATGAACAACAGAGATCATCTGTAACTGATTACCTTAATTGCTGGGCCTAGCCTAACCTTCGTGATGTTAAAAAATTAGTCTCGTTCACCTGGAGGCTGAGTGGCCATTAACTGAGTAGTGAGTACTGGGTTATTAAATGTTACTCCTCAGGGAGCTCTTTCTAACAACAACAACAAAAGCTAAATTTGTGCATTTTTCTGTCTTAAATGGTCAGCTTACTTAAGCAAAAGGTGCCAGCTCTGAGAAAAGAGTATTGGAATATCCCCTGATGGCTTGGACAAGGTCAAAGAATTATATTCTAGGTGGCTCTGTTTGAGATATTTAAACAGTAGACTTGGCAAGGACGTGAAGTCTCTTCTTTCTAACTGGGATGCTTCTGATGTGTAAACATACATGCCTTGATTCAGCAAAGTATTAACAGATTCAAAGTCAGAGAACTCTGTTAATCTAATCAAGCCTTTTCCTAAACTGAAGCCATCAGAAGCCCCTGAATTTCAACAGCTGCTCCAGTATCTTTTTTGGCCATATATCCAATATGAATTTAGAGATTTTTGGTGACAGATAATTTCACTAGCTAATGACCATCTCTATCAACAACTTGCACCTTTATTTCTAGGCTGCTTATCCCTAATGTCAATTTCCAGTTGACCTTACCAGATTCTTCTCCTCTCAGATGAGCAGTCCTCTGCCTTCAAACTTCTGTATCCCAGAAGCAGCTACTTATAAACTGTGATCAAATCACTTATTTTTTAAGTTCCTTTAAATTTATGATATTCATACCCTTTTCAATTTCACAATGTTCTTTCCAGCATGCAAATGCAATAAGTGTTTGAAATACCCCAGGAGTGCTTGCATCAGTGCTAAGAAGACAGATCACACAACCTCTTCACTCCTACTTGATATTGCCTTAGCTAAGGATGTTGGCTATCCTTATCCAAAAAGACCCAGTGACCTCTAAATCTTCAACTGACTAGTGACTATGAACTAGCAGCTTTCTAGAATCACTGTTTCATGAGACAGACATCATTCCATGAGCAGGACTACAGTTTTTATTCCTGCACATACTACCTTAAATGAATGTTTCTGTCTGAGTGCCTTTGGTGTCCTTTAATAGTTCTCAGCATGCCAATTTTTTTATATCAATAACTTTCTATTTAGTATTTTCCACCTTCAAATTATATGAGTCATCTGCCAATTTTATCATCAGTAATTCTGGAAGTAATTCTACCGGCATGAAAGCAATTCAGGACCAAACTGTGCAGAACCTCATTAGAAAAATACCCATGTGACAATGCCTTGCCATTTACAATTACATTTTAAATGCTTAACAGGATTTTGACTACCTTCTTTCACATCATGCTAATTTTTAGCTTTCGCTGACAATTAAAAATGCTTTGTCAAGTTAGATGACTTCCAAAATCCAAACCCAATGCCAGTTAAACCCTTTAATCGGCTTTATCAAACATGGAACTTCATCAAAGGGTATTCTGCAGAAACCTTTAGGACTTCAACAGGATTACTCTTCCATTTAGATACATTGCTGAACAAAGGCCATACAAAGATGCTTATAAAAACAACCATGGCACTGAAAAATTATTATTAAAACCAAATTGCAATAAACACGAAAAAAAATAACCCAACCCCTGAAAACATCAGGTGATGCTTTGAAAAAATGTTACAAATTTAATATGCTATTTTTGCTCTTGACCAACTGATGCCCTTTCTGAGTAGTGCTACTTTAAAAGAGAACAGCTGATACAACTGCACAAACTTCAACAGCTTTCTTTTCCTCTCTTCATCCCAGCATTCTGGGAGCAGGCTGAGCAGGCTCAAGTATTGGATTTTCAGCCTGTTGCAAGTTTTGTCATTGTCTGTTTTCTGATGCGTGTCACAATAATTTAGAGGCAGTCTCTAAACTCGTATGCACACATCCACACTTACTTTTGGGATTAAAACTTTTGTAAACAGAGATTTTCTGTACTGCTACTGCAACTAGCGACAGGGAACAAATGCGACTGACGAAAGATTGCAGCCTTCTGTCATTTGATAAGATGGTGGCATTAATGAACTGCTGGTGGGCATATCATATGATATGCTGGCACTCGTGAAGGTTACCAATGCTTGTGTTGAGTCACAAGACTGTTTTTCTATGTCTTCTGAATTCACAGAGATCAGACTAGCATGTTTTGATCTCCTCCACATCAAAGTTTGCTTTCGCAGACTTCCCAAATCCTCCTTAAAATGTGGATTGAAAAGTATATAGAGCAGTGGGTTTAGACATGCTGGCAATGGGACAATCACTAGAAGTATTGACTTAATCACTTCTGGGCTGATAAAAGTGAGGTTTAGTAAAGAGGAAAAAGATAAGAAGGCCACAGGGCAATAAAGAATGCAATTAGTAAAAAGTAGCAGGGCTATATGTTTGACCATGGAGCAATCCCAAATGTTGTCTAGTTCTCCCTTTTCTAAACTACAGTAGAGCTTTGTATAAGCAACAGTCATTACCAGAAAACAAAGGGAGTTGAGCAGTACCAGTGCTACCATGTAGCCCATAGCAGTGGACTCTCCAAATGGGAGTGGCAAACAAAGTGGAGAAACCCCATACTCGCTTCCAGTGAGAAGGGGTATCACTGCAATGATTAGTGCCAACATAAAGCAAAAGGAAATGGCAATTTTTACACTGGCAATGGAGGATTTTGTTTCAAACTTTGAAGCATGCTTTACAGAGAATGCTCGTTCGAGTGCAGCTAGGGTGAGGAGGAATATGGAAGCCTCTGAAGCAAAAATGGAGAGAAGGCCTGTTATTTGGCAACCAATTCCACTTTCCCATTGTGCTCCGTACCGAGCAAAGCTACCAAAAGTGGATGCATCCACACTAGCCAGCACTCCGCTGGCCACACCCATCAAGGCATTTACAATAGCTATTAAACCAATCAGAAGTTTTATGGAGGACATATACAATGAAGATCTGAAAACTGTAGCAGACACCAGTGCATTGCAACTAAAGGTCAAACCCACTATGGTCCACACTCCAATTCTGATCAGCCAGCTACCAAACAGATGCTCACATGGTTTGAAGGGACCTGAAAAGACAAAATAAAAGGGTAAGGGGAACCTACGTAAACCAAAACAACCTCGTGCTTTCTAAGACACTAAAGTTCATGCTTCTTGCAGGTTCTCAGCACAGCCAAACAGTGGATGTTAGTCTAAAAAGTGAGCTGGAAATCTGCTCTTTCTTTGGAGTCTGAGACTTTGATAACACGCTGCTAAATGTGTGATGCATGTTGCATTACTGGTGCATGTAAGTCTTTGTCCTTCATCATGAGTAATCTGTGAGTTTCTTTTTGTGCCTGGCAGTACTGCTGCAAGTGTCAACTCCTGTAGTTTCAAGAAATGCTGTGATGTTTGTCAGTATGTGAAAAAAGCTGAAAACGTTACCTCTCAATAAATTAGAACAGGTTCCTAATGAGTCCTAGTGAAGTGTGATGGAATGAGTACAGACAGATGTACTTCGGCTACCTTATAACATGTCATTACACAGTCCAAGAAAATTGTGTCTCTCTTCGCATCTCTCTTAGAGTTGCTGTCTGGCAGTTTCATACCTGGAGAAGGTGAGCATTGCACTGAATGATGGGATTTCAAATCTTCTTCAAAGTCAAGAAAAAAGTCCTCAAAATCACGTTCATCTATAGGGGAGAAAATACCCAGAATTGTTACTGCATGTTCAGGAAGAGTTTTCTTAGTAAAAGTTGCAAAAATGCCTGTGCTATTTAAGGCCTGGTCTTGTCCCTTTGCCAGGGATTGTCATCTTTACTCCTCTGAAAATAATCACTTACAGGTACATTCTCTATCACCTAATTTGAGGTGTGATGATTGCCTAGGAAGGAGTTTAAAATGTGCATTCTGCTGTTGTGCCATGCTGCTAAGAATTAATCAATTTATCTGTGTTTTTTATGTCATGACTCTACCATGTATTCTTGGCTCTATTCTTGCTGAACTCTTGAGACTGGTTTGCAGGAGCAGAGATAGCACAGAAAGCAACAGGGTGGTATAAATGTATGTGTGCACCTACATAACAGATCAAGTAACAGACCTAGTGCTGAAGGGGATGAAAAATACAGTAGTCTTGTGTCCTAGAGAACAAACGCACTCTCTGGAAACCCTGGTTATGTGCATAGACTGGGGAATGAGATGCTGGAGAGCAGCCCTGCAGAAAGGGACCTGGGGGTCCTGGTCTATGGCAAGTTGAACATGAGTCAGCAGTGCCCTGGCAGCCAGGAGGGCCAACCCTGTCCTGGGGTGCATCAGGCACAGCATCACCAGCTGGGCAAGGGAGGGGATTGTCCCGCTCTGCTCTGCACTGGGGCGGCCTCACCTCGAGTGCTGGGGGCAGTTTTGGGTGTCACAATATAAGAAAGATATACATCTATTGGAGACTGTCCAAAGGAGGGCTATGAGGATGATGAAGGGTCTGGAGGAGGTGTATGAGAAGCAGCTGAGGTTACTTGGTTTGTTCAGCCTGAAGAAGAGGAGACTGAGAGGAAACCTCATTCGAGTCTTCAACATCCTCATGAGGGGAAGCAGAGGGGCTGGTACAAAACTCTTCCTCTCACAATCAAGACCCAAGGAAATGTCATGAAGCTGAGCCAGGGGAGGTTTAGCTTGGATATCAAGAAAATGTTCTTCACCCAGAGGGTGGCTGGGCACTGGAACAGGCTCCCCAGAGAAGGGGTCACAGCACGAAGGCTGCCAGAGTTCAAGAAGTGTTTGGACAATGCGCATGGCGTGACTCTTGGGGCTGTCCTGTGCAGGGTCAGGTGATGAATTTGATGATCCTTGTGGGTCCCTTCCAACTCAGCATATTCTATGATTCTATGAAAAAATATGCCAAAGTAGCCACATACTTTGGCTATGACTCATCCTGAACTGTGTGGGTAAGCCAAAGATGTGTTCCATTCTGAGGCTGGCAAGAAACTACATCTTTGCTGGCCTGCTCTCATATGGAGTTACATACCAGCTGAACTACCCTGTCTCTCATATAAAGGCAAGATTTAATTTACCCCATTACTATAGCTATTATTTGGATGAAAAGATGAGTGCATGAGTGAGTGAGATTTTTGAATGGCAGACCTAAAATAATGAGTTTGCTAAGCACAGGAATGCTTAAATAACATTACTGGGCAAGAGGGAGGGAGAGGCCACCTCTGTGACTGTAAAGAGTATTTGATTTATTTAACATCACAGGTTGCTCCCAGCCTTCAGGCAGACTTAAAAGCCTAAGATGATGGTTACCTTGAATTTGTAACAGTCCAGCATCCTTTCTATGAAAGTCATCAATGCTGCTATTCTCATCTTTACTCCACTGGCTGGAGATTCTGTAGTGGTTCTCACAAGCTCCAAAGGCACAGCACTGATAAGCATAAGGCATTTCCATAACCCTGCAGAAGAATAAGGAAGCATGCCATGATACTGGTTAAGCACCAGAGTTACTGGATTGTACTGCTCCTCTACAGTTAGCACAAAGGAAAGTAAAACTATCTCCGGGTAAAAATCCATCATGATAATACAAAATGAGGATTCACAAATAAAATTCCTCATCAGAAATGCCAATGGTTTTTAGGCTAATTTTAGGAAAGACACAATGAAGTTTTCTTATGTGTTTTCATAGGAGACATGAAAGTGGGAGATCTGTGTCTTGCTGTTGAGTGAATGTTACTCAGAGTTGTATTTCTATTTTTATGATTTTCAATGACTTTACTGTGTAAATCAACAGTTTCTCCAACAGTTACTTTCTACTTTCATAATGGTTTGTTTAAAAAAAAAACCAAACACATCCAAAGATAACAACCTGTCTACCGGGCAAAACCAAAACACTTCCCAAATTGAATTTCTCCAGTTTAGGGAGAATGAGATCTTTTGGAAGTCAAGCTTTATTCACCTCCTTCCACATTCAACTCTTTTCACAGTAAGATGGCAAAAAGGAGATTGTTTCTTTGCAGAAGATCAAGAAAGCAGTGTTCTAAACCAAAAGTGAATCAGGCACTGTGTGTGAAATAGATGTCACTGAGAGAAAGGTTTTACTTTATTCATTGTCTTAAAAATGAGAACAATCATTGCAGGACACAGGATACTAATTCTTAATTCTTTTAAGATCATGGCTATTCCTAACATAACATTGACATAACAATATATGTCAGTGAGTTCCAATCATTATGAAGGCTTCTGTTGTCAAAAAATTGCATATTTCTGGTATGCTGTAAATTTAATTCCTTTGGGAATGTGCAAGTTCTGGGGGAGCATAGAAGAACTACTATCTGAGTTCTACAGACTACTTCTATTCCATAGATATATTTTATGCTTCGGAAGCAGAGAGATTTAATTTGCACAGTTCACCAATAGCACATAGTAAAACCTAACAACTCACCTTAATTCTGAAAGCCCAATAAACCAAAAAGTTCAAAGATAAAGAAGTGATTAGAAGTTATTCTGAGTTAACTTAAAAGGAATAAAGTAGAACTAGATCCTCCTATCAGATTACTTTCAACAGGTTAATCATGTAAATTAACATAATGAGTGTAATAAGCAACCTCTAACCCCCAGGAAATCAGAGAAACCAAGCTGAATCAGGCCCAGGGCCAACAAGACTTTAAACTTGTGCACTAGCCAAAAGCTTGGTACAAAGGGGAACAAATGGAATGTTAAGTTCTAAAGTGATTTTTAAATTAGTGCATTTGGGGGCATTTAGATTCTATGCCCTTACATTTCTGTTGGAAATTAACCACAATAATCTGTACCCTTGTACCCAATACAAAATTTTTAGGGTGCTCAAAAAAAGTTCAAGATAACCAAGATCTAACTGTCAAGCAACCTCAGGCCAGCAGATTTAAATATTTAATTTCTAACTCATTCATCTGCATTCCATCTTTTAACATGAGATTATCTTGATTAAACATTTTTGAATGCATTTCCCAGAAGCCCTTCTTAAATAAACTACTATTAAACCCACCGATTACTAGACTAACCCATAGCTAATCATCTGGGATAAACCCAATCCCAATCTCCAAACAGAAATTTCCTTTTTTTGGAACAAAAAAAATTATCAAAAGTAACACTGACAGTTCTGTGAGGTAATCCCTGCAATTTGTGGCTTCAGACCTTTGGAAGGACATTGATATAGCTGGGGGAATGAACTGTTAATGGATATTTCAGGCACAAGAGACTAACAGAAATATATTCTATTCTCTGGTTATTCAAACAGCTCTATGTACTCAATAAGGACCCATTTCCAGACCCTCTTGTGCTTCTACCAACCTGCTGGTCTGTCATACACTGGAAATGTGGATGTCCCACATTGTACTGGTCCACTACTTTGATGATGTAGCAAAAAACATTCATGGCTTTTAAATGATCTTTAAAGAGCAAGACTCCAATTTCTTATCCTCTCTGTAGGTATTTCTAGCATCCATTCTTAAATCTGAACAGTTTTTGTTTGTTTTTCCCCCTAGCCTGCGTTATTAGGATATACACATAATCCTTAAATTAACAAATGTTGCTTAATCTGTGTGCAAAGCCCAACTGCACACAGTGGCTGCAATCCAGAACACAGAGGACAAACCATACTTTGCAAAGTGGCTAACAAGTATCAGATCTTGGTGACAGAGGAGCTTTTTGTCACAAAAGCTACATTTAACACAACAACAACAAAAAAAAAAAAAAAAAAAAAAACCCAAAAAACTAAAACTTGAATATTGCAATTTAATATTTTAAAATAAAATTCAAGACAATTGTAATA
>NW_008237919.1:12162503-12182985 GCF_000691975.1 Corvus brachyrhynchos | reverse complement strand
AAAAAAAAAAAAAAAAAAAAAAAAGAAGGAGCTCTCTGGAATACAGTGCTGAAGGCAGTCCTTTTTATGGCTGGTGCTTATTTGATGTGGGTGATTAGATTTGGACTTTGTCAAATTAAACTCTTAGAAATACTGGCAAACTTTATTTTTATATACTCCTTATCTTACTAATGATATCTGTATCCTTGATAATTTTTTTCCTCTAGCAAGGAATGCCTCTTTTTTCTGTTTTTAGATTAAGCAGCAGAGAACACAAGGTCGTGTCCTCCCTCACAAAGGTGTGGAGTTAATGGTGAACAGGAAGGCACAGTTATGATGAATGGAGCAAAGCACTGAGTTCTTTTCAGCGCTGAATCAAAGCATCAGATAAAGAAGGAAGGAGTGGCTGGCAGCCTGACTTTGCTTCCTCAAGGCTTGCTGTAATAGGCTGGGCTCAGCTCTGTAGAGTGTCCTAGTGCTACTGCTGATGATGGGGAAGGGGATGCTCAGCTCTTTGATGTGTCTGTATTGATGAATTTAGATGAGTAGGAAGTTTTTATACAGGAATTTGTCTTTAATGTAACCATTGGCTAGTTACAACAATTGCAAAGGGTGAAATTTCATTTTGTTTTAGATCTCTGTTCAAGTTTGGTGCTTTGTGCATTACCTGTGCAGTGATCCTGTGAAATCCTGACCTCATTTTGATTTACGGTAAAAGTCACACAGACTGTAGGTCAGGATTTTACCCTATTCTCTGCTGACTGGATATAATTTGTTCTTACAGATGTAATTGACTCTAGATATATTATTCATACTTTGAATAATTTTTTTAAAAGAATTAAGTTAGTTTGACACATCCTTGCTAACAATTGTTACACTGAAATACACTGTACTTTCATTTGAGCAATGTACACCATTTTACTGATGGGAAATTCATATAAAGTATAATTTTGAGAAAAGAATTAAAAAAATCTTAGTTATACATAATTCAGTTGAATAATGGATTTTTCTAGGATTACTGCAGCACCTCTTATGCCTCTAGGTCATGGTATATACATCATTACATACTTGCCAGGTTGGAAGTAATCCATTTTCTTGTGTGTACATTCTTTTAAAGAAACTTCAATTATTTTAGAATTGTCACCTGTCTTAGCATTTGGGCAAAGCCAGTGAGAGAAGAAAAAGTATGATATAAGCCCAGTCTCAACCAATCATGATTTTTATGGTACTTGCTCCTTGGCCTCTGAGACCTATCTCAAGATCTCTAATGTAAAAGAGACCACTAGTACCTTGAATGTTAACGTTATAGTTAACATAAAGTGCAACATTATCTTGCACTTGATGAAGTCATTGCCTAATCTCCTCTGTGACAAACTACCAATTTTGGGTTTATTAAGACTTTTAGGGCATTGTTTCCTAACCTTGGTACCATTTTTTGCAGCTCTTATCTCGGTTTGTATTAACGTGCCATCACAGAATTGTTCTAGGGTGGATCCCTCCAGTGCTGTACACAGAGCTTTAATCAGCTCCACACTTCTATTCATCATTCCCTTATTGATAACTCCAAACACTCCAGTCCTTGTCATTACTGGTCACATATTGAACTGTCTGCCTGCTAAGACTCTTGGGCCTTTTCCAGCGCAAAAGGCAAATCCAGTGAAAACATCATAAGGATGGACTCTCCATCTTTGGAGATACTCTAAAGCTGTCTGGATGTGGTCCCGAGCAACGGGCTCCAGGTGCCCCTGCCTGAGCAGGTGGTTGGAACAAGACAGCCTCAAAGGTCCCTTTCAACCTCAACCACTCTGTGATTTTGTAACTATGTGCACACTGTTTAGTTGTTTCATATTTTCTGATACCAAACTTTTTACAGTAAAACGTGATAAAATATATGTTGCACTTAGCATCTTCTAATTAAAATATAAAAATGAAAGGAGAGTTAGGGGACACTCCCAAATACCCTGAAGTCAGAGACAAAATCCTCTTTGCTGTAACCCTGAAATTAGTTCAGTTGGTTATAGCATGGTGCTAATAATGCCAAGGTCTTGGGTTCAATCCCCACATGGGCCATGGTCACCCAGTGACTGGCAGAGCTGCAAATGATCTTTAGAGGACGCTTCCTTCCCATATTGCAGAGGACCCGCAGAAATTATTAGTATCAAAATGTGTTAGTAATACTGGCAAAGTATTATCTGAATCTTAATCAAAAGATTACAGAAAAATCATGTTCAAACAAAAGAGGTCAAATCTTTTGGTCTTTCAGGAGTATATTCTTCCCTTGTATTTGCTGTGTTCTCATAACATATAATGGGAGTTCTGTAAGCACAGTCCAGTAGAAGAAGGACATATCACTAAGCTGCCAGTGATATTGTTTTAACAGCTTTTGAAACATATCACCAGGAAGCAGATGTGGCTTGTACTAAGCAAGTACTGGGGTTAATATTTCAAAACCTTCACAGTTTCTTCAGTTGAAAGTGAGCATAATAAAAGAAGTCTATCATTTTTATCATATTTGCTTTACTTTTAATGGCACAGATCAAAGACTGACAGTACGAAGTAACATGCGTTACACACTGACACACCTTCCATTGCACATGAACACAAATGTGGCTTATTAGTTTTAATGATATACTCACTTGAGTTCTGGAAAATTTTCAGATGTTATCAAACTTTGTAGGGCATGATTTCCTGTTAATTTTAAATGAGTTAAACCATGTAGCCCAGTCACAGGAAAAGACGACAAAAGGTTGGATGACACATCCCTGCGTAACAGCAAATAAAAATCAGCTTACAGTTTTCATTTTTTTTTCAGCACTAGAAGTGTCACATTGAAAAAACAGGTTAAAGTTTTCTAACTCAATAAAAAATGCCTGTATTAAACAGAGGCCCAGTGAACGCAGCAAAGCTGCAGCACTGCTCAGGAGTACTCACCTTTATGTCTAGCAGAAAGCTAACAGTAACATCTAGCAGTTGGTTGGGACTCTGTTCCCAGATTTTGACTCCATTCATACTGCCAGTTTTGAGACCAGCAAGTGAATTTAAAATCTTCTCACTTGACTGTTTGAACTCAAAGGAGCCAGAACAGCTTCCCACAATTTAAAAGGTTTAGTGGGATGCTACAGGGCATGGCTGCCCTGAAAGCTCCCCAAAGAGCAGGTCAGGTGTATGGGGAAGATGTGCGTTTCAGGAAAGGACAGGTCTGGGCTGGAGCAGAGGGAGATGACATTTCCAAGCTGAGGTTTGTCTGAGTGGCTGAGGGAAGACAGAGCAGATGAACACAGATACATAACTTGAGGAAAGTAAAACAGGTGAATGAAAAAGTGGTAAGTGATCAAGGAGATATTGCAAAGCTGTGAAAGAAGGGGAGTCCAGAGGTACTGTTTTCTACTTTGCGCTCTCTCACTCTCTCACTCTCTCTCCCATTTATTCAATGAGTCTTTTCAGTCCTCCTCAAAATTATCTACTCTGCAATATCCTAGATGGTCAACAGTCAAGGAGAAAGAAGTGGAGTCTGATGCAGTTGAAACGCTTTTAGGTCCGAGGCTGAACAGCAAAGTCTGGACTATATACTGAAATCTAAGGCCTAGGCATAAAATAAGGTATGTTGATGGACTGGGCTTCTACCTATCTGATTTAGTGTGTGTCTTGCACACAGCACCATTAAACACCAAAGGTGAAATTCAGGTCCTGGTGCAATGGTAAAAATGATTGAGTCAGACCAAGGTTAGAGACTAGCATTTCAGGAAACACTGGTACACCGTGTTACTGTCTGTGTGTTTGAGGGCTTTTTTCTTTAACCCTCTCTGACTGTCATATGTTATTGTCCAAAGCTACAATTTACTGCTCACCTCACAAGGTAGGTAAGCTCTCAGGAGGGCCCCAAAAGGGATATTATAGACAAAATTGTCTGTGTGGACATTTGTCAGTGCACCATTCAGAAAGCTTTGCACATCAACAGAAATGAATACCTCTCCAAATTTAGGCTTTTTAGCAGCTACCAAATTATCTGAGAGCAAATGCCCAGTATCATATCTTTGTGACAACCATACAGCACAATGACTTCAGAGGAATTTCTTTTCACATCTTCCCCATACAGCCAATGCCTCAGGGATTCATATTAAAAAAGCATTAAGTGACAGTTGGAAGAAAGAAAAAAATTAAGCACTGAGAAGTGCTTGTGAACAAGGCCTGCAAAAATGTCTGCTGATGTTTTGACCACTAACTGCTCTGGCTGCACTAACTAAAGAAGGAAAACTATTTCATCAAATGAGGAACAATGAAATAAAGATGCATTCTGGAAAAAGTTATTTGATTTTTAATCCAATTCCTGAGGCCTGAAACACAACTAACAGGAAATATTTCCCACTGCTAAAACAGACTAAACTGCTAACAAATTGAATAAAAAGAGGCAGATGCACTGATAATCTTCATGGACCCCAAATCATTACACAGTGTTGGATGCAGCTTTGCTGTAATACCTACATGAATTGGGGAAGTACAAGAAAGCAGACATTTAGATATGGATTCAAGAGACCAGATGATTAGAACAGAGAAACCCTTCATTTCTGCTGGGGCACCCAAGTTACTAGATTTTTGTATACTCTTGCAAGAAAAACGGAAAAATTTGAATGTATAAGATATACAAATACTTACAGTTTGATCAGAGATGGTAAAGAGGAGAAGGCATTGGGGTGAATAATTTTAATTTTGTTCCAAGCTAAATCCCTACAAGAAAAGTGAGTAGAAAATTACATACCCACTGAGTGAATATGGAAGTTTTCAAACACTTGATTAGGAGGCCTAAATATAAAAAAGGTATTAATTACATGCCAATATTTTCAATAAGCTCCTGCATACCTCACAGTGCAAAGTATTTTTTCCATTTTTTAATTGTTAGTCAGTTGTGGTGCTATTAAACTGACAACTTAAAATGTCTTAATGCTCACCACAGCCCAAGGCTTTTCAATCTCCTTCACTGCCTCTTAAGACAGCAGAAAGAAGGGTGGGTTATACGGACTAAGTCTTCTAAAATGTTCTCATGTGACTAAGAACACCAAAACCATGGTCAATAGGCTTAACTTCCTAATCTCAATTTTCACCGCCCCTGAAAAGTCAAAAAGACTGAGAGCAACTCTTAAAAAAATGTATGGGTTCAATTCTGCAAAAAGTTACAACCATGAGTAATTTCTTGACAAAATTACTCCTCTAGCACATGTGTCTGTGTGAAAACTGGAAACCTGCACGTGACTGGACTCTATGTCTTAAGATGCTGTTCTCTGTAAAAAGATTTCCCACTCCCTAGAGCTGATTATAACGTGAACCTGCCAACAGATACCAGCTCTGGCTCAGTAACTTTCTCCACCTCCATTAGAAACATTTAGAAGTAACAGTTTTTATGGCTATAAGCTTACATATTTTAATTCGTTGCTGCAGATGCTAAACTTCACAATGTTTGCTCTCCTTTCACAGTTATAAACTCAGGCAAAAGATCATAGCAAGAAAAAACTGAAATAAGGATCCTTTGGGGTACATCACGAGCAGACATTGTATACCCCATATTTTTGAGAACCTGTGTGAACGTCTGCTAGGGGGTACTCACAGAGACCGAAGAGCAGCCAGCTGCCGAAACGTGTCTGCTTTGATTTCAGCGATTTCATTGTGATGCAAGTCACTGAAACAGCAATAAGAATCTCCTCAGTTTCAAAGATACTTGGAGGGCACTTTGAGGTGTTTTAGATTGTGTTCATGATCCACTTCAGTAAAGTGTATCTGGGGTATGTCAAATCAGCCAGCAATAACCAAGTTAATTATACTCAAACACACATAGATGCTTCTTTTTAAGCTTCTTTGGGTGGTTTGACACTTACATTTTCTGGAGTTTTTTACATGCAGTAAAACAGGGTAAATCTTCCAGCAGGTTATAAGACAGATCCCTGAATTATACGAGAAACAAACAGATTAACATCAAAGGCATGTTAAAAGAAAAATAGCTTTCATTGTGTACTTTCATGGTCAATTAAAAATAATTTGTTTTTATCCACAGTCACAGAAGAATAGAAGTGTACAAACTCACTTATGTCTCATCTGTCACATTTTGATTTCTAACTGAAGAGGAGAGAGGAGGTGAAAAGGCAAGATACATTAACTCCATATCCACATTTGCAAATTCCTTGCATTGTCTGAAGATTTCCTGCCTGAATTGTAGAGCTCTGCTGAGTGTTTTACAGTAATGATATTGGCCATCTGGATTTATATCACAGACTTCATATTTATAATGTTTACATTTTGATAAATATTTAAACCATTTAAAATAATCTACTAAGCATATATACTCATATTTTTTCAAAGATCCTGTATTTTTCTGGTAAGAATCACAATCAGCTTCCCACTACACATTTAATTAAGCAGTATTGCCTCTGATCCTTAGACTGCTACATCTTAGAACTGAGGGAAATGGTCGAAAAAATATTGGAACTAACTTTGAAATCAATCACTACATGGGGGCAAAAAAAACCTTAAAAAGACTTGAGCCAAAACACAACAAATCACAGAATAACTGAAACATCTGGACTGATTTATAGTATAATATAACTAATCAAAACCAAGCTCAGGCAATTTGCAGAAACTGAAGGGGAAAAAAAAAATGAACCAAACACCAGCCCCCACCACCCAAGAGTCTCATCCAATATATATATATATATGTGTATGTGTGTGTGTGTGTGTGTGTTGCTCAGGGAAACCTAAATGGGAAATTTGCTTGTGAAAAGAATAGAGAAAAAAAGCTTATGCCTAGAATTAGAAAAAATGTCCTTTTTCACAGTTATCCAGTACTATCACATGAAAGAGTAATCACTTTTCACTTCTGAAATTCTTCTCACTTCTCCAATTCTCTAAAACTGGTTCATAACCACCTATTTAATTCCTTGGTAAAACTGTATTTTCACTGTTATTGTTCCAACAAGGGCATTTGGACTATTTTATATATGATTTGTGGAAGGAGCGCAAGTAATGACTGTGTGTGTCTTTAAGGTATTCTACTCTGATTTTACTCTGTGCAAAGGCAAACATCAACATGGTTCTGTTTTGGGAGGTTTTTTGTGTACAAAAAAAGGAGCACTGTGGTCCAAATCAGACATTACAGAGGAGGATTCAAGTGAGGTAGAAGCTTTCAGGCCAAGGTAAAGGATGTTTTGTATGTCTGGCAGACAGTGGCTATTCTGTCATCCACAGGTTTATCACTTAGGTCTTCTTAAAAATATGTTACCAGCTTGAATGTTGTACATACTGACACTCCCTCCTCACACACCGAAAAAACCCCTGAACTTGAGAGCAATCTCCCCTCAGTTTCTGTCAGAGTGCCAGGAAATATTTTACTTGTTTATTTTTAAGGTCTTTTTTCCCCACTTTCTTAATACATGAGGCTCTTGGCAGCAGCAGAGGGCATGTGGTTTTGTTTCCTGTGTTGAGGTGCATTCCCAGCTGTGCTGAGGGCAGTCTTTGGAGGACTGCTGGGACAGTGTTCTCACACACACCTTTACTGCAGGTGTGCACACATCCAGGAAGCCTCTGTGTACATTAATCCACACTTGGAAGTGTTGGTGGCTGGGTAGGATGCACACATTGCCTTTCAAAGCAGTGTTTGCACTTGTTGTGTTTGAGAGTGCATCTGAGCCAGGGACCCCCTGCAAGGTCTCAGTCTCCAAGCAACTCGTGGGTTCAGTGCACCATTATCCTCCATGGCACAGCCAAAACTGATGTGCAAACCGAAATGGGACTTGGCAGGCTTGTTCCAATCTGGCAGCAATGGGGAAAGAGCAGCCCCTGAGTACTTGAAATTGCTGATAAATCAGTTCCCTGATCTTTTAAGAATCAGCTGTAATAATATAGGGTAATACTCAAAAATAAAAAATGTGAATTTCCAATGTACAGTCCTACTCTACTATGAACTCTCTAAGTTATTAATTGCTATATTATTTGTTTGTCCTCTGTTTTGAGGTTATTTATTGTTTTTGAATGATACAGGACATACTTAAACTTAATTCTGTGGGTAGACTTTCTTCTGGCAGCAGACTCTGTGTTTTATCACTCTGGAAATGATTATATTGAGTCCATCAACTAAAACTTAATTTTTTCTGGAAATGTTCTTGACATTCACTCTGGTATTCAAATAATGCATTATAATTAGTGCTATTTCAATGTTGGCCAGAGAATTAATACCAAATACATTCCTAGTGATGTAATACATAGAGGAAAGTGCTCTTGGCTCATTCTCAAAGAAGTGGACACAATGATTACTTTCCTTAGTGATTAAGCAAACTCCAAGGAAATTTCCAAGTTAAAATAATATTGTATATTTAGCATATCAAATATGCCCAACTATGTCAAGGAATAGTTTATTAAAATTTCAGTCAGCTACTTATGTCTGGTTGGGAAAGAAACTAAAAGAGGAGCATAACTCATAACTGCAGTCCTTAGTTATATTTTCTATTCACTTCAATGAATTATTTGCCTTAGTGAGAAAAAAATTCCCAAAGTACTGTATGAGAGACAGAATGCATGAAAATAAGGTAGTTCTGTGTTTTTTCAAACAAAATCAAGAACCTTTTTATCCTTTCCTAAAAATACTCTAAGTAATCATCTTTCTCAACAATGTATGGGAAATCCTGATTGCTAGTGGGTTGTAAAGTTTTTAAATAACGCAGCGGCCAGCTCCCTGAGCTGAATTCCTAGGAAGTAATGTGATACACAGAAATAGCAGTAATCAGGTAATTTTGAAATCATAATAGTTTCATTTGTCTATTAATCTATTGCATTAATGTCATGTTAATAATCTTACTGAAACGTACAGCACTTGGAGATTAGGTAACTGGTCACAAGCTGATTTGGGGAGAGAGGTGATCTGTGCTCCTGTGAGTGTCCTGTTGAAAGAATTTATGAAAAAAAAGAACTTTTTAAAGATTGAAAAACAAAAAAAATTTTTAGGACTTTTTTTACAATAAGTAAGCATAGAAGGAAATAAAACAAATCAAAAATACATCTCTAGCACTTACAAACTCTCCAGACTTGTAGTCCCTGTCAGATCAGGAAACTCTGTTAACTGTGAAGCACCATTTAAGGTCCTAGAATTAAAAAAAAAAAAAAATTCAATAAAATTATGGTGATGGATGTGTGGGACAACTCTAATATTGCAATATAAAAAGACAACTAAAATAAAAAAGTAAACACATACAGAGTTCTTAGTTCTGGTAAGTGTTGAAAAGCAGATTTTCCAACGAGCTGGATAGGGTTATCATAAAAATGTCTGAAAAAAGAGGATAAAAAAACATTTAATGAAAAATATTTTAAAAGATTCTAAATATATTATATTGTTATACTATAAACAAATGAGTAAACTCTCTGTGATGAATCACAGACTCTGCCCCTCTGGTTGTAGCAGAGGTGAACTTCTGGGCTTTTCTCATCCTCTAATCTATATTCACCAGCCACATTTCACATTTTGAATATTCAAGTAGTCACTGTCTTCCTGTTTTAAAGCCAGAAGCTAGTCAACAAAATATTCCCTCTTCCTCACAGGTTTGCAAAGATAGAAATTCACATATGCAGAATTTTCCTATGATCTGAGACAAATTTAAGGATAGCACATGAAGAAGTCACTACTTCCCCTATTAGGAAGAGGTTCCTTTGCCCTTTTGAAGTCATGCTGCTTTTGCTCATAGAATATTACTCGAGATGAGTCATTATTTTTCTCACACTTATTTTGCAATTTCTTAATTTGAAGTTGTCCATTAAGTGCATTTTCATGTAAGATGATTGGAATTCAGTCCAGAGTCCACCAAGAGCAATTTTTACCAGCTTTTACATGGCCAGTAATGCTAAGAGATTTAGAAGAAACCATTTGAATAAAAGGTCAGAGCCAGAGACCACTACTTGTTTCCCTTAAACAGGGCACACGGACTGCCATTCTTTCCATGAAGCTGGAAAGATATGAGCTTGTAGGCTTGCATGGTGCTACAAAGTGTACTCACAAGAGAAGCTATTTGACAATTAGCTGCAAATATGATACTTAGTTCCATGTTCTCTAATACAAAGAGTCATTGAAAATATTCTTATCACTTACATTGTAATAAGTGATGGATTACCCACAAAAGCACGCTCAGGTATTGACTTGATGTTATTGCTATGAAATCCCCTACAAAAGAAAAAATTGATCATATGGTAAGGAAAAAAAAAAGAGAAGAAGAAAAGCAGCAAAATTGCTGAAATTCTGCACTTTTCTAAATGAACAAAACCATTCAGATGAAGCAAATTTCAAAATGGCATTTTAAAATTCAGAGTATATGCATGTATGTATATAGATATAATGTAAATATACACATGTACATGAGCTAACAACATTAATAGTTAGATATTAATAATTAAGTAGCTAACAATATATTTCCCCCTGTGCTTGTTAAACTGCAACTACTTCTTTTGCTGGATGGCACAAGTTTATCAAGTAAATTATTTATACACCATATTGTAATGTTGATCCCTGCACAACCACCTTCTTGTTGAGATATTTTAAATGCGGACACAAACAAAATGTAGTTGTGCTTGCTGGATAGGAAGCCAAATCTTTGTCTCATCATTAATTACTGGATTTCAATCATATGAGTAATTCTCCACTGTGAAAAACAAAAGGAACAACTAAGATTTCAAAAGAACAATGACGATTTGTGTGGGAAACTCCCATTAGTTCAGTCGGGTATGAAGAATGCTTCCCAGCTTAAATTTATGCATTACTAAGCCTCCAATTGTTCACTGATGCAAGCACGCTTGGCCATTACTTGAACAGGTCCCACATTATTGGTTTTACTTGTTTAGGCATTGAGCTACAGAGCAAGGCTTTACATCCCTACTTGCTTTGCATGCAGTAACAAGATGTAGATGCAGACTCTAAGCAGTAACAGCATCTCATGTAGAACCAGCAAACTGACTGGTTCTGAATGGGATTCCTTGCAAGGCAGAAAAACAAGGAAATGCCATGACTAGCTCAGAGAGCAGTATCTGCTACTATCTGTGGACAAAAAGGTCGCAGTTTGTGTTTTCAGCCCAGGCAGAAACTCTGAGAGAGACATGAGGTCCCACCCAGAAACACCCTTACTAAGGTGACCCTGCAATGAGCTGAGCCTCTGTGGGGCTGGGCTCCCATGTGGATCTGTGGAAGACATCCCATCCTTACAAGATCAGCTCCCAGGGCCCACACAAAGCACGGAACCACATGGTTTCATGATCTGTGCTGGATTTGGGATGTCAGGTTGCAATTTCAGCCCCCAAATGTTTCTTGCACATAGGAGCGTGGGTGGAACAGTTTGATCCTTGGAGGTGAAATCCTGTGGGGGCCAGCATGCAACCTCAGGCACATCAGGCACTTTGCTGGACCAAGCGCATTTGCCGCAAACTGAGTTATCCATTTGTGGCTACTGACTCCAGAGGTCATCGAAAAGGCAATCCCTTGAGGTCACTGGATTTCACATCAATTACTTTATGGCATAAACAGCAGTTGAGAACGTTTGGGCTGAGAGACTCACAGTCCCGCTACCGCTTCCAGAGCTGCATTCTGGCAACACTGGAGGTGCTGAGCAGGAGTCCACAGTGGCCAGGGGTCCCTGCTCTGGAAAAAATCTCAGGTAGCTACTTAAAATTGGTTTTTACATCAGTTTGTGATGTAGCAGGAGTACAACCGTGTCCAACTAGTATGTGATTACTTATTTTTGTCAAAAATCTATGCTGATAGTACCACTAACTTGGTAAATTAGTCAAATGGAAAGAATTCTGAAAACATGCACTGATGTATACATTATGTGTATGATGTATAAATATGATTTAATTACTTTTTATTTTTAATAATTCAACTGTTTTTCAAAATAAATTTGATTAATTTCATTTAATTGTTGATTTTCTTAATGCACACTATACCTGCGCATACAAAAGTGTTTTATTCACAACATTACAAAGAAGTGACTATACATATTGAAAAGAAATTGCTTTAATTTAATGGAAATGAGGGAGGGAAGTTAGTAAAATTTAATTAAACCTGACGGACTGGTTTAATAAGGATGCCATGCCTTCTTAGCTAGAAGACTATTGGATTGTTTGCAAAATCTAACTGTTATGTTTGGCACTAAAAGTGAATTAATTGTGTTTATTATTTATTGAATTCCAAAGAGGAAGTGCCTGGAAAAAACCTGCTGCACAAGGCAGTATAAAAATAAAAGTTGTCAGAACTTGAATGGTCTAAGTTGAACATTGAAAATTATTTTTTATGTATGTTGGCATGTTTATTAGTTTTTCCTAGGATATCAGTTTTTAAGGATTGCTGATAAAATCACCAGCATTAAAAAAAAAAATCACATACTAGACAAAACATCCTTCTTCCTAATATAAGCTCTGTACTTACAGTTCTTTTAGGTTTGTTAGTGTCCTGATAGCAGTGGGGAACTCGTCCAGACCGTTGTAATTTAAATCTCTGCGTAAAAATAAATTTTATTATTTCGGTTATGCACTGCATAACAGATAACATAGCATTGTTGGCATTTGTAATGAACTATCATCTTCTGTGCATTGAGTAAATACATACAGCAAAAAGACAGGAAATCCTCAAAAGCGTATGGATATTTTCCAAAAACCTTTATTTTAGAGCACATTATCATTCCTGTTTTTTATCAGCATTCTATTTTTAGTCACATTTTAGCTATTCTGTAATAAAGACAATGTACGTGAATTCAAGTACTACTAAGGGATTTTCTGTTTTATAAATTGCCCAAACTTTTCATTACATTAAAGTATTAATAGGGAAAAAGTCTTTCAAAAGAATATTCAATTACTTTGGTGAGCTGTGCTTTACATGCCTAATACATCTCTCTATAAAGATTTCTAACTGAATTGTTAAGACTTGTCAATAGTCAAGAGAATACTTCTAACCACACGAATTGTAAAAAGGTAGTGACCTCTGCTTTAACAAGTGCTCATCCTGCAGCAGAAATTAGATTTTATTCTGGTAGGCTGAATGGATTATAATCCTACTTCTGCCCTCAGCATGACATGTGTATCCTTTAGCATTTAGGAGATGGCTGAAACTAAAACTGAGGTATGCCAGTTTACTGTGGTGCTCTCTGGCAATGCTTTGTGAGGAAAACAGTCTGAAAAACTGGTGCAAAAGTCTTTTTAAACAGGCAAAACCCAAGCCACAGTTTACAATAGATTGAAATTGAAATAGTATCAGGCTGAAGTAATGCAGGCAGGAAACTGCTGTCTGAACTCAACAAGGCTTTCCTTCCTGCTTGTAAATCTCTCCTGCTTATTGACAAGAAGAGATTACAGGCATGTACGGTTTGGTTTTGCCCTCCAGTGATATGTGATTTCCAGACCTACGCCTCAATGCAAACAAATGATCTTAAAGCTGGCGTCCGTCATTTACACCAAGATCTCTTCAGATTATCTTGAGACTATCTGGGAACTGGTCTATACATTATGCAATTACTGTGCTTGAGGCAAGTGCTACACTGTCCTGTTGCAGGGAAATGGCTGCACCTACATTCATTCCCAGGTTTGTGACTGTCCTCTGTATTTTCATCTTGCTCATGCCAGGTGGCTGGGACTGGGCTTGCAATTATTTATTCCATTGTTCTGTTTTTCCCCATTTGTGACCAAGTGCCATGTGAATATCACTTAAATAAACAAACCAAACCATTAAATTTTCCTTCTTCCTTTCCTGTCCCCCTTTCCGGTGCTACACTAAGGGACTTCCCCTCAACTCACAGACTGCTAAAAGTCCAAACTGTAAAATTGCAATTCAGTGGCAAGGGATCAATGCAATCAAAACTGGGGATAAAAAAACCCAAGAAGCCCAAACCTTCTTGCTTCCTGATCTTAATAAAAGATGAAAGTGCTCAGTACACAGGTTTGTGGATGAGAAAGCAAATAGTCACTTTTAGACTAGCAATATCCATGTCTGAAACTATTTTTTTCTCATAACTGGGTTTTTAACCTCTGTC
Source organism: Corvus brachyrhynchos (assembly GCF_000691975.1). Taxonomy (NCBI): domain Eukaryota; kingdom Metazoa; phylum Chordata; class Aves; order Passeriformes; family Corvidae; genus Corvus; species Corvus brachyrhynchos. The sequence continues at coordinate 12,168,970 of NW_008237919.1, read as the reverse complement.
CTGGTTGGGTAAAACATCCAAAATCTCTAGAAATGATGCAGCTGACTGCAGCAGGTGCTGGGGGAAGCACACGCAAAGTTTTACTGTCCCTGTAGCATTTCTGGGGTCTGTGGGTGACTCTAGCAGACAACATCTGTATTTGACTAACTGTAGCAAAATACTTTCTGCTAACCATCAACACTGCGTTCCTGTTCGGCATTTTATGGAGAATATTTTTTGCTAGAAAACTCAAGAAATTCTGAATTGGTCTAAAAAGAATTACAGCAAAAACTTGAGGAAGTTTCAGTCTTTACCAGCGCTATTCTTTATCAGAGCTCTCTAAAGACAAAAACTTGTATACAACTGAAACATTTCTCTTCTCTCACTTGTAAAGCACATGCATAATTTGACTACCTAGAACTTTTGCTTTTTCCAGGTATAAAAAAATAAACCCATCTAATTTTATAACTCTCCTCTATGATAAGAGTTTCTTAACGTTAAAGCTTTTCACTGTGACAATTTCCCAATCTCGCTATTTGCTTTATTGATTGAACAAGACAAATAGTACTAAACTAGGCAATCGCAAGTTCATGAATAGTCACTTCTTTTTCAATGCTCAACACAGTTGAAAACTGTCTTTCAAACAATTTATCAATTAACAATGCTTATTAAAAAGGCAAACTAATTTTATAGTCAAAAATAGGATTTAGTACATAGAGTCATTGTGAACTATCACTTAGATCCTGTAGCGATTAGGCAAGCCAAACCCTGCATTTGGCTTTTGGGCTATTTTTATTCTTTCAGAATATTAATGAAAACACTCTAAAAAAGAAGAAACAAATAAGAGGTCAACTCACAATGTCTCTAGGCTGTGGAGCCCATCAAAGCATTTCTTTCCCAGGGAATAGATTCTATTGTTATGGAGATGTCTGCAGGGGAACATTAAGTACGCAGTCAGGAAAGCACACTGCACAAAGTGGACTAAAGCAAAACATTTTGATGGTTAAATCAAAAGAAACTTATTTTCAGGCATGCATTGATTATATGCAATCATGCTTTTGCAAGAGCATGTATAGAAGGCACCTCTACCACCCTCCACCCTTTCTCCCAATACCTCTCCACCCTTCGATTTGGTTTCACAGAGGGGATCTGTTTTAAAACCACCTAGATAGTTCAAAAGTGTTATACCCTGGAGTTCCAGGCTGGGGTTTGCATAATGAGTAGACATATTCAATGATAGCTAATTAGTTAATTAACATGTCTTAAAAACCATGTGTGGGGTGTGAGGTGTATATTTGGAAGATGTATATTTAGGGGGTGTTAAGGGTATGGCCCAAAAGAGCAGCCATAGAGGAGGTGGATAACACAGCAGACAGGTAAGGAGCATTAGGTGTGCAGAATGCAAAAAGACAAAAAGCCGTAACACAAAAAGTTGTAGCTTCCCCATGATGAGTAAACTAAGTAATCTTAGAAGCACTGTAACTTGCCTTTCTTTGAAATTATAAAAATTAGTAATGGCTTCCTAAAATATTTAGCAATTGAAAGTAATTTTATATATTTTAACCAATTCTGCCCCCTCACTCCCCACGACTCTGAATTCTGCCCGTTTTTGTCTTTTAGACTGACATGGAAAAAACACTCTGAGTAAAGCTCATTAATGTGAGTAGATTCAACTTGTAGCCACTTCAGGTCATTTAATTTAAAAAGTATGCCTTCTTCCCAGATTTTTCCTTTTATTTTGTCCTCAAAATCCTACACCTATAGTGGAGGGAAACCAAGGGAGTAGCTTTAAGAGAAAAGAAAGGCTGTGAATGAGTGGCTGCCAGGCCCCTTAAATATTTCATTCTACTCTGAAAATATTGTTAAAGATCAGAGGCTCTCTGACTGCTCTGCAGAACCTACAGAAATCGAGTCTACCTGTCCAGCAAAGGCAGGGATTCTGACAGCAATATGAAAATGTTCTGTGGGGTTTTCCTTCCCTAGGAAGAAACCTAATCAACTCTATTTTTAATGATTACTCTGACCTTTAATGCTTTAGTTAGTATGAAGAGTGCATTTTCAAATTCCATTTGGATCTTTAATTATAAAGATTTTAACCTGCTCCAATTGACCATGCACTTTTGCACTGTGTTGAAAATTTGCCAGACTGTATAGAGCAGCAACCCAGTGAAAGTGGAACCACACACAAAGATTTTGATGAGCCAAAAAGATCAGATGTTGCAGGTCATGAGGAATGATTCAATTATTAATCACTATAAAGCCCAGAAGATTAGAAATAAGCAAGGCAGACCTCAAATAAAGAAACCTAACTGAGCAGAAGCAAGCATGGCATGAAAGGAAATTATTTTCTCCTGCATTTCTTAACTGTCCTCTTACCACTGCATTTCTGGTGGGGATCTAGAGAACAATGTTCAAGACAGCCTTTGTCTTTTCCATTGTTGACATAAGCCTAGAAGGTCAATCAAATGACAAGTCCATCCATTCTTTAACTTGAATGGGTTGATACTTAATGTAAAGAGAAGGCAAAGGTTTTGCAGCACAAGTCAGCTGTTAACCCCCATTTTTGGGGCCCCATGTAAGCAAAGACAGTGACTATAACTGTCAATAAAGAACCCTGATGTGTGCCTGGTTCAGTGCTTACACTAGGGCTAGAGTATGCTAAAACATGTTAAGTGTCTTACATAAGACTATGGTTTCTGACAGCCTGTAAACCTCAAATATATAATTCTCTCTTTAATAATGCTAACATTTTCCAAAGCATCCTGAAGTTACTTCTCCAGCCAGTCTAGATTTTTTCCACTTGGTACATTCCCAGAAGATAAAAAGCTGAAACCATGTGCTTCATAGTATACCTTCCAGATTTTGGTGCCAGCTGTGCATGTTTCAGTTAGTTGAACCGGTATGCAAACATAACCAAATACAAAACTACATAGACTTTCTATGAAGGGAAATGCATATTTTTTCTACTGGATGGCATTCTTTCCACGTCCCCCAGAAAGATTTCCGTTCATTTCCTGTTTCTAATCTTCCCTCATTCAATCTTAGAGAGCACACAATTCATCCCTTCCTGTTTGTTTTGCTGACCAGATAAGGTGATTTTTTAATTCCCTTGAATATTTTTTTATTAAGATGGAAAATTTTGAGCTAGATCAAAACAAGTGGTTTAGCAAATGTTAGTCAAACTGTAGGAAGGTGCAATAAAATCTGTTTCTCCAAGAGGCCAAGCCCTGCAAAAACACATTGTGTTTAAAAAGCAATCAATAAAACTTACAGAACTACCAAACTGGAGAGGTTTCCAAAAGCATAGTCTGGTATGTAATGAATTTTATTCAGTGCCAATGTCATTGCCTGAAGTGCTGGTAAACTCCTAAAAGCTTGGACAGGAATTTCTGTCAAGGAATTATCGTCTAGCCACAGGTGTCTAAGGGAGACCAAGCCATTGAAGCAGTTGGGGGGTACATAGTTGATGTGGTTGGCATCCAGACGTCTAGGAGAAAAAGAAACAGAGAAAACTGACTTCAAGAAAAGAACAGCAGCTTTGCACAATGGCTATCAGAAGTTATCACCATAAACATAACCCCAAAGGATGGACATGGGTTGCCACTTCCAGTTTTCATTTCCTGGAGATTCTACATTTCCATCTTGCTTGCAGCCTCACCACTGAGATCTTGAATCATGTTTACATGTCTGCTTTTCAGCTGGGTCTGCACAGACACCTCTCCTTTGGGGCCATCAACTCACTGAGAGCACACACTGATAATTTTTGAGCAGTCTCTCTAAACACTGGGTATGACTTTGTTTCCCTTCCCAACTGTTTGAATGTATGGAACAAAAAAGTGCAAGAAACTCATCCAGAGATTCTCTTTCAGAACCTATAAATCACTGAGCTGCAAGATAATTTGGATTTCTATATGCTAAACACCCATTCCAAGACCCATAAATAGAACTCACTTCTGAGTCTCTGGAAGTTCCTGCTTTACCTTTTCGTAAATATTACAGAGTTACAGAATCACAGAATAAGCTGTGTTGGAAGGGACCCACAAGGATCATTGAGTCCTGCTCCTGGCCCTGCACAGGACTGCTCCCAAGAGTGACTCCATGTGCCCGAGAGCACTGTCCAAACGCTTCTTGAACTTGGTCAGGCTTGCTGCAGTGAACACTTCACTGGGGAGCCCGTTCCAGCGCAAATATTGTTTATTCTAATGATTCTAATGAGAACTGAAGTTCACATTTTTTAGTAGTGGAACATAATGTTTTTTACATTAGAGATTAGTGTTGCCAATGTGATTTATTTGTGTTGAGAAAGAAGTTACTGAATGCACTTTAGCTGCTGCAGAGCCAACAGAGGGAGCTCAACTGCACGCTGTACCTTTGCAGAATCTGCAGGTGATGCTTTGTTCTCACACTTGGGTAAGTAAGGATTAAATCTGCTGAAACTTTTTCAGATGTGGTGCTTCAAATATAATGCCATTTATTCACTGGCTTTTGCTTTTGCTGTGTTTTGCTTTTTCATTGTGATTCTTTCAGGGAAAGATTTAAAAGTGCACTTCAGATTTCTGAAACTTCGTGAAATATCCAGTTGGGCATATGGGCCCCGATACACTTTTTCTGCTTTTAATGTGTTGCAGTGACTTGTACCTTTTCCATAACATGAAAGCTGTGCTCTAAAAATTTTCATGAAATGTGTAGAGAGGAATAATTAAGTGAATGCTAAAACAGAAATAAATTTAAATAAATGTTTGAAAACACTACAGAACAAATAGCCGCACCCAGGGTACAAAGAAGTAGTTCTGTACAACCTAAATTTGGTCTGTTTGAGAGAAATGCAATACTCTTTGTGGTGGGCATACTAATCTCTTTATTTAAAGCTGCTTCCTCATTTACAGTCGTGTAAAATGTCAGGTCCATTCTATCTCCTGTTCCACGCTGGCCCTACCTACTGCATGAGAACAAATAATGACTGCTAAGGCTTCGTGCCAGGCTGGCAAATAACTGAGACAAGGTCAGTTGGAACAAATTTATAAGGTTCAGTGTCAAAGCCCTTGTACAATTAAATTTTCAGTATAATAACTGACATGTCAGGCAGCAGAGACAGAGCTTCCAAAATAACTCAATGGTCTGTCAACAAATGGGTAAGGCTGGAAATGTTTAGAAATACTCATGTTGTTCCTCCCCCTTTCCCCAGGCAACAACCATGTTATGCCTGTGTTTTCAAATAAGGTATAATTTTAATGAGTAGATGAGGTTTCTTTGTGTTCAGTCAGAAGTAAATTTCTTCCCTGGGTGATGCTGGTATGTAAACAAAGAAGTTACAGTTGCCTTAGTTTGACAGTTTCACTGATTAAAGAATGGAGGCTTTATTCAAACTACATGTGTTGCAGTACTGCAGTCAACATCTTGTTCAATAGGAAGCCTGCCTGCGCAGCCCTGATGTCCCCACTGACTCCACAGGAGTTACTCACAGGATGCCTGGCTGTGTGGAGAAGCCAACAGTCACTTGTTTGTATGTGACCCTGTGGCTGAAATGGCAGTATTTCTGCTGTCGTCAGTGAGACCAGGAATTTTATGTTACCAATATTTTGTAGCAAATGAAGGGACTGATTTTTTTTTTTAGTAGCTGAAGTTTCCAAATATAAACCCACCACTGGCTATGTAAACAAAACACACAGAACAGAAAGAAAAATAGAACTGTTGTACTGTAAATGAAATTCTAGATAGTTGAATTATTGTTTAAATAAAGCTTGGAAGAAACAAAAAAGCTGCAATGATTTGTGCTTCAGGTTCTGTAACTGGATTACGTATCCTGCAAGTAGTAGTAGAAGTGCACTGCCTCAAGTGCTCTTTTGTTATCTAATCTTTTTTAAATTTCCAAGCACCGTTTTCTCTCTTGCAGATATTAAAAGGTTTCAGTAGTGGTTATATTTCCTGTCATACTGCAGGTAATGCACACTGATGTATAAAACACTGATCAAAATCACCCTTTCCAGCCAATTGTTTTACATCTGTTGATCAAAGTTTTGGCACTTTCAGAACTAAACCCATTAACTCACACACATGACCCTATTTATAACTGAAAATATATATAGATAACATGTGGTGAGTTTGAAAGCTGCTATTATATTCCAGAGAGGGCTAATTTAGGGAAACAGAAATACTTCATCTCTTCTGATAGGCAGCATGTAAATAAAGCAGCCACTATGAAATTCACCATGAGCACACTTAAAATGTCTAAACCTTTCAAAGCAAATGCTTGAGCTGTGTGGACTGTAACCCACTAGAGCTTCCTGTGACACGCTGTGAATACTACGACCATGTGCACAAATCGTGAAAAGATATTGTTAATGTAGAATGAAAACTGGACTCGTTTACTGGTACAGACGAAGGGAGATGTTTGAAAAAGATTTGATTTGCATTTTTTAATCAATTTATTATGAATGGATCTAAGTTTCATGCCAGTAGTAGGTTTCTAAGGGAATATATATGTACTT
>NW_008237919.1:12148874-12162433 GCF_000691975.1 Corvus brachyrhynchos | reverse complement strand
AGATATGTTTGTGCCCCCCCCCCCCCCCCCCCCGCCCCTTTTTGGTATCTTCTCTCAAAAACAGCTACAACCTGGGTGTATCTCAAGACCAAGAAATTCCTTAATGTCTTGTTGGAGTGCCTTGCTCATTCATTCAGGTTTAAATCAAATGCTAGATATGGGATCAGGAAGGAGATTTCTCCCAGGTTGTTTTTCCCTCTGAAATAAACAGTTATTACATGGATTGCCTCATCTTGGATGGACGAGGGCCAGAATATGAAAGGTCTGGAGAGGAGGGAAGCCACAAAGATGGATAGAGAAGCCAAGGATAAAATGTTTCTTCTGATGTTGAAAGTAGGACAGGTAAAACCAAAGGACTGTACGTAACAGGTAGGGGAGGCAGAGAAGTGGGAGCACAGGAGGACTGATTTTAGACATGGTGGATTAAAGAAGCTGTGCACTGCTCCCTCTCTTATCACCTTCCTCTTCTCCTGACTCAGCTCTGTCATTCAGGGAGCCTCAGTCAAGTCTCTCCACGAAGTATGGAGCACTGATGGACAGGGGTTGTGGACAGGGCCTGTCTGGGGAGGGCATAAAGGGCAGGAGAGGGTCACTTACAGCCCACCATCTTTGTTAGTGTGTGAGCACACAGACCCTCTTAAAGGTTTGTTCACATAGGGTTAACTGAAGTCTCATTTAAGTAATGGCAAGTGACATCTAAACTAGCTCTGAAAAGTGAATGTAATGAAAATATTGCTGGCTATTGTAAGCCATGTTTTTCAAACCTGGTCTTTTATGCAGGATATCCCCTTCAGTCCACAGGGGAAAACGCTAGGACTATTGTAAAAAGCTTAATTACAACACACCAGCCCAGCAGTTCTCACATCTCACTTTTACAGTATTGATACAAAGAATCCTGTATGGCAACAAGAAGACCAAAAAAGACAAATCACAAGTCACAGTTTAGGAGCATTTGTTTCTGTCCCAGTGCTCTGTTTAACATGAGGAGGTTTCTGCAGCCATGGGAGTTTCAATCTGTAGTGTTTCTCTTCACATCCAGATGTGCTGCTCAGGGGTTTTGTTAAACCTGCATTCAAGATGATGGATGCTAGCCCACTACATACAGACAAGAAGCCAACAGCACTGCTGGGTTTATACAAAGATTGGCTCTGATACTGGGTACTTTCAATCCCCACAACTGGGAAAAAGTGGGGACTAGCTGGAGTTGTTGGGTTCTCCCAGGAGTCTGGCTGCAGACTCACATCATGACCCCACAGCTAGGCAGGCATGTTTGGTGTGTCTGGGAACACTCACAGGTCCTCATCCAACTGGCTCCAAGTGACCTCTCCTAGCCTCCCAAGCAAGGTGTCACCTGCTGGAGACAGTCCCAGGGGCATGTGATTTACCAGATGAACCCCAGGAATACATTTCCCAGTTCAGGGGAATTTGGCATGGGTCAAACGTGTGCCAAGGACTCTGCCAATAGCGCAGCTGGGCGGGCGGCCGTGGCCAGAGCCCGGGAGCGCTCTGAAGGACTGCCTGCTGTGCTCGGCTGGGTGCGATCACCGCAGCGTGTCACTGCATGGCCCCCAGGACCTGACTGGAAATCTGCTGTAAAACACTGCTAAATACTGCCAAATACTGCCAAACACTCCAACAGCAGCTTCTTGGCCTCCCAGATGTGCTGTACGCTCTGGTGGGCTTCAGCCATGCAGAATGATTTCTGGCTAGCAGTTCTGAGGTTGAGAAATTTGTCTGTGTTAGAGATGAGATAAATCCCTCCTCTTTTGAGGTTACTCATAAGACAGGAAAAAGTCAGATGCCTAGTACCTTCTACTGGATGAAAGAAAACATCACCTGGTGGCCTGGAATTGCTAATCTAATACAGTCTCTTTGCACCCCCCTTTGAGAGCAACTGGCTGGTTGAGTTAGGCACATAAAAAAAATAGTAGCAAATGCATTTTAGGGAACCTTGCACCTCTACCTTCCTCCCCTTGGTTATCAATCCAGAAAAATATCTGTGACAGAGAGGGGTGGTCTGATACTGTACTACTGCTTGATGTTTCAGTCACTCTTCTGTTGCCCAGTGCCCTGGGGCTGTAGCAGCTCAGATGGTGAAGGTGTGCAATAGAACAAGGAGACTGCAACAGCGACTTTTGAGATGTCTTTGTGTATGTGTACAGACATCTGCATGGGTACAAACAACCTCAATTTAAAATGTGGGAAACTCCTCCTCTGGGAGTTTGTGGGTACCTGTTGAGGTACCAGCTTTCTTAAGAAGGATAATACCTTCTGTAGCCTTCATTATCATGGGTGTGACATGGAAAACCACAACTAAGGTTCCTGTCTTTTCATGAAAACAATTCTCTGGAGAGAATGTAATTTCATCAAAGTTGTTTGGTCTTTCAACTAAAAATCAGGATTATTAACAGAAGCATCAAATTGGAAAATAATTGTTCAAAGTTAACATTTCTGGGGGAAAAAGAAAAGTGGCTTTTTAATTTCAAGCCTGAACTGGAAGCACTTCAGAACCATGTGCCCTCAAAGTCCCATTCCTTTTTAGGCCAAGCATGGAAACTTCCCTTGAAATGTCAAATATTTGGGGGAGTAGGGGGCCAATGAAAAATCCATTTGCTGACCTGTTCCAGCCAAGCAACTACTGAGAACATCTGAGATGAATTCTAGATAATATTTAGTGTAAAACCTTGTGTCACCATCAGGTGGTCTATAAATACTGAAATATTTTATAAATAAAATTTAAGAAACCTACAAATTATGTTGAAAAATTCTAAAAAATTTCATTGATACTACTTTGCTGTTACTTGTAAAGTCCAATTAATTTGCTTAACTAGATTGAAACTTTGCAAGTTGTTAAGGGAGAAAAGATGGGTTTATTTTTTCCCTCTGTCAACTGTTTAAAGTGCTTTGGAAAATGGGCTATATTGCATTCTCCCCTGTCTTTGCTATTAAAGTAGAAGTTCTTTAAATATCACAGGAATGAGAGCAGGTGATACAGTAAATAATGCTTGCATTTAAATGTCCTTCATGACTGGTTTGACATGGGCAGTGAGACAGATTAAGAATCCAACCTGTTCTTAATTTTGACTACTTCTGTGTGTGACAATGCAGCAGTAAGAGCTGCTTATTAACAATGATGTCTAAACAAGAAAATAAACAGGGAATGAAGTTTCATCTGTACTATTCACTGCAAAGGGTGGTGTTACAATAGTTCCAGTAAAAGAATAGCAGAAGCTTTGCTTTTCCATCTGCAATGCCAATTACCCTTTCCTCCTTTTTTTAGCAATATTTGCAAATGGAGATTTGCAACTTTTCAGTGGCTAGTAATATAATATATATATTAATATGTTCAGGAAAAAAGTAAAAATATTATTGATATGTCATTGCCAGTTTTTGACCTGTCCCTGATTCTTCAAAAATACTGAAATTATATGTCAATTCTGGTGTATAAGGGGTGTAATTAAAAACAAGATGATTACACTAGAGAAACAAAGATACCTATTTAAACAAATACATGCATTAAATGAAAAAAGTTTGACAGAAAATAAGCTGCTCATTAAAAGTGACACTTGAAAAACAAATCAATATTCATACATAAAAAGTTTTTGAACTATACGTATATATTAAAAATCACTAAAAGTTTTTTTGATTTAAACACAGAATGGAGATATTGGTGATGTGGGAAACACAAAATCCAGAGATTTCCTACTTACAGTCTGTTGTAAAGAAATACATTTGCTTAAGGTGACTAATAGGGATGAGAGCATTCGAGTGACTCTTTGAACCCTGCTGCCAAGTACTGAGTTGTGACACATCAGAGACTGTGTGTTCCTCCCTTTCAATCAATTTGAATTGTTAGGACTAGTAATCTGGATAATTTGTGCTCACACTAGATTTCAGAGGAAAATTATAGCCTACACAATAATACAGACACCCTTCTGCTCAAAACCACATCTCAAAATCAACATGTGCCGGTAACTTCCTTACTCCTCCTGCCACCAAGGGAACTTGAGTCCTACGCTAACATTGTCCAAGCTCTGGTAGCTGAACGCATTTATTAATCAAAGCAGCACATTCCTGGTTTTGACTATTAAACTACGAAGACTTTTATAAAATTGTAGAATATTTTAACATTGTTCAATCTTATTTTTTTTGCTTCAGTGACAGAAAAAAATTGTCATTCATTTGTTAAAGTTTTCTCAGATTTTCCCTGTCAAAGGTGAAATTCACAAATCTTACATGTTTTTGGTTAACTTTTGTGCCTATTTCTCATTTTATAGTAAGTATTGAATAATATCTGCTGTCTGAAGAAGACTGATTTGTTCTAGAGGTAGGTCAAGCCTTAAGAAATTTATGAATATTTGTCACTCAAACTTATCATACCATTCTGCATACTGGCAATAATACAACTTGGACAATAAAGTGGAATAAATTGTTGCTTGTTCCTGCAATACATCAGTTCTTGTTCTCTGTACCACAGTCCATTTAACATCAATTAACGGTTCTATTAATACTGACAGCTTTACTGCAATTTTTTAGCCTGGAACGAGATAATAGCAAGAGCATATCATCCAGAAATACCCTGGATGCAAAAATTTGTGAGGAATTTGCATTATGAGTGAACATGGAATATTAGAGTGTGCGTATGTATATATTGTGTACGCATGCACAATTATATATGGATACTTCTATAAAAACAATTTTAACATAATCCTCTTCACATTGATTAAGGTATCAAGGCAGCTGCTATGGTTTGCTCCTTTGCATGACTGCCTTTCTTGAGTAAAACCACAAAAGGCAGAGATCTGAGTCCTGTCACCAGCTTTTTTTCCCCCGCATATATGCTAACCTAAAGCAAAGGGTTAATGAGGCTTTGAGAAATCATGCCACCTGCAGACCTAAACATAATAAATAGAAGAAGTTGTTATCTTATAGAAACTGCTTTTGAGAAGGCTTTTAACCTCTTAATTACACTCTTGAAAAGACTCCTGCTATTTCAAAGGCTTCAAGAAATAATTCCTATTGTAAATCAGAAACCAATGCAAAACAACCTTGTGAACAGAAAATTCCTAGACTATACGAAACAAGAAACTGAATCTGTGCACACCTTTATCTGACAGGCACAGCCCCTTTTAAGCAAACAAAAGAATAATAGTTTTCTTTTTCTCAAAGAAGTCTCTTTTACCAGTGATCAGGTGATAGTACAAACCCATATCATTCCATCTTAGGTCTGCTAGACAGCTGTCTAAAGGTTTCTACTGACCATTCCTATTCTCCCTCTGTTTTAATTCAGTCCTTTACATGGACTGCACAAACTCTGGTTTACTTCTTCAACTTCACCCAAGGAAAAAAAATATTTGCAACAAAGACGGAGTGAGACTGTCATTTTGTTTAGAAACTGTACTGAAAATTCAACAATCTCTTTCAGAGCAACAAAGGAACTCTTGTTGGCTTGGCTTATCATGTTTTGGTCCAGAATGTGTATAGAGTGATGTGATCTCAGCAAGATTTTTTTTATTTGTTTAGTAGAAAGAAAATCTAATATAGTCACTAGATCAGCATTTTCTCATGACTTTTTCAAAGATCAAAGGAAAGAACTGTAACCTCAAAAGCATATGGCTGAGATATTTCTGTCTGTGTCTGGTCAATAAAGAAAAAAGGCACTGACCAAATAACAATTATAAGATAATTAATTCTTAGGGCTGCTTCACCTTTAGAAACCTTAACAAATGCTTTGTATATTAAGGAGGTACCTGTAGTTCAAGACAGACATAAGAATATGGGAGCTATTACAGTACAATGTGTATCTGTGTAGTGCTAAGTTATACACAGATGACATGATTTTTCTGAAAATAAATGAATTTCATTAATTTTGGTCTTCAGATTGCAGCTGAACAAAATGTATGCAAAATATGTTAACCTTCTGGTGGAACTTCTTTACCTACACAAAAAAGAACAGTATATTCAACATAGCACATTTTTCAACCAACACACCTTTACTCTAACCAGATCGGTACAGATGCTCATTCTATCCTTGTCATTGTTAGACTTTTACCTATGATGTTGGTGATCAGTGCACACTGTAGCAACATTTCTTGTGAAAGCTATTTGAACTTCTGGCTTGAATTCCCTATTTGGATCTTGTAACGTTTTAGGAAAATAATTTTATCTGAGAGTAATTCTGTGGCAATATAAGGTGGGCAACTAAAGCATAGAGAAGAGTCAGATGACATTTTGACATCTCTGACCAAAGAACTGCTTCTCTGTTTTCAATCGTCTAGATATTTTATGCTGCAGATTCAAAATCAGTAGATCCTTTAGAAAATTTAGTAATTTTTTGTATCATGTGACAATACAATTTTGTGGATAATTCAGAAACTAACTCAATTTACTGCATCATGTGTTTAGAAAGCAAAAATGTCTTTGTAGTTTCAAATATGAACTGCAAGTGCAGCAGAAGAAACTCCTGACACCAAATTGCCTAAACAAGAACATGGCCGATGAAGTTCAGTATAGATCAGTGTCAAGAGAGGTACTTAGGGAAAAGGCAATTCCAACTTTACAGGACAAGTTCTTGAGTAGCTACTAACATGCTAGAAAGAGGTCCTGCAGTTGCAGTACGTATGAAAATAACAGCTCAACATTCAGTAAAGGTTAAAAAATTAAACAAAATAGAGTTTTGAATTAGTAGGAAAGCGAAAAAAAAAAGCATCCATTTTTGCCCTCTATAAACCCATGGTGAGCAAGCACTTTAACCATGCTGTGCAAGACTTATCCCCCCTTCACTTGTCTCAGATCAAACACATGAGAACTGAAAAAAAGTTCAGTAACATGACAAGGATGACCAGAAGAATGGAATAGCTTCCACAGGAGAAACAATCCTAACAGACTACATCTGAAAAATTGACTAATGGAGATAAAAGAGCAGTATATAAATCTGGTGTACATGAATACGGAACTGCTGCTTCCACTTTCTTCTGATGCTGCAGAGTACATCAAATGTGGTGAGGAGTTCCAAGTAAATATCAGGAGGTACCTCACCATGCTGCACAGGCTAGCTGGATCACCAGACATGCTGCCACAAAAAAATCATGAGTGTTTCACTGGCTCAAAAGGGAATTGTACAAACTCATAGAAAAAGACCCTTTAGCTATATAGACTCAGTGACTCCCTGAGTGCAAATCTCTGGCAGCTGGAACAGTTTACCAAAGCAGTATTAAACTTTTAGCTGGACCTTCTAGTTTTCCTTTGGCATCTGTTGTTGCAGGTTGGATGCTGGGCTAGGTCAGCTTTTAGCACAACCTGGTACAACCATTCTTACAGGGTAGAAGCACATCAAATAATTTTATTCATACCACGAAAACAGCCAATCTTCACTCTTGGTCTAGCAGTTCTGGCAGGAGGTCTGTTAAAACTGAAGCTTGTGGACTGAGTCAGCATGGACAGTCAAGAACTATAAATACAGAGGCCTGCCTGAAGCACAGAATATAATTAAGCATCCTCTAGTACACTTTGTTTCATGAGTTATTAGTGTTTTCCATACTGCTTAAAAAGAAAAAATTACACCAAATGAAAAAAAAAAAGAAGGGAGTAATTTGGGATTCTGTCTCTTCCCTGGTAAAGAATACTAACAAGAAACCATGTTCGTGACAGAAAGCATTGCAGGCCAAGGAGTGTCTTCTCAGATGCTGAACCAGTCTATAACGCTGCAAAGAAGCTGCCAGTGTCATGAAATTACTGGAATGAAATCAGCCACTTTTGATGTTTAATTGAGAGTACAATTCTCTCCAAAAGCAGCTCAAAGACAATTAAAAGAAAAAGTTGATTCAGCACATTACAAAGTGATATTAACAGATAATTATTAGGTAATCGTACATTGCTGTTCATGCAAGGTTGCAAATTGATTAATCAGGTATACTCACAGAGACTGCAGGCTGCGCAAGTTCTGGAGTGCTTCGGTAGGAACCTGGCGTAGCTGGTTATTCTGCAGCATCCTACATTTTGAGTAGCACAAAACCCAGAATCAACACAGTAAAGATAATTTCTTCCTACAGCAAATTTTCTTCCAAGCTTACCTTCTTTGTACTGGCTGTGCTTCGAGATTACAAAGAAAGTTACACAAATACTCCATCCCCCTGCCCCTGTCAAAAGCCCACTCCCTTCAAAGCAAACAAATACCTGTAGCATATTAGCTTTGTTAACAGCTAGACATCAGCTTTGAGCAGGATTTTCAAAGCAGCCAAGGAAGTTAAAAGGATAAATCCGATTTGCTTTCAATAGGGCTTATAACCTCCTAATTGCCTCCAGTGATTCCGAAATTTTCATTCTCGTGTACTGATTTTGTTTTCCTTCTGAAGTGATTCTATTCTGATAAAGCTGTGGAGGACTGACTCTTGAAATTCTTACTCAGGAAAATGCAACAATGGCAAATATAACTTTGACCTGTGTGAGGCATTTATGATTTAGTTTGAATAAAATTTTATCTTTATAAATAAACTGCTATTTTTTTTCAATGAAATAAATTTTCTCAAAACAAAGGTTGTTAGCAATGACTTGACTAAACTTTTTTCTGAAATATCACATCATTTAGCTTGCAAAGATTGAAAAATCACTTTCTATTCCTAAAGAATATTTTCAATATGGTTTCATTCATACTACCTAACATCCTTGTTTGGACCAGCTCCTACATATATAAATATTCTATGTGGATAACTCTGAAGTAGTACATGCTGCCTTCAAAAGGAGGCATATTTAATGGGACACTGTAAATTAAATAATTTCTGGCAGGCCTAAATCTGCTTGGGCCAACAAGAGCTAGAGCTTGCCAATTTAAAAGCAGATGGAGTGGGAATCCCTTCATACTTCTTTTCCAGCTCAGTATTTTTTCAGTAGAGATTTGTAGAGTAGCTTCAGGCCTGGCTTGATTGGAGGTCGGTGCTCTTGCTAATAATACAGTTTCTGTGAACTTTACATGGGCAAAGATCCCCTCTAGTGTAAACACTGTGAGATGTGGCCTGCTAATAATTTTAGTAACTGTATGTAATGTCTTATTACTCCAAATAATCCAGGGTTTTGTAATGTTCTTATAATACATGTAATAGTCATTACATTGCAAAGAACAAGATAGGAAATGCGACCAGTGTTTTAAACTACATTGTGTTGTATACAATAATGTTTTTCCCCCATGTCTCTCAAGAAAAAGAAAAGGCAATTTCCCCCCAGTTTTGTGTGACCATGAAAAGTTCAGTTTAAATCAGGATTTTTGAGAAAATAAAGAAACTATTAACTGAACCAATTTTTACCTTTGATATTGTACAGAGACATCTACTTGATCAGCAAGTTGTTTTTAGAATGCCATTAATGTTTTCCAACTTTTTTTAGGATACTTTCTATGTGAAAAAACAAAGATTTAATGATGTTCATATGTATCTTCAATTGAATTGTTCAAAATGAGCTGATCAAAATATGTAATTTACTTGATCAAAACTTCACTGGATAATTAGTTCCCTAGAGCTTTTAAGAAATCAGAAATATATCAAACAACACACAGTTTACTTACAGCACTTTAAGACTGAAAAGGCCAGCAAATGCTCCCTTAGGAATGTATGTCAAGCCATTTCCTGCAAGACGTCTGCAAAGTTTGAAAAAGGAAAAGAGTGAATACTTTTTCTCTTCATGTGGAATTAATTTGGTTGCTAAAAAGTGCAACACAGCTATGTTTGAGCAACTGATGCCAGAGGCAGTAGTTTAAGAGCCTAGCTTTGTCATTAATACACTTTTAAAAGTAAAAAAAAGAGAGAAGCCTGTAACTGCACAGTTGATCCACTGACAGCTGGACTGTAGAGAAAAAAATTCAATTTCACTGCAAATTTTGTTTATGGTTTAGAATGTACATTGAATTCTTCATATTCTTTTCAGGAATTAGACCAATCCCAGCAACTAAAATACAGACATACCAACAACTATTAGCGTCATAGGATTTACAGGCATGCAGTTTTGGAATTGTGCATGTATGATGTCTGTGAACATTTAATTAATTTGCACTAATATAAAAATATATCCACATAGCGATGATTACAGTTTATTTTGAAATAACTACACATAAAACTGCTGTAATGCTGGAATAATAGTTTGCCCTTTGAGCAGATATGGAACAGGTTGACAGAAAGTGTATTTGTTAAAATTTGTAGGGCTTGCATCTTGCTCTCAGATTGCCTGAAGGCATTTTACAGACCTAGGTAAGTACACCAAATACCTCTGTAAAGCATGTTACTCTGATCAAAAAAACCCAACCAAACAAAATACCAAAAGCAAAAACCCCCAAACAAACAAACAAAAACCCCAAAACCAAACCAAAAAAACAACTGCATCATTCTGTAAGGTTTGTGTCTAGGAAAGAAAGAATCTATTTGATATGAAATAATGGCATTTCCATGTTCCCCATCAGTGCAACTCCAGATGATCCTGGAAATGCTCAAGGCCAGGTTGGATGGGGCTTTGAGCAACCTGATTTAATGGAAGGTGTCCCTCCCCATGGCAGGGGATTGGAATTAGATTGTCTTTAAAGTCCCTTCCAACCCAACCCACTCTGATCTTGCATTTAGCCTTCTGACATGGCAACTCAGCCTGAATTTGCTGTGATACCTGTACCCTGCCTGGAAAACTGACTGGTAAGGGAGGGCTTCCCAGTCAAGTTACTTTGAGTCAGCAGGGCCACAGTGTGTGCTCCTAGCTGACAAAAAATGCAAATTGGTATGATGTAACCCCCTTTGCAGAACAAGTTAAGCCAAGTGGAATTGCATGTCCCATCAGCCAAGATATTGCACCGGAATTGCAGAGCCCATACCCCAGCTGATGCGGTAACAGAGCTGATATTTGATTCGGCCTCTGGCCCCTTAGGAAAGAACACAGGACTAGTTCCAGAGAATTCCTTAGGTGCCATGCTGCCACAGAGGAACCTAGAGCACTGAAATAGGCACCAGATTTGCCAATACTGATCATGGAAAAGGCCAAGTACTTTTGACTGGAGTCCCAGAGATCCAGCACGGACTGGCCCTTAAATGCTGTCTTATTTTGGGGTTGAGTGTTCCCTGAGCTAACTGCAGGGTCCTGTGCACACCTTGTTTTTAGTCACCACTTTCATACAGAAAATAACAAGATAAATTTGGTTACATATTAAAAAAAAAAAGAAAAAGAAAAAGAAAAAGAAAAAGAAAAAGAAAAAGAAAAAGAAAAAGAAAAAGAAAAAGAAAAAGAAAAAAAGGATGAATCTAGATCCTCGCTCCAAAGACTTTTCAGGAGTTTTCAGTTAGTGGAAAAGATTCTTTCCTGTACAGACATCCCTGCTGAGCTAGGCAACCCGTAACACTGAGCTACGCCTCTCTGTTACATGAATGTAATTGTGCTCTGCAATGACAATCAGCTTCAGACAGAGCTGCTGGGCTTGTCTCTCACTGCAGAGTGTACTGGAGTCCAATCTCCAGGCATCTGAGAATTGGGCACACGTAGCTGAATTCCTGCAGGCAGATGTGCAAACCAAACCTGGTTCACTCTTGTTGCAAGATGAGGCACTCACAGGCTCAGATGTGAGGGCCTTTTTTCAGATGTGTGAGGGCTTTCTGCAAGCTTCAGCTTTCATTCTGAACACAAATGGCATTGACTTCTGGGCTGTTACTGGATCAAGCAGGCAAGTGCTAGGTTAGGCACAACAGATTGTGTTCCTGAAAGTAAATGCCTTTTGTGAATCGCTAACCAGAAGGGGCTGAGAACCTGTCTAATTCTGATTTCAGTTTTTATGATATAATTTTTTAGAAGAAAACCTAAAGACTGCTTCACCCCCACAACACCCTTTTGCTCTGCCACTTTAATGACATGACCGACACAATTCTGGACATGAGCTTGGCATGAACCAGGAAACAATGAGTTTGCAAAACCTTACTGGAAAAAAAAGAAGGTGCAGGTATTGGGATTTTCACTTCAGTTACTGCTGTAAGTGTCATATGGAAAAATTGATGAAGAGCAGAGCACTAAACCCACACATCTGAAGACTCAAGCGAGTGCTCTTTCAGGCTGCTGTCCCTTCTTCATTCATGGTTGAGGCAATGCAAACTGCTGAATGCACTACATGTTAATACCCCCTGTTGGAACTGTAATACTCTTTATAAAGTGGGCTAGCTGAGAAAATCAAACGTATTTAAGATCTCCTGGAGAAGGGCTGTGGCAATTACCAAGCATGCACCCACCACCTGGCTGCAAATGCAGGACGGCAGCAATATGACTGGGACACTGTGCAGATTTAAAGTTTCGTTTCAATGTCTAAGCACTCACTTTCCCCAGCTTTGGAGCATCTTTGTGGCTCTTTGTGGCAAGCCTAATGTTTGGAATTTTTTGAAAATGTACAGCCATGTCCCTGAGCTGTTCTGAGTGGTAGTTACCTGAACTGTTAAACTGAAATGTGATTTTTAATTCTTGGGTTTTTTTCAGATTCCAACCCTTTTAAAAAAATTTTGCTTCTTTTCCTTTTAGATCACAACTTCTTAATTATTAAAATTGTCTTGTACAAACACTTAAGATAGATCTAGAAACAACATGTTAAACTTTTTCGTAGGCACAACTTCTGTATTTACTCCTTATGAGCTTTTTTTCAGTCTCAGGTAATTCTTGAAGTTCTGCTTTGCATATTTTTCAGTTTGGAAAGAGCTCTCACTAATTTTACAGACAGTGCTTAGAACTATCTTATATGATATTCCTCTGCTGATGCAGCAGCAGATCACGCTCTTCATGTACAGCCCTACATATTTCAGCACAGGGCTACATCAAGTATATCACAAATGCCAAAACGCAAGTATGTCCTTGTAGCTCTCTCACCAAGCAACCTGACAGTGTCAGGAAAAGGCAGACATCTGGCAACAATTATTTTTGATGTAATTATGTTGTCTGACTTTCATTTACCATACTAAATTCTTTCTCATGATGCACTTCTCATGATTTTCTCTGGAACAAGCTCAGCAAAAGCACCTACCTATTCCCAAGATGCTCTCTGAAACCACTTCTGGCACAATAGTGGCATCTTCCCAGCCCTTTAGAATTCCCCAGCACTGTAGTACTTGGTAAAAATCAGCAAAAATTATTCATTTGGATGGTTGTCTAATTCTTTTAACATTCTTGGATGAAAGTTAGCACATCAGTCCTTTATGGCATGCTGCAAAGCTCAGGAAATTCAGCTTATTTATTCCTGATAATTTTTAATGTCTTCTTTGCAACGTTTTTTTGCTATTACTGTGTTTCTATTCTCAACCTTGGCATAAGGGAAAATTCATCCCTTTGTTGACACTACAGTTTGTATCAAGTGTCTACCAGGGTTCACTCCTCCACTTCGGGGATTTTGTTTTCCATTACCCAAATTATTTGAGGGAAGCTGCCCAGTATTTTATTGAATTTTGGAGGTACTTTGGATAGTAATTTTAGCCTGAATGGGTAAGTATAATTTTCCCTGAAAAAATGAAAATGGACACAGTACCTGTCTCTATAGCTGAGCATTTAGTTACTGATTTCTGAGAGCA
>NW_008237919.1:12102349-12148852 GCF_000691975.1 Corvus brachyrhynchos | reverse complement strand
CACTTACATAACCAAATGGTTGACTTTTATTGTTTGAACAATTTTGAATCTCCATTTTTAAAAGTACTTTTATCTTACGCATTTCTGACATTATTTTAAAAATCTCTGATATTAGAGGTATCTCATTAAGTACATTCAGGCTTATACGTATCACATCTCTTTAATGAAAAAGTAATCAAAAAGGATCCTTTTTCTGCGCTATATTATTTTAGATTTAGATTTTAATTCCACTGTTTTGAATAATCTTGCAAATAAATGGAGTCTGGAAAAGTTTACAGAGAAGTGCCACCACACATCTCCTTCAGCATTTGTTATTTGCTATGCTTGGTGTCAAGATACTTTTGGCTTAGGCATAGTTTTTATACTACTGCAAGTTTCTTTCTAAAAGATGTAAAATAAATGAGCTGAGAGAAAAACAAGTGGCCTCCATACTTTAAGTGGCAGCAATTTATAAAATATCTTTCCATGCCATTAAGCCCCACTGGCAATCACTGCTCACTGCTGGAATAGGGTGTAGTGCTGCAGGTCAGGTTCATGGCCTATGGTCAGATCTAGGAAAAAAGGTGTCTGGGTTGTCCTTTGAGTGTTTCCCATCTGTTGACTCCTTTGACATATTCTGACCTCTCCTGCAGTATCATAGTTCTGAGAAATGGTGGTTATCCAGTCAAAAGAACATTCCCAGACAAGAGAACTAAAGCTCCAAAAATTATCAGAAACTTTTTTGTTGTTTTCCTTTGATTGTCTGAAAAGAAAAACTTCATTCATCAGAAAGAAGCAAATAAATATCAGTTGTGACTGAGAACAGTCAACTATTTCCTTTACATTTCTAGTACAATAATTTTTCTTTGCCAACTCAAACAGCTTTTTTGTGTGGATGTTTTCTGCATCAGGACAAACCTTACCTCGTACCAAGCATCTCCTCTGTATCTGCTGGGATGGAAGGTGAACTTCAAACACTAAAAAGTCTTCTCTACAGACCAAAAACTGTGGCATTTAATAAATAAAACATATTTCCACTACTAACCCAGCTACTTCTCAGTCTGCAGCAGACAGTGACAGTACAACATGGGTAGTGGCTGCTTTCCTTCTCTGCTTAAGTAAGATCTAGTCCAGCAAAAGCTGATCAAGCATCTGTGAAGTGTATTTCCAAATCTAGTAGTATCAAAACTAAAGAAAAGACATGAAAGGGAGGTATTTGTCTCCTTGGGAAGAAGCATATGTTTACACTGATCAATACTCATGCTGTGATATAACAAGATTAGCACAATGGAATTTTCTGGAACAAGTTACTTATCAAATCTTGCAAGGTGCTAAAATGTTGGAGAATAGATGACACTCTGGATCTCAGTGTAGCTCAACATATAATGGGAATAAACAATGTGAAAGGAGTCAAGCTTCACTATTACAAAATGAAAATACAGTGATAGTGTTGTAATTGTATTTCAGAACAGATACAATTAAGTAGAAATTAATTACACTCATATTTCTGATAAATATATTGGACTCAGTATTTGCTAATAAACTATGATATGAATACCAGACTGTCTCAATGTTTCTAGACTAATGCCAGTGCATGCCCTTTAATACAGATTAGGTTATATATCATTGCATCACTTGTGTTGCATTATATTTAATCAGTTCCCATGTAGTGCAATATCCTATACAGAATGTAATTGTGAGTGCCATCTGAAATCATTCTTCCACTGTGCAAAGATACAGAGGGATTTCTACACCAATAATTCTGTGAACTAGTAGCCTTTCTTTACGTCTCCTTGACTCTGCATTTTACTTCTGTTCACTAACTGGTGTGCTGATTTTATTTAAGGAATGAGAGCAACAACTGCACATGCTGAGACAATGTTATCATGGATATGTTTATATCTATATATCTATATTTATATATATGAGTAGGTTAATACCAACAGAGTCACAATCCAGTCAGTTTTATATTTGTCTGTTTCTTTGGAAAAGATGTTCTAGTCATCATTTGCTACATTATATGCTACAGCTAACAAACTCTCCAGACAGAAAGTGAAAAGAAATTGTGTAGAAGAACCTAAAGACTGTAGAAAAAAAAAATCTGTTTTTGTGGATAGAAACTGAAGCCTGAGACAGTGAAAAACCCCACCAGCTGGGACTGTTCTGCTGTGTGTGGTACCCTCCTGAATTTGGTGCTAAAACACTAGCATGCGATGCAGAAAGTTCCATTAAAATTAATGTAATCATGGACTGTGTCTTTTATACCTTGTGTACAGATAAGAGACTCTCTTTTGTAATTTGAAACTTCTTTTTTAAAAGCCTGATCTGCCTCCTCCAACTGCCCTCATTGTTTTGAATGCCTGATAAAGATCCATGGTGAAATATCAGTCTCATTGAAGTCTGGGGAAAAATTTGTGCTGACACAAGTAAAAATGGGGCTCTCATTTGCATCCTACCACAGTATCACATTTGCCAGTAATTTACTTCTCTCTGAGGAGTGGCACCAATAACACTACTACCAATCCTAAACCTACTACCCCAATTTCTAATGGAGGAAATGGCTATTTGGGGAGGAACAACATAGAAGTATAACAAGAAAACATAAATTTACAAATTTTTTTCTAAAACAACTTGTTCTGGTATAAAAAATTGCCTTTGTTCAAGGAAGAATTTACCAATCTCAGATCTTGCCTCCATTTTGTTTCCTGTCAAACTTTGTTAAAAGTACACAAGCACACAACTACACACATATTTACTCTACTTATATAAATATATAGCCAATATATAATTCATATATTTTTATTTCTAATTTTCTTCAGCTTACATGTACATCAATAAAAAGGTAACATGAAATGTTCTGGCTTCTTACATCAAAAAAGCTTTGACAATATGGATACTTATATAGCACTTAACCAAAGTCAACTAAAATTTTGAGATAAGAGTTTAATTTTATATTTATTAATGATTATTCTCAGGCTAATGCAATAGAAAAGTATGAATTAATGGGTGATTAATTATAATGTTAATAATTCACGGATGACATCAACACATATTTCAAAATGTTTTTTCAGAATTACTTTGCTAGCCTAGGAATTTAAATATTAGTCTGTATTTTAATTATCTTTTTATATTTCAATCTGTCATGTTAATTAAAACTATAAAATTACAGTAATATGAAAAGAAGTGTGAGTCAAATGATCTATTAAAAAATCTGATGCTCAGAGAGATCAAAGAAGAAAATACTCTAAATAAGGGGAGGGGAGTGTGCAAGTCATAATTGTGCTGTATGTTGTATTTATTGCTGCTTACAGTTTAGTTGGAAATTCAAATATAACACAGTCTGCTCTTGCTTAGGGCCTAATTGCCTTTTAAAATGCTTGTGCCAAATTCTCATAGGGTGTAAACTGGAATAACTCCAAGTGACCTAAAGCAGTTGGAATGAAATCAGTGTGTATTTGATCTTGAACTGGCTTTGATGAAACAGATCATAGATTTTTGTCAGTTAAGAATATGGTCTAAAACGTACTGTTTCTTTCTCCACTTATAAAAGGCACAGACTCTTTCTGCATCTGGCATGGTTGTGATCCAATAACTGCTAAAGACAACTGATCTCTTCCTTTGTGAAGCTGTCCCTAGCCAGCGCTGACAACAAGTGGGTCCTTCTGCTGAACAGGTATCCAAGTACCCGCCTTCCAATTGCAGCAAGGACAACTTCAGGAGGGACTCCAGCATCAGCCAGGACATCCCACACTGATTCCCAGCAGTGGATCCCATGGATACAACCATTAAGAGGCACTGCTTCTGTGTTTGAAGAATGCTGCCACCAAATCACAACTCCCAGACCAATATTAACATTGTTAAAATTTCTTTCTCAGTATTTAAATGTTACAGCAAGATGGAGCAATAAATGGAGAATCATATACATAATATTTCCTAGGCTGGGTCTCCCAAGTATCATACACTTCTGATGCTGGTTTTGGTTTTATCCCAGTAGTGTCAGTATCATCAGAAAAGGCAGAAATTAATAATAATAATCATTAATAGCAGGAACTGGCTGAAGTGTACTGCAACACCACACACTATGATCAAACTGAAAATAATGAAAAATGTGTTAGCTGTTTAGTCATTTCAGTGTGATAGGCAAAGAACACAAATTGTGTAGATCCAAGTTTTGAGGCAGCTGCTGTTTTCTGAGTGGTACAATGAGGCAACAGCAATGAATTACTGGAGGAATTATGGCTACTCCTCTTTGGGAATTCAAAAAAACAGAGGGAAGAAGTTGGTTCTACTGTGCTCGAGAACCTATTAGATATAAATCTGATGCGGTCTGAATTCCTTACCCATAATCCTAAGCAAGTGAAAAAAATTGACCCATGTAGGTACCAAAAGTTCTCACCACACTGAAATCAAGCAGTCTACAAACAGACTGAACTTCCACTGACAAAAAAAGGAAATTATTTCTGCATACTTGCTACTGCAGTATGCACAGAATGTGTAAGCCTTAAATTAAAATCCTGCCTCAGGATCTACAGATATATAGCATGCTTCACCCTAGTTTAATTAAGTGTAATGTCACTATCTGTATTGATCGCAAAACACAAAAAGCACTTCCAATGACTCTTTTTGATGTGCTAAACTAGTTCCTAATGAACATTGCTGGAAAATAAATTACAAGTTCCAGAAAGCATTTATAAGCTGCAAGCCACAAGCAAACTTCAACAGACACTCATAAGAGTAACGTAGCAGCACTGAAAAGATTTCTTGGATATCAACCTAGAACATTTATTGCTTCTACTTGCAAGCATTCGTTTTCACTTCTCTTTTATCTTTTTCCTACCCCATCATCTCCCGTTCTTCCGCTTTACCCCACGGATGCACAGCAGTCCCAGTGTCAAGGCTGCTCCATGCAATTTGCATTAATATTTCCAGAATAATTATCTGTCAGCACAAGCTATTCAACAAGCAATGCAAGCAGCTCTGATTTAATAAGGCATTTGCTCTGTTGTTTCTCTCTCTCTCTCTTTTTTTTTTTTTCTGTTCCTCATCTTGTTATTCTTGATAAGATGGCAAAAAGGGCAGTTTGGAGGATGTCACGCTGACACATCCACATGGGCGAGTTCTTTGTTGTTACTCGCTTTGGTGGCATCAAAGGGACGGCATCAAAGGCAGTGACAGCTCCAGAACACCAGGGCTCTTGTTTTGTGGATGTAAAGGTTACAAGTTGTTAGCTCATACAGTAGGAATCTTCTGTGCTTGGGTTTGCTCTTTTCTAGTAAACCTGAACTGTGCATGTAAAAACTAGGGGAGGAAAGTGTTGTCATCGTTTCCAACTGATTAACTAGGTAAACATCTTCTTACTGTTTTTGCCAACATATTTCAAGACAACTGGTGCACTTCCCTCTGTCAGGACTTTGAGTACAGCCCTATATTAAAGCAAAGTTGGGAAACTACAGTCCTCAGGTATCAACAAAGTCTGTCTTACAGCAAGAGAATTCACAATGTGCCATGGGCCACTTGCTGGGCTGGTGACAGGTAATTCTGGCTGACAAACACCATGTATTAAACACAGAGACACAGTTTGATCCACTTGGATGCACACACTAAGTGAAGAAGCCAAATTTGCAATTTATATGAAGAAACTGAACTCACAACTTAGGTGTTAGATTGTGCACCGCTCTGAAATTATCTAGGGGATCACAAGTCATTTTGCAGTGACAGTTCTTGAAACTTTAGCTGATGGAGGTGACACAAACCAATTTCCACCAGGACCAGCTAAACCCTGCTGTGCAGGAACTGTAAAACTGGTATTGAAGCGACATAGGAATGCGTGGGCAGTTTGAGACCACTAGATAATACTCTATTTTTATTTTAGTTCTGCTTGTCAGCTGCCAGCATTTTTACTTTATTTCTCTAGAGGTTTTTAAATTTATGCAGATTAACCTTTAAGAAATATTTTAGTATTTAACGCTAATGTTCCAAGATTGTTGAAATAAATTACAAGATTCCCCCACTCTGTCAAAAAAGTTTTGGACTATGGTTGCAGCACTTTCATGTTTTCTACCAACTTACATTATAGTTAAAAATCCATTTTCAGTGCTAGTCACAATGTGTCTGCATCAGCACAAAAATAAAGACTGTACAGGACCCCAAGAGCAAATGCTCTCCGTTTTCAAAAATGTACATGACCAGAGATCTCAGTCCCACAACTCAGAGTCAATGGGGAAAAGAACACCCAATTCCCATTAACACTTTGAAAACCTCTTTGCAGGGAGAAAAGCAAACAGAGAGAGAAATAAAAAGAAAATAAATAAATAAGAACAGCTGATAATGGATCATGCCTGGTAATTTAGGACCTCATTTTCACATATACAGTGGCCTCTTGACCACTTTTGCAGTGCAGAGGGATTTCAACAGATATAATGGTAAGATTCATATAATACATCACTTATGTATTGTATCTGCAATTCTGCACTTCTGTATTACAGTAAAATGTGCTTTTAAAGGCACTTTTGCCTGAAAGACTACTGTAATAATGTTCAATCTGACAAGATCTGTAGAGATATTTATTTGATTTTAGGATTGTTTTAAAATTATCATGCATGTCAGAAAACATTCTTGCACTTGTATGTAGATTGCAAATAACTTAGGGTGACTTCATTGCTTGATTTTGTAGCAAAGAGATTATTTAGGACTGTCCTGCTCTGTAGTAAAGTAATTGCAACACAGCAGTCTTTTGTTGCTGTTTTACTAAAACACCCAATTTAAGTTGCTGAAAAATAGCAATTTACTAAAAATCACTTGAAGCTTCACTTATCTGTGGAATGTTCCTATGTTTAAAATTAAAATGAAAGCCTTATATGTGTGCATACGTGGGTGTCTGTGCATATATTTATGCATATGTATGGCTATGTGGATATATATCTAGTTGGAGTGATTTTGTAGGTAGGTCTGATTCAAATAGTTTTAAATTATTATTGGCTTTCTTCCTCACTTTTCATTGAGACATTAATTTATAAAATAAAATAGTTTCAGGCACTGCTTTGAAGTGTATCTAATCACAAAATGTTAGGTCTGCACTCAGATGTAGTTGCCTCTATTAAGAGTCCCACCCTGAGTAAGTCTTTAGATTTTTTTAAAAACCCTTTTTTCCATGCATTACTCTAATTCACTTCTCCATTAGAGCAGGCATTCTACACAACCTGTATAATGACAAACGTCTAGAAATAATCAAAATGAGAGCGAGTTTTGGACTCGGCCAGACTGATAAATATCTGCAGTTATTTTGAATTTATAATGAAGAATTTAACTTAATAGTGTTGTACAAGTTCATGCAGAGCAACTTGCTGATAATCAAGCAGCTGAAACATACTTTCTTGGTGGGAGTTCTGTCATATACGCTTTAAGAGAAAATAAATCTGAAAAGCCCATAATTTTTACAAATAAAAGATTTTGCTCAGAATTAATTTTTTTGACAGTTAGAAAGTTCCAAGTATTTCAGAGTTTTCCAAAAATTTTCAGAGGAATATGCACCTCAAAACCACTTTCAATATATTTTACTTCAGTGATGATAGTCTTTGGTTAAGAATAAATACCAGGAATGATCATCAGGTTTGCAAGAATGCTGCAGTTAGAGGTGTCTAACCTTGGCTGTAAAAGTTGATCAGATTCACTCTGGAAGGTCAGAACTGGCTGAACAGACCTGTCTTATACACTTCTGCTTTGGAGACAAAACCATTAGTTTAACTGTTTTAATAAAATCTCAGTTCTTTCAGGGTAATCACTTACTAGTATTGCCAAACCAGGCATCAAGTACGTAACATCTAAGCTAAAATTCAGTGATTCAGTCATGAGCTTTTATCAGATGTTTGAACCAGATCTCTAATAAAGGGATTAGTAACAGTTTGTATGCTAATTAGTTTTTTCAACACTAAAAACCCCTAAAAGCTGCATTTCAAGCTCCTGCTGTTGTACTTCAAAGACCAGACAGACATTTCTAAGATGGATTTAATTTTATGAAACATTGCAAAGATCTCATAAGATTCTGTGATCTAACCATCAAATGAGAGTGAAGGTAACCTGGCTGTATTAGAATTTCCTTCCAGGAAAAGCCCAAACTTTAAAAAAAAATTCTTTTCTTTAATGGCTGGAGTTGGCCAGTTTTAGAAGGGTTATTACAATTGACAGGAGATTGGACAAGAGAACATGAACATGACGAAGAACTTCACAAGCAGTGGCTTTGTGGCATGATTCACTCCATATGCACTTGATACTGTTAACACTTGGTGTGTGACATCTCTCTGTGTTATGTTCCTATCTGTTACATTATTTGGAAGTTGCACTTATGGCAAGACAGATATTGATAATCAAAGAAAAGGGGTAAGTAAAGGAAGAGAGAGAAAAGAAAATGAAAGAAAGCTTTCCAAATAGAAGTGCTGAGAGTAATAAAAATAATACAGGAAAAGAAAAACCTGCCTCCAAATAGAGTACTGTCCAAAGTTAGCATACAAAATGTTTTCAATTTATTTCTTTTGTTTTGTTTTGTTTGTTTGTCTGCTTTTGTAGATGCTGGCTGGAAAGGCCAGGTGGCAAAATTCAAATGAGCATTAGCAAGGACACCAAAAGTTGTCAGCACAATACACACCTAAATTGCAGAGGACTGTACACATTTCATAGCTTAAAACAGACCATGTCTTTGCAAGAGGGGTAGGAACATGATTTTGCATGTCTTACATGGATTTTATGGTGTGTTAGCAGACAAGCATGCTAAAAAACCCCCAGGTTTTCACTTCTAAAAACTTAAAAGCCACATGCCATAAAAGGCTTTTAATCAATATTTAGAGGTACTCATGCAAATACAGGCACCAGCTTTTTTCCACAAGATCTATGGTGCATCAGTTATAGAGTCTCCATCACTCCTCAGAAACATACATTTTCTTTTAAGCCTGGGCCATTATAACTAGAGTCACTGCCAAATCCAGGTCTCATGAATGCACAATACTTTTCACTTTTGGTTAGTCACCATCACTTCAAGCCAACATTCCTCTTTTGATGTTGTGCTTGATCAGCTAGTTTCCACAAGGCACTTTTTCCCCGCAGTGAATGTAGTAGATAGCGTAACTAAGCTTTTTGCAGGATTCTGCATTCTACGGTCAGCCTTCAGGGATGTTAAGTTTAAGAGTAAGGAAACAGTAATTGAAAGTGATTAGGACAAGAAGCCTCAATACTATGAAATGTGGACTCAATTGTCCTTGACACAGGCAGAACAAGGCAGCAGGTTTTGGTTTTGATTACAGCTTTACTTGGGATTTTAATAAACATGAGCCAGTATTCAAACTTTTAATATCCTGCTGCTTAACTATTTCCAAAAGAGCAATCCAGTTCTTTTAAACAGTCCTTGTTTAAAAATTTTAATTTGTTTGGCTCTGTCTCTGCTTAGAGAAGTTGTAGCCTCATGGTAACTCTTTTATAAGTTCATTTCCAGAATCACAAGCAATTGTTTTTTTTTTAACTAAGTGTTTCCGCATGTGCCAAAAGTGTCAGGCTGACAGCTTTCCTGCACTGTTTTATCTGGTTCCCACAGTAAGTATGAGAGACAAACACAGGAATGTGTCTAGAGCTGACTATGCCCATCAAGGATACAATGATACTTACAGCTCTTCCAGGAAGCGGAGATTGTGTACAGGGTTTGAGGGCAGCTTAGTAATGTTGTTCATACTGAGATCACTGTAGGGGAAAACAGACAGAGACTTAATATGGCATGCCACAACTGTGGCATCCAGCTGTTCATTCCACACATTTTTAAGCACTACATTAATAAAAATTAGTTCCTCTGCCAGAATTGATAAATCATTATCTAGTTAGCACGTTCAACATTCCTATTTCGTATGAGCACAGCTTTGTTAAACCAAATACAGGCTTGTAGCATGTTCCTCATTTCCAGGGATTTTGAAATGTTTTATCACGCTCTATAAATCAGCTGGAACACTAAACAACACTTCTAGTTGACATAATTTTAATAAACCACTGTACTGTATTAAAATTTACTTGGAGTAGTAAAGAAAACTACTATGATATTTGTTGTTGTAGCACTGTAGTACACTTGGTTTACTAAAGCAGACAGGCAAAAGCAAACAGATACAAAGTATCTGCATCATCCTTAAAATTTCATGAACATGGAAACACTTTGCTTTTGCCGTACAGCCTGTTGCATGGTCATACTGATCTGCCTTGCCTCACACAGGCACATCAGGTGTCCCCAAAACCCAACCTGATTTATAGAAATGACATATTTTCAAATAATAAACATTCTCTTTTTGAGTGCTCTTTTGTTATAGGTACTCAAATTGCATTAAATAAGTGAAATGAACCATAAAACAAGAGTGTAATGCGATCCTGCTCTGTAGCACACTTCCTGGTGGGGTTCCACAGTAGTTCCTGGTACAGGAAACTACCAGCCATATCAGCTCTGTCAGAGCTCATTCAAGCTATGTTTCAGACTAAATTTCATATAATACCCTTTTATTCTTAACTTGCCTTTTCGTTGTTTTCCATTGTCTTCCCCATGCCCCACAGTATCATTACAATTGCTTTTCATTAAGTACCAAGACTGTAAACAAATTGCATAATAAAATTCTGTGTGGAAGATACAACTGTATCAAAATTTCTGTAGATTCTTAAAATAAAATTAAGAGCTGCATATTTTATGCAAGTGTTATACAGTAACTTAAAACTCCCCACTATTTAAACGTATCTTTGCATTTGTAGCAGCACTTATAGTTTCCAGCTACTTTGGGTACTATTTAGATAACTTTATTTCTTCCAGCTGTTGAGAGCTTACAAGGTAAATAAGTTATCTGTACTTTGGTGGGTAGGCATCCTATTCCTACTCCATCTAGTTCTTATTACTCACAGTCTGTTTCATATTACAGAATATATGCTTGTAGTCAGCATAGTTAATTTAGATGTTTGATCTTTTGGTGAATTTTAAAATGTATAATTTAAAAACATACTTCACATAGAGATTTTGAAATAAAGGAAATGTGTTAATACTTTACAACAATTATCAAATCACTGTTGAGTAACGTTTCTGCATTCACTTCAAAATCAAAGTATAATTTGAGAAATGTGTACTTATTAAATTCATTTTTTACTGTAATACTTTATCACCTAATTCTTTCATACTGTTTAGCAGGTTATTGCCCTTTCACTTTGATAAAGGCTCAAAGGATTTATTCTGGCAAAGGAACAAGAACATGGATTTATTTGGCAAAAGAAAAACTCATCCAGGTAGTGAATTATATACTACTGAATATTAAGGTAAGCCCAATATTTTAACAAGATCATTCTGATTATGATATTTTCAACACATGTCTTAATGGGTTTTTGGAAACATGCCAAATCACATTTTAGACTTAAAAAGCTAGCCCTGGTGGAAGATGGGAACGATTTATCTTCAGATACACACATATTTAGGGCATTCTACAAATCCAGAATTAACTAGTGCTTTGGCTGACTAGAAAAACCTGAAGTCTGCTTTTCTAGCCTATTAACTTCTATTACTAGTAGGCAGTACTTGTCTGCTTGTATCACCCGCAGGATCCCATGATGAACCAGTCAGAAGCAGTCTACTGACCAGACCCTAATATCTTAAGAGGATTAGAATAAGAGAAGGTGGCTTTCATTACGTGCTTTGATGCCCAAAGAAAAAATAAAAAATAAGTGTATTTTCCTTAAAAACATCTTTAGACCCCAGAGGTGGATTTGCCAACAGTGACCTGCTATGTCCTAGTGTCCTTTTTGGACTCCACTCATGCGGTAAAGTATGTGTACCGCATCATATGACAGAGGAGAACCTCTCCTTTTTCCAGTACACCACAGCAATTTCTAACTCTTTTTAAACCTACCAGTTAAATAATTTCCTTCTGCTAGATTGGTTGCTTTTTTTTTCCAGACGATTCTCTTCTTGGAACGTAACGTATAAAGGTGTTTTTGTGCAACAGAACTACTAAACATTATCTATGCATATTTCACAGAATCATGGAATTGTTTGGGTTGGAAAAGACCCTTCAGTTCATCCAGTCCAATCATTAACCCAGCACTGCCATGTGTTCATCACTAAACCATGTCCCTAAGTGCCACATCTATGCATCTTTTAAATACTTCCAGGGATGGTGGAGGTAACAGAAATTATTTCCCAAGCTCTTGCTGAATAATGTCTTTTTAAATTAGCTTTTAACATACCAGCAACTAATACACAGGATGTTCCAGTCTATGTTGGCAATGTGCTATTCTTGTAGCTGTAAGGGTTTAAGAATATAAGGCAGACTACGGCAGGGAGGGGTAATATATTTGATGAGGCTAGCTGATACAGCTGGAAAAACTGAGAAACTTTCAGGCACAAAAATCAAAACTCTCTATTTCTTCCAGCTGTACCAGTTGGCTAAATAGGTGACATTATTTCTGCCTAAAAAACCACACATCCTTTACACTGGCAAAGCAGTAGCTTGTCTGTGCTCACAGTTTTTAGATTCGGAATATTCTTTTGTTTCAGAATTACCATGGATGCATTGAATCAAATTTTTGTTCACTGGAATGACTGAGAGAAGCGCCGTGACCCAAAGCTACTTCAGGGGGGATGTTCAGAGAGGTGAGACAAACAAAAAGAGTTAATGTAATGCAATCAGTCACTGGGTCTCGTGTGAGCAATACCGCAAAATTTGGGCTTCTGAACAGAAATTCCTCACAGAGCTCTAGAGACAAATAAAGGAGTTTCTCAGCATCTTGGTTTGCTAGCATTTTGAACCATGCTGCCAAGAAGACATGGCTAGGATGAGATTTACAGCCATTAGCTAGAACAAGCACAGCTAACAGCAAGACACAGCTAGGTGGCAAACTCTAGGGTTACATATTAATACTATGAAAACCAATAACAATTGCAGTGGGTGTGTACTTATGTCCTGCACCTATGATGGTTTCTTTCCTTCAAATGGGTTTTCTGATTTCTCCTTTCAGTGCTAGCCTGTCAAAATAAGCAATTTTCTCTGTCTAGGAAAGAGAAGGGCATGAAAGATGGCTTGCGCATCAGCATTTGCAATGAAATTATAAAAAAAATTAAAATCAAGCTACTGGGTCTTTAACTATCCTCAGGGGAATGGTTCTGATTTTGTATCAAATCTTGGTAGACTCTTACAAACTACAGTGATGAAAAACTTAGAATTATTTGAATACTGAAACCCTTTAAATAACTCAGCGTAACAGAACTACTCCCATCTCCCAGCATCACAGCACATACAAAGCCCACTGATGTCAGTAGAAGCAACATGGTATGAATACACCCTGAGTTTACCAATGCTCCTAATAGAGACAGCGATAGTACCAGATCTACCTTGGTGAAAACCACCATGAGCTGCCATATTGTACTGAGAAGGTAATATGTTATTTTGAACAGTGAGATGAACACATTGTCCCTTCTCCCATCAGCATTCTTGCAGCCTGTTTCCAGCTGCTGACTATAAAAGCAACATAACAGCAAATGAAACTTTCATCTTTTCAAAAGATAAGAAGCTTTGCTTCAGCGACTGCATTGGCAACATGGCTCACTATAATGATATCTTAATTATACTCTGCGCCAATCAATCACCATGCTGTGCCTCTGGTGACTTGTTAAAGGAATCCTATCTCTGATGAAATCTTTGAAGACCAGAAAATATTGAAAACTCCACCATGCATCTGTTTTTTAATTGATGAGCAGATGAACAAATTCTGAGCATTTGCAAAACAGCATCCAAGAAGGCAAATGTGACAGGCCTTTGTTCCCCCCAGTTTTATTGTTCATGCATATACACACTGAAAAAATATCCAGTTACCATCTTAAAACTGAGTAGTTCACAATGAATTCCAGAAAGCCAGTAAAACAAGTTAAGTGAATTAGTTCTTAACATATAATAGATGAGTCTGCAGGCCACATTACCAACCTTCTATTAACTGTTATTACAAGAGATCTTTCAGTTATTACAAGTGATGTTTCATTACAAGATGATGTTTCATCTTGGAAGATCAGGTTTTCACATTATATTTATGTCTTTTAAAGGAGAACAAAAGTATGCCTAGGGATACATGCAAAACTTCTACTAGGCTAAATGTCTATTATACTGAATGGTACCAACTTGTCTACTCATTCCAGGTCTAATACAATAATCCAATATTGAAGATAATTTTGTAGTCTCTTTTTTTAAACAGTTGCAACCTGTTTGATTTTTAGAAAATTATCAAGACATTATTAGGATCATTAATTTTGATTCTTCTCAGCTTGTCTTATCCCAACAAGATGTGTTAACAACACTTTTTAATGAAAGTCTTTGAAAGATAAAGCACTTGCATAGAATACTGACAATAGACTGAATGTAGTCCCTTAGTTCTTACCAGCTGAGAACAGTTTCTAAACTAAGACAATTTCCTTAATTCATTTACAGCAAAATTTGACACTAGCTTCCATGTAGCAACACAAAATAACAGAAACAGGTGAATCCTACTTCTGCTTTTTCCTTGCTCTGCCTATCTTTTTAACACGGCACTCTTGTTTCTAGTACTGGCAGAATACTCCACTGCATGATGGAAGAATACATTGCCTATTAACTGCATGTCATCTATTAATGCAAATGCTTCATCTTTTATGGAAAACATCTTCATCTGCTACAGCTGCTTTAAGGAGATAAGTCTATTTGCCAACACTGTAGTAATAGTAGCTCATATTTCTTACAAATAAATAGCTATAGATGTTTTCATTTGAGGGTATCAATAAATAAATACAGTAAGAATTACCATCTTTTTGCAGAAAGGAAACTAAGACACGTAATGGCTAAGTGACATGTTCATGGTCAAACAGATGTTTATACAACACAGAGGAAAATGACACTGATGATGATTTGTCCAGCACCCTTTTCATTAGATCACACTCCAACCATGGAATTTACACCAATTTACCAAAGTGCAATGCATAAGCTGTCAACAGACTCAGAAAAAAAGACCGTATTTTCATTTTAATGTTCCTAGATTACATTATCTTTCAAAGTCAACATGAAAATTGCTAGTCATGTATTTGCATGTTTGATACACCCATGCAGAGCAGCACAGGGCAAAGTATAAGCATGAATAAATAAGCATTGTAAGTGCTTTCTGACAATTAAACCATAGCACTTCTTGTCATAATTAGCTTCAAACTTTATCTGTGTTTTTTTGAATGATCCTGTAATAAACTATGATTAAGATATGAATTTCCACTAAATGATTCACATTTGAAGAGTACATCTTTGATACTGGAAAAATCTTCTGAAGAAGAAGTAGTAGATTAGCAGGAAGAAGCAGTAGAGAGAGCTATTATAGACATTACACAGAGTAGGAAATCTCACCATCAAGGTATTCAAGGTAAACAACAAGTGGCAATAGCATGGACATTTCTGCCCTTCTTCATATTGAAAATGACAAATGCTAATATTAAGTATTTAAAAATTCATTATCCTATGTAATATTATTTGCAATAGCAAATGAACAACACCAGATCCTGTGCTACAGGTTTACATGGAAGGGGTGTAAGGCTAAAAGAGGATTGCTTGTTACACATTTGTTACAGAAAATTTCTGTTACTTGACATTGAAGCTAACTCTTTACAGAGACCCAACTAAAACATGCCTTGCAAAAAGCAAATGACGGTGTGTGGTCATGTGAGAACAGCCCCTGCAGTGGGTCTGCGTGCCTGCACACCTCACAGAGGGTTTTACTCCAGTAAATGGACAGTACTCCCTCTGTCCCTCTCACACCTTCCCTCAGCACACCAGTGGTGCTTGTTCCAGCCACTCCAATTGTAAATAAATATTTATGGTAAGGATCAAGCACCTTGAACTTAGGGACACCTCAAAGGT
This sequence comes from Corvus brachyrhynchos, assembly GCF_000691975.1. Taxonomy (NCBI): domain Eukaryota; kingdom Metazoa; phylum Chordata; class Aves; order Passeriformes; family Corvidae; genus Corvus; species Corvus brachyrhynchos. The sequence goes on along the minus strand of NW_008237919.1, from coordinate 12,132,956 downwards.
GATCCAGTAAGGTCAGGAGGGCTCTGTCTACATCTCTTCTGTGCTGTTGTGTATTGGCCCATAACACTGGAACCTGGCAAATCAGGCTGATAGGTCACATCTGGATTCAACACAAAGTAACAAAATGCTTTGGCCAGACTTTTGCACTCCCAACACCTGTCACTGACTTCCTCTGATGTCACAGACAGCAAAATTTGGCTTGTTACTGCACAAGCTCTGTAACAGAGTCATTTTAAACACCATGCATTATTCCTGAACATAGGCAATTCTGCCATATAAACAACCATCAAAGTCTTACTTATATCTAGACTGCAGAACATTTGTAAAGCAAACAGTATGTGCATGATTAATCTTTTCAGGAAACAGTTTTGCCATTCAGTTTATCCAAGACTCCAGCAGAGGGAGCAGGGCAGAGCAAACAATTAGGGACAAAAAAGGTAAGTAAAGATCAAAGATCAGATCAAACACACCCAGTGCTGAATTAATCTGACAAGTATCTGACATTTCATTTTAGGTACAAAGATTCTGGCTGTCTGCTTTTTTTAATATCAAATTCATGTTGCTCACTAGATGAAATTAACCATTTACTTTCAAAGCTGATTCATGGTTGTTCATTTGAGGCTGAAGACTCAGTTTGCTAAGGAGCAATTACCAGGCTAAGTTACAAAAACATTCCAACATGTCAATCATTTGCTGTACTTAACTCACATATTAAAAAACTTAAATAACTAAAGGAGCATTTTATAACACAGAAGCCAGCAGAAGCAGTTAAAAGAGGACTGAATGGAATTCCTCTTTCACCCATGCCCACAGACTGTATTACTACATTTTTACTTTGTGAGTTACTGCTTGTTTCTGCTGCACTAGTTCAAATGGATTGTATGAGTACTGCATACATGATTAATCTTATTCAAATACTGAAACAATATACAACAGGAATATAATATCAGTTTTTATTGTAATTTATGAAGACAACTACCAGCATGGTTATTGTGTTTTTCATCATTAGCTGTTTGTTTATCAAGTACTGTTTATCTTATTTTGATGACGAACAGCACAATTAAATTGACAAAAGATATTTATTAGATGTGACCAAGTCTTGGAAGAAGAAACCCTTGGTTTCAGAATATTTTCTGCCACCCCAGATGTTGCTTATTTTTATAACTATGTGCAACATAAATTACTAAAATGCCTTCCCCCCCCCCCCCCCCCAAATGACTGGAAACATTCATCCATTTTAGAAACTGGGGGTCCAATTTTCTTCTAATTCCCTGTCTATAATTTCATCCTTCTGGTTTCAATGAGGCTTTTCCTAAATTATGGTTATTTATATGAGAGGGGAGCATGTACAAAAAGCACAGCATAGTTTGTTTACTGACATACAACATCTTGTCTACAGCAGAAAGTAAATCAAAATATATGAGTGTAAACAAAGATTCAAGATATAACCCTAAAGTTATAAAGTGCAAATTTCTAAATTAGGTATTATGGGTCACCAGCCAGTTGGTCTGAATACCTAACCATAAATCATGTGCAGCACAGATTGTATGTTACACAAACCAATTTTAAAACTCATCTTCACCAAAATACCCAAGATTACTTCTGCGAGGCTGCTGAGGGTGAAAATTAATCATGATTAGCCTGATTTTGTTTGTAACAAGATACAGTGTAAGTAATTTATTTTGTGCATCCTAATTTGCCTCAACTCAATTTCACAGCATGGATTTGAAGAATTTAAACTCAAACAGCGTTGAGAGCATCTGCTGCAGACACATTTCAACAGTGATGGTGTAAGCACGAGTATCTGGAAATCTGTGCACAACAGACCTGTATTCGGGGCAGGAAATACATGTCCTACATTGCACAGTGCAAAGGTCCCAGAGGTACAGATGAGTGAGCTGGGTCCAGAGCTGGAAGATACATTACCATATTAGGTGCCCCCAGAGAGACTAATTATCCCAGGTACAGCAGGATGATGCTATGACTGTTCCAATTTCACAACACAGGGTCTCTTCACAATGCTACTTTGTGTGACATAATGTAGCAGGTGTTCTGAATATTCACATTTGGTATTCCCAAAATAGTTCACTGCAAAATACACATACTCTGGGTGAAATTCTGGTTTGGTAAGGAGATGGCAAAAATATAAGTCAGCCAAGACAAGAGTTCACCCCTTTGATCTCCACTGATCTTCTAATCTTTTTTTTTCTTTTTTTTTTTTCCCAGTGATTTTTTTGCTACTCTTATCCTGTAAGTTTCCATTTTCCTATACATGGGTGCTGAATCATAGCATCAGAATCAAAGAACTGTTTAGGCTGGAATAGGCCATTAATATTATCATGTCCAATCATTTTAGCAGAGCACTGTCACTTCTGCTTTCATTACCATTTAGTTGTACCTTGTGTTGTTGAACAGTAATCGAAGAGTTTCAGCAAAGACAATGATGCTAATGCTACATTAGCTACAGTAGAACCTACTAGGGTTCTACTTTGAAGTACCAATTTAGATCATTTTTGTGCTGTTGCTTAGCTGAAATAATTATTTACAGAATCTTCTCTTTATTGTGCGGACAACCCAACGGCTGTCATATTATCAACACACTCAGTTTCATTCAATGTTGCTACTAAAAGAATTTCTCCGTATCTCCCCCCTAATCCAGAACTGCTCATTACTTGTGAGGATGCTGTTGAACCAGAGTTGGCAACTGATCTGTATTTAAAAAAATATCCATCATGAAAAAAATTTGGTTTTAATAGAAATCAGTTCCCTGAATTGGTACCTTGGTGTTTGTGCCTCCACAAGCCCAAATACAGAGGAGAAACACATAAGAAAGGCGAAGCAGAACTGATTTATTTCAGTTGGCAGTTTTGGCTTGGACTAATGCAGGCTGATTTTATACCTAGGATGTAAATATTGTAAACATTCTTCAGATATAGGAAGTTTAAGATTTTTTTTTTATATGCACATCTTCCCTTTATGTCTGACAGAGCTTGTTTGCTGAAACACAATAGGCCTCCAGATATGCCAGCTCCTGGCTAGTTGACAGCCTCTTCCAACGCTTCCTACAGAGCTCAGAGAAGGACAAAGCTGCTAGATCTTTCCTGACAGATTGAACACCCAAATTCTGCAACAGGAAGTGCCAAGAAATATGTAGCTTGGTTCTTACAAAGATAATGCACTTGAAAACACCGTATTTCCTCATCAGGTAATGATTTCTTTTTTATTAAGCACTCAAAATTCATTTTCATCATGAGATACCTTCACATGGACTGGTATAAAACAGTCTTAATGTACACAAATACCACGTCCTTAATCTTATACTGGCATCACTTAGACCCAGTATTCACATATTTTCTTTGCTTGTAACTGATCAGCTGCCCTTCAGATAGGCAGACTACTGAAATACCTGAGCTAACTTTAAACAATTCAGGTCAAGGAGCAGGGCTGAGATGCTCTAAGTCCCCTTACCAAGGAGAAATCTCCAGTAAAGAGACCTCATGTGTTGTATTGGACTGGCACATATTTTTCATGTGCTTATACCAGCATAATCATCAGGGAAAAGAGCTGCACTCCTTCTACTATAAAAATGCCTTCTTTTGAGAAATTATTTTCTTTTACAACTTAAATTAATGGGATCAGAGCTTTACAATTAATATATGGAGGCGAAATACTTCAGAACTATTTCTACTGAGCTCAGCTGGGCTGTTCAGAGGATAAGCCAGTATTTAGTAGGAGTAGAGGCAGCACTGATCCAGAAAAAATGATTCCTGTTTCCTTCCTTTTATTCACAGAGTTTACATAGTCCACTGTTTGGCAACCTCATTTCGAGGCCAATGACCCACACTTCTTGTGATTGTTATGATGATCAACAGAAAATCTCTTCAGGGCAAGTGTTATGATGATCAACAGAAAATCTCTTCAGGGCAAGCAATTAACTGGTGCTGTTCAGCCAAATCCATTGCCCTGTCGCTGATTCAGGCTTTAAATATGAATTCTGGACCTTCCTGGAGACAATACTGAACAATATCACAAAACATCAGTAGCCAAAACAAACCTTCACCAAATGTAAACTGTTGCTGCCAACTCTATTGCACCTGTGTGCACATGTGAAATACTGTGTCCTTATACTGCACCTGTCTGGTCTGCCTATGTTGCTCAAAAAATGAACTTTCCAAGATCTCTTTTATTTGGCTATTCCAAATGTTATAAAAATGTTGGGAACAATCAGCTGCCCTATTATTTACACGTCTTAAAACCTCTAATACAGCAAGCCAATGTCAGCATGAGAACAGTGCCTGGGGGTAAACACCTGGCTCCACTGATGCTGGTAGCAAAACTCCCAGTGACTCCCATAGATGGAAGACATCATCCCAGGCCTATGAGTTCCTAATACCAGGTTCTATCCAATAGGCAGTATTTCATGGTTGTGGAAATTATGCAACAGCACATTGGTGTGCCTGCAGTAGAGCATGTTGTACTGATAGGTTCATGGGGAAGTTTTCTACATATATTTTCAGCCCTTTTATAATTTCTAAAATCTGTTGAGTTAAAGGCAAGATGTCATGTGGATCACTAAGGAGTGGAAATTTTGTGCTGTTACAGCCTTTCTTTGTTTTCTGTTTGGTTGTCACACCTGATCCAATTTTTTCAGTACTTAACTTTTCATTCCTGGTGTTTTTTCAAAGTGACAAGCTGATTCGGCTAATTTTTCCTTTGTCACCCTCTCTTTTCCACAGCCTTTGCTCAATTTGTCTTTAACATCAAGTTCAGGTTTCCAGTCAGCTCCATCAGAAAACCAGGATTACTCAGAATAATGTACAGTCTGATGGAGTGAGAGACTGAAATGTTAATGGTTAATGACTCAAACAATCAGCCATTTGCAAAAGCAGTGGGTGCTTTGCTGACAACGTGCAAGCAAACAGCCCAGGTGCAGAGGGTGTGAGCACCAGAGGATGACCATCAGAAATCACCCTCTGTTTAGCAAGAAGCTGGGATTTGAGCCAGGTAAGGGAAGAGGCTGATAAGAAGCAGATCCTGGGAGGTGGGGTACTGTTTTTATCATGTCCTTGCTGACACAACTGGCTCAGGTGTAACACTTCCCTCTTGGGAAGATACTGGGACATTCATATGTAGGTCTGAAGGTGTTCATCTCTTCTGATGGAACATAATTGGCTCAACCACTCTAACGAGAGGAAGCTGTCATGTCTTAGGCATCATAAACCATCAAAGACTCCTGAAGCACCCCCCACTCATTTCTAGGTCTTTTCACCAGAAGACTGCACATGATCCACAGTGTTGCATCTGACAGTGTAAAATTCCACACCCCACCCCACCCCCCCCGCCCAGAGGAGGTACCTGGGCATTCCCACTTTTCCCACTTGAACCTCACCGTACCTTAACCCATTGAACTTTGTGTTTCGTGGGCTTCCCCCACCCCTGGCAGATCAAGCCTATGACCATCACTTGGATCAGCAGACATCTAAATTGGAACAATCAAGTTTTGTTGCTGGATCTACGGGTGGTAAAATCTTTCTACTCTTATCCTTTCTTTCTCTCTTTCTTCTTCTAACTTCTTCTCAAAATATACTGCAAGCTAGACAAAAAAAATTCAGTCAATGCCTTGTAAGTGCCTTTGTATGTCTGGATAAGTTAAAGTTCCCTAAGTTTATCTAAAATTTGCCAAGTACCTTATTCTACCTTAATGTTCTAAAGTTTGCAAGTAAAAGTTTGGTACTGAATGTCCTGAGAATTCTGTTTACTCCCGCGCATTACCCAGAGCGAATCAAACAACATTTGCCCAAACCTGTGGAGTGGAGTGGGATTTAACAGATGGTTTTATCTGGGTGAAGATGCACCATCCTTTTTTAGGAATTAGAAGCCTTAGACAATCTGGGATTTCTCCTACAGGCTTCATTTGCTTTGTGATGAACAAGTAGCACAGTTGAACACCACAACACCCAACTGCTACATGACGGCAGCTCCTTATGACCACCGGTCACCTTGCACAAGACAGTACCTGCCACACGCTGTTACTGCTGCTCTCCTTCCCCAAATGGTGGCAAAATGGATGCCAGCCTGAAAATGGTGCAGATAGAAATGAGATAAAGTCAAAGTCAATAAAGAAGTAAAGTCAAAGCCGTCACTAAGCAGAAGCAAGTCGTCTGCTAAGAGGTGTTGGCCTATTTTCTACATTCTGCAGAATGCTGTCAGCCTTCCTCTCCCTTCATGAGGAGTTTGGAGTTCATGGGATGTACAATGATGTTCTTTTCCACGCCCCACACAAGTATAAAGACACTACAGAAGCCGACATCCAGGCTTTGGTCTCCTGTCCCATGTGGGGAGTGATGTGAAGATTAGAGGTAAAGATGCCCCCTCAGTCATGGCCTTGGCTTTTGAATCTCAACTTTCACATACTTGTGACAGACTGAAGAAGACAGCACCACATGGTTTTACATGCATAAATACTGTTCCTATTAAAAGGACCACAGTGGGCATTTGTTCTGACTGAAAACCACAAATCTCTCAGGAACTTAATGAATAAAGCCCCAGTATATCCTTGCATAATCCACCAGAGATTCCAGAGATCCCTTTTTCCACAACTGTGCAGCAGGTTCTGCCACTTTTTCATTTGTACAATTTTATTGAGCTCTTCAGAATTTTCATCTTGAATCCTGCTGATACAGAACAGCATGAGCAAAAGCAAGGACTTCAAGCCACCCTGACCTTAAATTAAAACCCCTTTAACTAAAACATGATCATCTAACATTCATCATCTTTTTTTCCTAACTGAATCCCATAATGGACATCTTTTAATAAAAACATATGGTTTGAAAATGAGTTTTTAAAGAACCAAAGAAAAGAAATAACATAGAAACAGGTTTTAAAATGTCTGTAGAATAAAGGGCACTATTTCAAAAAATTAAACTCAGTTGATTTGTGTTGTCATACATGTATAATGTATGAAGTTCCTTTTCTCTGAAAGCCAGTGTTAGAGAAGGAAATGGTAGCATTGTTAACAAATGCTATAGGGCACAGAGTCTTTCTTGGGCAATTTTTCAATTCACCAGAATTTTCAAACTTGTATTTCGCCATTTCCAGCTCCTATATTAAAAATCTATTAGCAGAAAGCCCATTGAAAAACTGACCATGAGCACAAGAGACTTTTTCTGGAAACACTTCCATTCAGTTCTCATGCCTGAACAAAAGCAGATTGGCACATTCAGTTATATACAAACGCCTTTCAAAGGGGCCACCCCCCCTTCCCAAAGCCACGCGTTTCAGGGCTCTAAATGCTGAAGGAAGCCAGTGAAAGGTTTGAAGGGGTGGGGAGACCAAGGGCTTCCACCAAGATCCTTCAAAGTCCTCGTCTTCTATAGTGGGAGGATTTCCCTCTAAATCCCTTTCAATAGCATATTGATGGCTTTGAAAGCTTAAATGGCATTTGTCAACCATCAGTAAATCTTGAAAACTGTTTCTGCAAATAGCCCAACTCCAAGTCTCAGATTTTCTCATTAATCTGTACGTAAGGCCACTGAAGACTTTTTCAGAGCCTAGATAATGCCTAGATTAAAAGATCCATTCAGAAGGGAAAACTTTAGCATTCACCTTGTGTACATAGCCATTTCACCAGTGGTATTCATGGGTTGTTATTTCAACTCTGCATTTGTCCTGCAAACAAGACATTTTGCGACAAAGACTTGGTAGAGACATTCTTCAGTGAATTACTGAAACCTAGCCCCAGTATTTGTCATGGTTTGTTATTTTTATCAAGTGTAATCAGTTCAAACAGAAACCCTAGACTGACAACTTTACAATCATGTTACTATTTTAAGACTGGAAGGTATGTTTCTTCTAATTCAACAAAGAAACTGATTACAGCACAACCTGATTGCTTTATCTAATGAAACAGTCTAAAATTTCCCTTAATCAGATGTCAAAAGTTTTTTGTTTATTTTATATTTAAAGTACAGACAAGAAATTGATATTAATCCTTATTCAACATTTATAATTTATGATATTTTATAAAAACTTTATATACTTAATAATTTCTAATATGTTACATACTGCTTTGTGTTTGTCTTTCAGGACAATACAGTTTTAATTTAACTTTCTCCAAATAAAGCTAATGGACAGGCTTTAAACCCTGAAAACCTGTGCCCCTTACACACACAAACACTTTTTTTTAGGCTGTTCTTACATCCCAAGGACGTTTATATTCTCTTCTTTCTTTTTTTTTTTTTTTTTTCATTTTATATCCAATGGCTTAAACCAGAGTCAAGGTATGAGATACTTTGACAGGCAGAAGGCATTATTATTATTATTATTATTATTACTGTTATTGAAATAGTATGGTAAAAATGTTTATGCACCACAGAAAAGAAGAAAAACAGAACAACATCACACATTGGAGACCCCAGGCAAAGTCTGAGATGCCAGTGATGCAATGCTAGTAAAATTTTTCAGTATTAAAAGAAAAAAAATTCAAACCCCATCAAATTTCCCCCAATCCAGATGGGTCTCATTGTTTGAACAAGTCGACCTTTCGACCACATTGGAAAATTTACTGTGTATGTCAAGGACACATAGCCTGGGGATCAGCAAAGCTCACTGGACAACCTTCACCAGGATACACAAAGATTATCCTTCCCTCTAGGGCTTTTGAAAGGGAAAAGCTTAGTCAAATCTCTCCTCTCCTCTCCTCTCCTCTCCTCTCCTCTGTCTACCCCTCATTCAAAATCAATGACCATGTGGATTATACTATAAGATAAAGGACTAACATACCAATTTCCATGCCAAGTTTATATTTTACGAATAAAAGTTCATAAGTTTTTGCAGACACTCTGACTTTTGTCATTCCTTTTCAACCATGGGCACCTACAAATATTGGGTGCTCCCTTCTGGTCGGCGGTGTGACATCACAATGTCCCACACTTTTTTTGCTATCAAAGGAAGAAACCTTGTAATTTAAATTTGAAAACTGTGGAGCTTGGATATGGCACAACAGATCATCCACGCTCAGCCCAACTCACTGTAAAACTTATACGAAGCCTGTCGCACAAATTTAAAAAGAATGTGTTTTCTACTCCAAATCTCCTCCCTCACACAGGTTACTGTGTTAACAATACTGCAATTCTCTGTGTGTCTTTAAAATTTCTGGGGGAATCATGCCATGGCTCTGGGCTGAGTAAAAGTAAACCAAACTGCCAGATCTTTTTAGCTGTGGGTCATCACTTCTTGAGATCACTTGCCTGGCTCCCAACCAATGCTATTCACACAGTAAAGGATGCACTTCCTGTAGAGTCCATATCATATGTATCCCGTGGAGATAACCTGGAGTATCTTAAAGGACATAAGGCAAGTATGGGTGAGCAACTATATTAGAAGACAAAATGTATGCCCAATATTTATACTAGTGGTAGAACAAGGAAATTAGATTAAGAAATCTGATTCCTTATCTGCACCAATACAAGTTTTCTGACATCAGATGTATACTGTAATGCCTGGTTGGTTATCCAAGCTTTTCTTTTAGTGGAAGAAACTAGTTTTCTTTACATGGAAAAGTGAGAAGCTGTCTTTACTCTTGTTAGTACATGTTAAGACTTGTGACTTGATTGTTGGGCCTTCTTTTATAAAATATAAATGGGTAGATATTCCTAGAAATACAGGAAACTTAATGAAAATTAGTAAAACCCTAAAGAAAGTGAATGCAATTTAGGCTGTAACAACAATTAAAACACTTGTGAAATCTTTCATCTCTGTAAATCAGTATGTGTTTCCCAAAAGCAGAACTTAGAGAGCCCAGTTTCATGTAGGTTTCAATCTTGTTGGCAGACTCCTTTAGGCTCAATGAGGTGGAACAAGTTTCTCTCCCATGCAGTTCCTTAGCTGACTCCAGATAAAAACCATCCTTTTTGGTAAGGTTAGTGCTCAGGTAAGATCAGGCTCAGTGTTTTGCTGCTGGTTTCCAGATGGCTCAGAACAAGGACAGAGCTTATGCATATCTTCCTATAAAAGTTGACGTAGATCTGACTTCATCTGTGTATTGAACTCTTTGGGACTAGAAATGAGTGATACTGCAAAACTGTCAAACTTGTAAAACTATTTTTCTGCACCATTTTGACAGTTGTGTATTTCCATATTACCACAAGAAAGGGGTAGTAGCTCAGCCTCATAATGAACAGAACACTGTGGAAGAAGGACAACATTCATAATTAGAGCCAGTGTTTTACAGGGTTTATCCATAAGAATTACAGATAGTCAGATTTCCTCATGGTTTTCATTTGGAAAAACTAAGGATTTAGGAAACTAATTTCTGTGCAACTCAAAAAGAGGCACAAAAGTAATCTCCAGTCCTTCCTCAGGTCTGTGAATAACAGTTGTAGGAATCTAAACTCTAGCTCACATCCTACAGAAAAAGTGATGTCATTCCAAAGTCTGAAACAGAATTGCTGTGTCTTCTCTTGAGAGGGCTGAGGGAGCAACTTCTGCCCGCCCATATCCAAGAAGGATGTTTATTGCCAACAGGTGGGGGGAATTACGTGCTTGCAGTCTTTTCCCTCCTGCACTTTTTGTACAGCAATATTCAATTACACAATACTTTTCAAGGAACAACATAAAGAGTTAACTGCTAAGTAGGAGTTGAGGAGACGGTAGAGTGGGAGACAATTTTGCTGTGGCACTAAACAATGCAATAAGGAAATAAAGAAAATATAGGTTTGAATATCAAATCAGTGCGTTGTCTATGAGGTGGTGCTGCCTTCTTAAGCAAAACGAATAAATATTCCCAGGCTAAACACAACTCTCAGTGGTATTTCAATAAATGCTTCTACTTTTTTTATAACTCTTACATCAGTTTTTATTTTTGTTACTATGTTCTCACATTCAAACTAACATAGCTTTTGCCATCACATGGGTTGGAATACAAACACTGCAGATGATCACAATGTCAGCATATTTTAGGACATTGAAAGACAACTGAAAAAATTTTTATGTACTTCAGTTTAAGACTGCTATCATACAGGAACAGAGCTTTTTTTCCCCCCTCCAAATACTATTCAATGCATCTTGCTGGCAGGGGAAATTAATTTTCCAAACTTTGTCTTTAAAGGATATTATTTTTTTAATAGGAGCGTCTTTGAGATAGAACACATGCCCCTGTTTCTCTATCCACACCATAAAATGTTTTTCCCATTCATCACCAATAACTGCTTTTTTTTTCCTATGAAAACTTTTACAGAGCCTGCCCCTATATTTTAGCTGTTCCTGACATAGTGGATCCACAATCCCAATTATGGTTGTGGACTGCAATACAACTGTACCATTAATGATAAACAGAGTCCTTAAGCCTATCTGACTTTTTAAATGAAACTTTGAAAATACAAAGAGGTAGGTGGACAGAATTATTAAGCAAGCTGGTTGTAACTGCCTGTTGAACTAATCAATTCATATAAAGATGAGGAAATGTAGGGGAAGACATTAAAAATTAGGTATTCTGCAGCCTATGGAATTCAGTAAGATCTGAATGAACAGTTTGCCTAGATAAAGATGGCATTCCATTATGTTTGCATATTAAGGGTTATACTGTGAAACTTAGCATTTTGCAAGACATTTTGATTTATACTGAAGTAGAATGGCCAAAGCCAAGGAGGAGTGACAGCTCCCAGGAAACTCAGCTGAGGCATACTACACCATGGTGCATTTATGAGGCTAACAGTCACAGTTCAGGGACACAGAACCACACAATTGTTACCTAATAGAATCAGGAGACTTAGATATCCAGTAATTTGGCTTTGGCTATGGCTACAGAGTTTTTCATTTCACTATTATGGCCAAAGAAACCCTCATCTTGAAGCCTTATGGTAGCAGCAGATCCGGACATTAACTAACCACTGAATTATTCTAATGCAATTGTGGAAAAAGATATTAAAATGCCTTGTGAAATCAAACAGCATCCTCTCAGAATGGCAGACATACTGTTTACATGGGATATGCTTTTTCCATAAAAGAGAACAGAAGCTAAATATACTAAAACTCATGTGAAATTGGTCTTCAGAAACATTTAGCTGTGTAACATCATAGACCATGGTGAACTGATATCCCAGCCCCAAAAAGCACCTTAATCAGGGCCTCTCTCCTATGGCACCATCCTATTTTCAATTAACAATGCTTTCAGATGAGCCGAAAAGGGTACTTTGTTCCCACCATTACAATTTCTGCTATTCTTTTATTTACCCTTCACAAAAGCATGAAAGCATTGGATTACTAATTACTTTTATCTTGCCTATAGGAAAATTAGTTTATCTTCCTGATCAAAGCAAATTAGGCAGATCATGGCTGATTAGAATGCAACAGTAAAATCTCCATACTTTCTATTCCACCCCCTTTTCTCTCAGAAATGGGGCCTGTGTCAAATATGTAGGTATTTCCCACGGCCAGTCTGGACTTGGTTTCCAACGGGCTCGGGGGCTGGGACAATGGTTCTTACACAGACACTGAAGTTCTTTAGTTCAGTCATTGTGCAAGGAAAGAACTGGTAACCCCTTAGCTAGCATTTGATGAAACATCTAGATTTACATATTTCCCTAATTGCATTTTTTGAATGTGAGAGAGATTTATCTGACCAGAGTTAAATGCCTCCTTTATTATACTACTGAAAATACAAACCTATGCTCTTCAGGCAGAGTTGCACTTGGTTCTAATCCCAGCACTAAAACATTGGTTTCCTCTACACTGGGACAAAGTGGTGTCTACCTTTACTTCTCAAAGCACTATCTAAAGAAGGCTTGACTACTTGCTCCCAAGGTGGCTGCTGCATTACATTGCAAAACTGAATACCATTACTCCTTCTAAGTAACTGCATTTTCTATCACTCTACTATTTTACCCTTCATTTTTTACCCTTCATGACTCATTCCCTCTCAATTTGTGTTCTATGGCTTTAATAGATTAAAGCCAAGCTATACTGCTACTTTATTTATAACCAATTACTATAAATTAACAGTAAATCTCACATTTAGCTCCATTTAAACATCACTATGCAGCTGCCCATTTGAAAATAAAATGGTTGCCTTCTTTCACTTCAGTGGGCACAATACAAAACATCCATTGAGCTTTTCCTTTATTGCAGCTGCCAATGCCCAGCCGACTTTTAACAAACCAACCAAGCGGAATAACAATGCAGCTGCAACATTTTATGGTATTTCTGTTAGTTCTCTTTTGAGACTGAAGGTGTTAATTAGGAATCAAAGAATACAACCCTGCCAGCTTTCTTTCACAAACTATACTCTGGCCATTCCAGTTTTCAGAAGGAAAATAAATCTAATAAAGGGACAAAAATGTTGTTTGTCACACCAGTAACGTGTATTTAAGATCCTTTGATCACAAGCTTTTTATGTAGTCTTGTCAGACAGGCTGAAAATATTTTTTCCTCTCTTTTCTCCTTTCTTCAGGCTTTTCTGAATACTGATTCTAGGATTGTCTGGAAGGGTGAAAAAAACGATAGAAACTGGAATGCTTGATGGGTTAAAACTGGTTTGCTGGGCAAACCAGCTTTAGATCAAATAAAATAATAATTGTTCATTTTTCTATTCAGGTGTAAGTTATTTTGAAATACTAATGATCTGTTCCTGTTACAGAGTTTAGTAATTCTGTAATTAAAAAGTATAATTTAATATTTCAAGCATTTAAATATATGCAAGTGTTTTAATATTAGTACATCGATAGTTTTGTGGAATCTACTTTAAACCCCAAAATGTTGAAAAATATCTGTAACATACATCTATTCGTGTGTACCATACAATATAAATGTGATGTCTTAGTTACACTTAATAACCATGATCATGTTAGATATATTCAAATGCAGCAGCATGTGTCACTATCTTTAATCTTTAGCCAAAGTTAAAACCTTAAAATAGGTTTATGAAGTTAGCACAACTGAGAATTAGTCAAGCTTGCTAGCTTACCCAGCAAGAGCTTTCACTGTTAAATACACAAATCACACCAAAATCCATTAATCCTGCCAGGGAATGGCAGAAAGAAGATCTGGTTGTTGATTTAATGATAATGAATTGAGCAGGCTCTTAAGGCTACCTGCAGAGTTTTCTAAACTGTAAAACAAAGTCCATTTTAATAAACACTTTTTACAGAAGTATATGTAAGTTTTCTTTGCCTTAAACACCACATAAGAGAAATAAGAGTCTAAAATACAGCCCTACTTACCTGGTTATACATTTAACATAGCTTCTTAAAATGTTAAGGGTGATTCTAAAATGTATCTGAGGGTTTAGATACTTGATAATCCAGAAATACAGAACAGCCTTGAAAATGTTGAAATACAAATCTTAGCAAAAAAAAGCAGTTCTGATGAATGTTGTCATGCTGTATGTCTCATGTAAGTGCAGTTTCTGGCTACTGTAAGAGACTCACAATGAGATGATTCAGTTATAAAGGTACATTTCTTTAGTGCCCCAAGTGTACCATTTCTCACATTCCTGAATTTTAGAAAAGCAAAACACAAAATTGGAAGATTTATGTGGGTTTTTTTTTTAAAAGCAAACATGTCTGCCTTTTTGTTTTTTTGGTAAAGTGATAATATGAGATGATAACCTATTAATTTGGTTGATTGTGGTATTTTTATTTGTTGAGCATTGGTTGTGGATGCAGAATTTGGTTGATTTTCACAGCAAGCAACGGCACCTGGAAGAAAGAAGAGAATATTCCCTTTCTGCATATGGAATTTGGTAAAACCAGCAAATATATTTGAATCTGGCTGCTGCAATCACTTCTTAAAATGCTTTTGTTCTGTTATTGTATCATAATAGTGCTATGGTATCCAAAGGAATGAAATTATTTTTGTAGCAGGATGTTGAGCATATACACACAAGCCATACTTCTTTCTACAGGGTTAATAATTATTATTACGTTAATAATTTGTTCTGGATGATATATTTCATGGCTTTTTCAGAGCAAGATGACATTTTCAACTGTAAGGTCATATCTGATGAATCTTTCACTTTCTTAGACATGGCCTTGTGTGCTCTTTAGGCTAATTATATATATATCTCTCTCTCTATATATATATATGGGGTGAAGTTTGCCATTAGGGTGACAAAAATGTTTTTCCCATACTTCAATATGGAATAAAGAGGATTTTTTTTCTTATTTAGGAAAAAGTTTTTTTCCCAGTCATTATTTTGGAATTATCTGTGTGTATATATATGAAATTTGGTGTATATACTTCACAATTTCTAGACTCACAAATTCAAGAGCTGTGACTTATAGAGCTAAGTCTGCGTGAAAATATTTCTCTCGGTTGACTACTAAATTGAAGCACTGTAAATGAACTCAGATTCTCTACAAATGTTTAGCTGCTCAGTTTTCCTGAATTCTAGATTCATCTGCAATACTCTAAAGAATTTATACTGTGTCTGTTATAAGCATCGCCAATGAAATTTTTACAAAATACTGTTCATCAACTATACCAAGTTAATCAAGGGAAAAGACTTTTGCTAACGGGCACATGACTACAACTAAACCAAGGATAAGAAAATCCCATCCTTATGGTTTTCTGTAGGATCATTTTTGCACAGGAATCTGCAGTGGTGCAAGGGCACTTGAAAAGCTTTCTGATCCCCTTCATCTGCTCACTGAACTCCCCATCTGTTGTCCCTGTCCCTTCAGCCTTGCTGGTTTGGCTGCTTCTGTGGCTACATTCTAAAGCATATCAGTGAAATGAGATACATACTTTTCAACCAGAAATGTGTTTCTTTTTAAACTAGATTATTTCACAGAACTGATTAGGAGCACAGTCCAACAGAGCTGAGTCAGTGCAGCTGAAAGACATGGAGCCTAGAGCAGGAGGGTGGGAACAACTGGCTCCAAGGGGAGGGAAAGGCCAGTATGGACACCTAAACACATCTCTGTTTCAGAGGGACTCTTAATATGGAAGCACATTTTTTCCTGAGTTTCCTATTCCAACTCCAATCTTCCAGAAAATTTTGAGCACTATCTTCTACCACTTCTGTGAATTCAGAAACTTAACTAGCAAAGACAAGCAACTCGTACACATGGAATTCTGCTGCAGAAAGCAAGTTCTTTTCCCAGTGCTCTGCCCTGCTAAGCAAAATCATCAACTGTGCTTGAGCCAGGGCTCTCAGGAGTCAGCACACATGCTGGCACCTTGGAAGTTCACTTTTGGTGCTCTACTTTTTCTAAGTTGTTTTTCCTCACAGATCTAGCCAGTCCTAAATCTGTTTCCTTTCACAGCTTGGAGAAAGAGCCCATTTTGGTTTCTTCTACTTTTGAATGATGAAATTCTGTGCTCATGGGACTGGAAGTGTATAGATTAAATCTATTAGAAAATAAAGCATACAAATCAAGCTATTCCTGCCCTCTTTCACTAAAGCACTAATGCTGTAAGATTTCATTACATACCCTCAAGTACAATCTTTGGACTGAACCCTACATGTCCACAGTGTCTTCATTCTGCTGTCCTTTCAGGCAGAGTAATTAGAGCAGAGAACAAATTGGCTCTCAAAGGCAGCTTCTGCAATGGTGGCACTGATTTCAACTACTCTGTATTTTTTTCATTTTGGTAAGTAAATAATTTTTTTAAAAAATTGTATTCACTAGACATTCACTATTTATTTTGAGAACTTTAATTTAAAGGCATTTTAAAGATCCCAAACAACTTATCATAAGAGCATACAACACAATAAATATTATAAGGCTCAAACGTATGCCAAGAAGCTCTTTCCCAGCCTGTATACAGGCACATACAATATCTCTATGTATTGCAACAAGCACAACTTAGAAAAGAAATAGTCTTCTTTATCTTATCAGGTTATGTCTGAAAAAAATGAGATGTAATTCAGATTCAACAGCTACAAAAATCTTAGGAAAAGTCTCTTCCTAGATCTGGAATAGTAATCTAAGAAGCTTGAAAAAGCTTTGTTTTCTGGTGTAGGGCAATAAAGATGGATGGATAAAGGTCTTAAAAGCTGTGTCGGCACTTAGAGATGCAAATGGCAAACACAGACATACTAGGAAGGGACCAGGCACTGAGCAGAAGATATGGAGGTAATAGGCTCCACAGCTGATTGCCTGATGTCACCCCAGTCACAGCACAATACATCTTTCCTTCTGATGCCTTTTCCTGGTCTTAAAATCAAGACTCATACACGGTTAGAAGGGGAAAAGGGATTTTACCTTGGTATTTATTTTAAGGATCCTTAGGTGCACACGTCCAGGTTGAATGCACTGAAATGCACCCCGCAAAATGCCCCCCCAAAAGATCTGGTATCACATTATAGGTTTTACTAATTAGCAGATCTATCAAAGATTCCCCAATGAGAGGCTTGAGTGAGCCCCCCTCCCCAAGGAGCCTTCCCCTGGATGGTTTTATCTTGGTTTACAGAA
Organism: Corvus brachyrhynchos; assembly: GCF_000691975.1. NCBI lineage: Eukaryota > Metazoa > Chordata > Aves > Passeriformes > Corvidae > Corvus > Corvus brachyrhynchos. The sequence continues at coordinate 12,115,542 of NW_008237919.1, read as the reverse complement.
TGTGTTCTGGAGAGGACCTTGGTGTCTGGGGCACACTGATCCCTAACTACGAAGCTTCTCAAATGTTTAGTCTCTCAGCTTGACAAACAAGTCCAAGAATGTAGGAAAAAAGCACTAAGAATACAGAAGCTGGAAGAAAGGTATAACAGGGGTATAAAAGAAAAGGCAAAAAATCTTCATGGCATCACTTCCAGACACAAACCAGCTAGGTCAACAGCTGTATCCAAAATAATGTAACTGCCAGACTCCCATGAACACAGGATATCTTGGCATCCAAGGAAAATTTAATGTACAGTTGAGTAGTATTTCCCCTTTGGAATGAAGGATTCAGACAATGAGAAAAAGATACACTAAGTTTTATATCTTAACATATTTAACACTTGAAAGGTAGGATTTAAAGGCCATGTGGAGGCACTGCACTATAGAGAAGCACTGTGGCTGAAATCATTACCCTGAAGATGCACACATTGGTATTAGCCTACAATTGGAATATGTAAAATAAATCAAATAATTTTACTGGCAAGCTTTTCTTAGAACTAGCAAAGCTTGTAGTTACACTGTCATGCCTTCTTCATGTGAACGTTTAAGAACATAAATGTAATTTCTTTAAAGATCCAAGAAAAGCCAATGATTTGAACTACTAAACTAAACTCACAATTCTGACAGACCATCATTTTTAACAGAACTGAGGAAGAGTGGATCAGTCTGAACAGTCCTCATTCACCTCTAAGTAGCTCTCTTGGGACAAGACAGTGGTATATGGCAAACCTCCTCAGAAGCCAGACAAAGACATTTTACATTCTCTGCTTGACAGTTCCAACTAGTGAAACAATTCCCTATATATACATGAGCTGACCGCTTTTCTAAGAAGCCTTTCTTTGTGAGCTGTATTGCTGTCTTAAGTAACCTACAAAGGAAAGTATTTTAAAATAGAAAAATATACCTCTAGCCACCCCTGCTCCTGAATTTTAGAAGCAGCATGAACTCTACTCCAATATCCCTTACTGAATTCTTCTTAGTAACTAGCGCAGTCAATGGCATCACGTGTTCTGTGAAATACTGATAGAGCAGCATGAGGGACAGAACAGGTATTCAAACTGGTAATCAACCTTTTATTCATTTTAATATCACTCAGCCTTATGTATATACTTACCCAGCGACATCCCAGACTTGTTTCTCTCCAGCAGCAATCTATTCATAGAAAACTGCAGGTCTATTTAATGTCATATGTTTAAAGATATTATTCCATTGCTCTAACGTGCACTTTCATTTGCCCAGTTTGAATTTTTATCCATCAATATTGTGTCTCATGTTAATTAATGTTAATACTCAAAATATTATGTTAATACAATTCATTCTCTGAGTGCTTGATAATAATTTTAAAGTTAGTTTATGATGTCATGCCATCAGCAAACCTAACCATCACCTTGCCTACCAAAACATTTAATTACGTATTTTTACTAAAACTGGCAGTCAGAGACAACTGCATGAACAAGATTATTATGACAAAGAAAGAAATAAAATCAATATTCACAGGAAATAACTCTTGATTTTACATGACCTGCATTATCTATTTTGGTGGATGATGACATTAAAAGGAACATAAATATCTGAATGTTGTTGGGGTTTCTTTCTCCACTTTTAAAACCCTGTGCTACTGAAATCAATCTCTGTGCATAGCTCTTTCACTATACTTCCCCCAACACGGAATAAAATACTCAAAACATGTCTTTTTTAACTAGAAGTGAAAACATATATATAGTACATCATTTAAATACTAACTCAGGAATTAAATGCTCTGAAGCAGCACTGCAGAATCATCTTATGATGCAATTTCAAAGCTTCTGTCTCGTACTTTAACTGCTGAGAAATTCCACTTCATTTTTTGTCTTCATCAATAATTGTGCCATAGTGTATAAAGAAAAATTTTGAACTCCCTTTGTCCTCTGTCATTCTTCCACTTGGTGCCAGCCCTGTTTGTTTCAGGTCATCTTGCACAGCCTCGGACTGTGCATTCCCAAAGTGCATCCAGGGTCACTGCAGGAGCAACAGGCCTGCTGTAATTGCACCTGAGGGAACTGACTTGGGCATTTGCTTCTCACTCTGCTTGAAGACTTCAGTTTGCCCAATGAGCCAGGAGCTGCTCCGAGAGTTAAACAGCATACAGATACACCAGTTGCTTGGTCCACTTCTTAGACCCATCTTCTAGTGTCCCATGGGTTAGTGCTGGCCCAAGGCATTTCATTGTAAACAGACTCAGCAACACAGAGGAACACTCAGTTAATGTCTAAACCTGCTAATAAATGTTAAATTACTAAGCCTTTTAATTTCTGGAATTTTTTTCTGATAAGCAACACCATTTTACAGATAGAGAAAAAACATTTATCTTTAATACTAGTAGTGATATTACTAACTGAAAGAACACAGATATAATGTTTTGCTGGTAAGGTGTATTTTTTTTCCTTTATGTCTTTCTGTTATAATTCTCCTGTGGCTGGGACATCCATCCATTTACCAAATTCATAGTTACATGATGATACACAGATTTCTTATTTTCATTTGGTCATTATCGAACAACCACCTTAATACTGCTTTATAAATATGGTGAACACAACTTAATGGAAGCTCTTCATGCTAAGATAATCCAAACCTCTAATGAATGTCATTAACAATTAATTACTATAATTGCTACTTAGGTAATTACTCATTCACCAAATACTAAAAAAATACCTGCTTGTGTACTCAACATACGAAGATATTTGGATAAAGAGTGAGTAATTTCCCTTAGATTAGACTCATACCAACAGAATCCTCTACAATAAAACTAACTCTGACATACCAGGGGTCCAACCCACATGACTGAAAGGAGTTTCAGTTCTAGCTTCATTGGGAACTAAACTGCCTCATAATTAGTTTTCACAAACCCTTATCAGAAGGGATTAAACTAGCAGCACATTGAGAGCGGGCAGCATTTCCTTAGAGACTTCCCACACAGAGATACAACACTGCAAATAATACCATCCAGTAAATCTGGATATTACAAATTCCTTGTGAAATCTGATGCTCTTCCCGCACTGCATTATGGAAAGACAGGCAGGAACATAGAGCTGCATGACTACAAGATGCCGTGTCCATGATTGATGACAAATGTAGAAAACAGACCACATCTGGCTTCAGGTTTACAGGATTCTTCACAAATTGACCAGAGACAGCCATTGAAGGCAGAACAGCTGAGGCACCAGTATGTTCAGAAATGTGATTTTGATAACTCTATTTGGTAAGACAGTTGTTTCTGCCTATGATAAGTGGAATGAATGTACCACAGTGCTGTGTAAGCATCCTCCAAAAAAACTGTTGCTCTGTTCACTGAATGCTATCAACAATGGCCACAAAAGGACTGAAAACCAAAGAAATTCCTTCCTTCCTCAAACTCCTGCAAAATCTGTAGAATTGACACAACTCCCTGACACAACACAACTCACCTGCCAGAGTCTGCATCCTCATGCAAACAAGGCAATAATAATGATCACTTGTTTGTATGCCTAAAATCCTTTTTCTAAAGAAAAATTGACTTTTATTTATTTCAAAAAGACAGACACTGTGCATACTAATGACATAATAGAAGCTTTTCTGTCAAGAGTTGGCACTTTAAAACCAAAGCAGATGCCTAGATTGAATTATATTCACTGATACTTTTCAAAAATCTTCAAATTTTTCAAATTCAATTTTTTTTAGCAGTACCAATTCCACACAATTAAGTTAGTTCCATTAGTATAAGTACCCCAGAAACTACGTGAAGTCTTCCTTGGCATAAATCTACTAATTTACATACATGGAATAGCACGTGGAGATGGATCTGTAGGTGTCTTAGGTTGCTCAAAGAATCACTGGCAAAAGCAGGTTTAATATTAAAGTGAAAGCGTGACAAAGCTCATTGGCAAGGTTCACTCTACTGCTTACACACAGAGATTAAAGCACACAGAGAAAAATCAGACTGAAATCTAACTGAGCCCTAGACTTGATCAGTGTCTTATGCCTAAAGATTTTAACCACACTTAAACTTAGCAGCACTTAACCAGTAGCCAAATTTAGACAATTTATCAAAAGATTCAATAGAATTTACTAAAAGTGCAATAGCACCTCCATTATAGAGCTACCTTATGAATCTAACCTATTTAAAAATCTAACATTTGCAGCACATTTTTACAGCATAGTCACACTCACACACATGAACACCTAAAGGAGCATGCACAAGGTATCGATCTGTGAAAAATTCCCCTTTAAGTGCAGTACTCATATCAGATGCCACTGCATCTTCTCTATGGATGAAGGTTTGAGTCTCAAGGAGTGGGGATATTGACCCAGGTTCCATGGGCGGCATTTGGCAGTGATCCTGCAAGTATAGCAAACTTGAGAGTTTGCTGGCTCTGAGAGGTGTCCCACTCAGAGGGAGATTCCTGGTGAACCAGGAGAGCTCAAAGGGCCTCACTTAGGACTGCTGTTTATAGGGTCGCAAGGAGTTGGCTTTAGTCACAGTAATTTTCCATCGTGGTCACAATTCAGGTCGGTAACTTCCTTTGAAAGTTTGATAACAAAAATGTTGTTCCACTTGGATTGTCATTCAAGCAAGAAAAATAAATTTCCATGGCTGTTCATTAAAAAACAGGAGCTCATTAGACAGAACTAGTTCCTGGGAGCAGACAGGGTTTCCGATAAGAAGAAAATGAGGCTAGCCCGGGTGCTGTTCAACAAGGTTGAGGGCTAACAAGCATTTCTGAGATCATAGTGCATATTCAGTAAATATTTTTTTATTCTAAAAACATGTACATCAAGATATCAAGAATGTGTTTAGCTATGTTCTGTACTGTCTCTGGCCTTCAGGCAGTTAGGATGTTCCAAAGTGCTTGTTCTGGTCTTTCTTCTCACATCTTCTGTCTTGGCCAGAAGGAAGTAAACTTCTGGCACTTGACAGTTCACGCTACTTTACATATGTGCAGGCAACAGGTAAGAGGCAACGTGAAGCCTCCATATGCTGGGGAACTCACAGTCTTCCCAGATGCTATTCTCTGATCAAGAGCTTTCACATTATCCCTTTTCAGTGAGAGGCTTAAAAAAGACCACATGAAACCCCTTTTCCCGCTACCAATTACTCTTCCACAGTGCCTCATGCTCAAGTTTTAAAAACACTATCAGGAGTACTGCACATCCTTACTCTTCACCACACCACACCTATATCCTCAGGTCTTATCTCCACTAAAGAAACAATGTTTCTGACAATAACTCTACCACAGTAACTACGCTACAAAGTCTTACTGCATACACATGGCACAAATGTGAATTTAGAATTCAGTGCTAGACTAGAGTGCCACTTCTCCTGAGGATTTAAAATGTTTAAAGTTGGTTAAGCTGCCTGATGAGAGGTACATTTCACTACTCTATGGCACCGATATAGGCAGATTCCCAAGCAACCTGCTTTCTCTTTGCTCTCCTGGTACTTTTTGTTGCTCTGTTAACCTTCCTGTAGTTGTGTGTGCCTGTTGCAGGTTACAGTCAATACAGCAACGCTTTATGCAGGGACACTCTAGGACAGGAATGTTCTCTCTGAGACCCTTGTCAGGTCACAAGGTTGAACCTGCACCTCTTTTGGATTGCTTCCAAATCCTTGTCTTTGCACAACTTCAGCATAAGCGCAGGCAATACTTCCATATAGCACCAAGCATATGGATCCTGTATTTTCTTGTCAGCAGGTCAAATATTACTCTCAGATGCCTGCAGAGACTTTAGTCATTCCAATAAGAATCTTATGTATCACAGAGTTCAGCTCGCATAGACAGCCAGGAGCAAAACAGCAAGGCAAACATACATCCTTGTGAAGAGAAGAAAATTCCTTGGGACTTCCTTCCCCTATTTTACCATGTCATACTCATAATTAGCATCTAATTAAGTACTCAATCTGCCAATCTCCAGCTTTTTTCAGCTACTACCAAATTAGTCAAATTCAGACGTAGGTAGTTGTCCCAGCCACCACATATGTAGAATAAGACTAGAGAAAAGTTGCATGATTTACTTGAATTCGTAAATTACTATATCCAGGAACAGAACTTAAAGGTCTCACTACCTGAATCCCAGTTATGGCTAACTGGTAATAGTCCCTGTTCCCAGAAGCAGTTTCTGCCCTTTTCTCATGCTTCCAAAATGACAATCTCGGTGAATCAGGGTGTTTAAGAAACTGTGGTTTCTATGCCTTCAGAAGGATGAATATTATTTCTGGACACTGGACAACTTGGTCTCGCCCTCCACCACAAACATAAATGCAACCTCATCATGTGCGAGACCTACAGGAGAAATATTTGATTTCTGAGGCAGCCTCCACACCAAGCTGATTAAGGATCAAGCTCAAAGGCAAGTTACTCATCAAGGTGGTTCAGAAAAGGTAACTTTCAATTGTGGATGAGAGAGAGCTTTGTCTCATCTTATTGCTTCCTTTGCCAGCTATGACCTACTCCTCCCCTCAGGGTACACAGAGACTCATTTACAAACTCAGTGAATGCCAAATCAGTGCAGCTACACTTCCCTTGATGCTGACATCACCTCACATCTGTTCTTTCATTCACTTACACTAGCATTTTTATTATCACAGGATCCAGAAGACATGGTTTAATTGGCATCATAAGATGCCTACTGCTGCAGAAACAAGGGCTAGGAAAAGTCCTATTTCTGTGTAATATCAGTGCGTTAACTGTTCTATCCTCAAACAAAGCAGGCTGAAGTGTTAGGTAAAGAAACTAACAGCAAAAAAAAAAAACAAAAAAAAAAAACCCCAAGAGAAGTAGTAGTACCAAACATCAGCTTTACTCTTCTACCTCCCACTCCCCCTTCATAAATATCAGTATCAAATTATTGTACACTTTTCATGGGAAAATCTGTATGACACAAGCACAAAAAAAGGGTTAAGTTTATTCACAATCATACACATTGTCCCAATCCAAAAACTACTTCTGCATTACTTAAGTAATTAATGTTTAAGTATAATAATTTCACTAAGCATGATTACTCTCAATAAAAAGGAAATCATTTAATCAAGTGCCATCAAAAGAGGGGAGAGATTTTGTGTGGTGGGAGGTATAGTTGTTTGTGCTGCTTTAGACGGATAGATTCTTTCTTTAATTTGTCCAAAGTCTGTCTATACACACACATCTACATGCACACCATATCATATCACCTGTACAAAACTGACTCTACTTCTAAAATATAATGCAAAATGTTTTAGCAATTTTTAACCAAAATATGTCCTTAAAATTATTTCACTGCAACTACATAACTTAATACTGTTGAAAGACAGTGCAGTCCAGATAAAACTAAATTCAAATCAGTGTAAGATTTTGAGAATTTTTGAAAAAAAATGGTATTAAATTATTTATGATATACATGATGCTTTAGGCTGTGCAGTGAGACAGTGGAGCAGAACAGCTTAATGAAACTACTCCCCACAAATGAACTGATACTTGGGAAACGGATAATTGTTTTAGAATTACCAAAGGCCTTGATCAACAAACATTTGCACATGTGATTTCCGTGGAACCATTCCTGACAGTAGAGTTAAGTATCTGGATAAGTATTTGCAGGACTGAAGCCAAATCATACAATTGGACCCAAACTAAGAGCCCATTTGTTACCAATAAAATCCCAGTTTGAGAGTGGCTGATTATTATAATTATCATTGTTGGATAACACTGCACTTCAGATTAATTATTTTTTGCACTAGACATGAAAATATAACTTGTCCTTTCAGGGAATGATCTCAGTGCCGTGGCCACGGCCTCCAAAACCCAAAGCTCATAGATAAAAATTAATAAAACACAGCAAAATAAGAAAACTGGAAGGTGATACAGAATGTACTGTCCCAGCAAAGCACTAGTTCCTGGGGACTTGCACTGTAATCCCATTGCATTCATGCTTAGAGTTCCAGGAATTGCTGGTGCTTAGTATACTACGAGCTGGCTGGGGGTCTTTTTCATGTAAATGGCAAAGACATTCCAGGACAGTATTTTATTTGGGCACTGCTGCTTTAATATTCATTCTAAGGTCTCCAGTTAAAAAATAACAAGCTATTCCCTATAGACTTTCAGGGAAAAAAAAAAAGCACAAGGACTATGTCAGGGTACCATGAGCTGCTGTCCTATACAGCTGAAACAGTTCATTATGTTAGTTTTGTACATTTCGTATTTAAACCTCAATTCCGAAAGATAGAAGGAGGTAGCACTCCTTCAACAAGTGTCAGCAACATAATTTCAGACCCTACCCCTCCCCAACCACACTTATTTCTTTTATAATTCTCCAGGCAATAAATTTCTCTCATCTGATCAGTAAAATTGTACAGGAGATTCTCAGGTTTTCTCAGCCAACAGTACAGAGCGTATAGCATATGGATTGGCCACATGAATTGCTAAATCTCTGAGGAGCAAGCATGCTTTGATCACATCTTATTTTTTTAAAAGATGTTAGGGTATTTTCTTCTAACTGAAGTCTAAAGCTGTTCTGGTATGTCAAAAACACCACATCACGTCCTGCCTTCAATCAGTTTACTTGAAGCCAAAGTAACCACACCTTATTTACCATGATTTTTACTGGGAAAAGAATCAGATCTGCTAGACAGTTCAAGTAAAGAAGTCAGGGAAAACACCATAAATTGTCTTAATCATGACCATTTAAATAGCCAACAGAGAATTAAGAAAGCAGTACATGCAGATGAAATATTATCTTGGCCAACAAACAGAATAAAACAAAGTGATCTGGACTACTGAAAAATTGGTAGCAATTTTAAGCATTTGAAAGACAAATGGTATTGCAGGAAAGACTGGGTTAACAAGGGAGCACTTGAGGAAAGTCTAATCTCCGCTGGCATCCTGACTGGGAAGGTCAGCCCGGTGCACGCGTTCTCAGCTGGAGTCAGGCTCCCTCTGCCCGGCCAATTGTCCTATGCACTTGAGATACCAACCAAATTGAAGGTGCCTTCACTCTGTCAGCGCTTTATATTCTACCAGTTTAAAGACAGCTTCCTTTTCCCTGTCAATATATGCAGTGTTTCCACAGAGCAAATGCTAAAGGAAAGAGGTAATGTGTGAGAGCCTTTTTTTTTTCCTCCTCTGAGCAGCAAGAGGCTCTTTAGGAAGCAGTGTAAAGAGTTATTTTTAGCACTGTATTCTCAAGTGAGAAAAATGACACTTCAAAATACATTTTCAATCCAAATTTTTCTCAAAGAAACTAACTTTGACTTGACAAAGTACGTTTTGAAATTCAAAGCAAATCTCTTGAAAACTGTCAAATGTGAACTTTACATAGTTTGTTACTTCTTCAGTTTTTGTTTACCTCTAATTTATCTCTGTGTATATTTCACCTTTGCATATGTGCTATCCCCACAAGTAGAGAGGAAATGCTATGTTTCCTTTTCAAAAGCGAGATTTAGCACTGAATTCTAAATCCAGAACCTGGATGCATCTCCATCCTCAATCAGGACAAGATTCAGATTACTAACTGAAACCACATGACAATCAGTTAATTTAAGGTCTATAAAGTTTGTAGCTATGTAAAGAAGAACTTTCTAAGAAAAGACACACATTTTATGAAATACCTAACTCCTAAATCTTGTCAGGGGGTCTGGAAGGTGTGAGAGACTTTATAAATCTCACTTCTTTGTAAGAAGATACACTGCTGTTTGATCGCTTTGAAAAACCATGGTCATTCCTAAAATACCTCTGATGAAGACACAGACAAGACTTGAGTTTGCACTGTGAGATCAGAATGACTAAAAGGGTGCAAATTTACCCCAAAGGGTTGGTCTTAATGATTCTGGGTATTCCTGTCACAGAAATTACTATATTTCTTATTTCAGAAGCTTTGTCAATTTCTGGGAACATACTTCTTTACCTTTAAAATAGTAAGTAATTTTTTCTCTCAGGTTCATCGTATTTTTTTTTCTTTTCATTTTTTATGTTTAGTAGTCTTAAACACTTTCAGATATCTTAAAGGGTTTTGACTGTGCTCTACAGGAATAGTAATCATCAAATACAATAGTATAGCAATGAATAAAGTGGAAGGTCAAAATTTACTTGAAGACCGGTAAGTTTGGAACCTTATAATATGCACTGATTTCTTCTTCATAGGTTCTACTGTAATAATATCAATGTTATTAAAGTTTTGAGAAATAATTTTTCCTTAATAAATTATTTCTATGAAAAATCAAAAATTATATGGATCATATTTCATGAAGTGTTAGCATACATATTTAAAATGTACTTAAATTTAAACCTTTAAAGTAAACTATAATGTAAAAGGCAATATGCTGCAATATTTATATTTGTATTCATGCATGACTCTGTCAGTCTATGACGACAATATTTTGCAAACATTCTGCTTATCATTGACAGGTTTTGATCACAAACACGACATATGAATTTTTAGACAGCCATAGTATTTATAATAAATTTACTTTTTTGTATTGTCCAGGCCCATAACAAAGAACCTCAAAATCTGTAAGTGTTGTCTTCTATATTGTCACCACACAAGACTGAAAAGAAAATCTGTTTTCATCACTTGTAATACTAAATATTCTTGAACAGGAGATTCCAGATTTTACACAATTTTTAACGAGTAATTAACGACAAGCCTGTGGTTAAACAATGGAGTTAGGATAAGGCATTTTTTCTTTAATGACTGGCTTTACCTCTAACTTTGAGCAAGTCCTGCTCCACTTCAGTTTTCCGCATCACAGCAAATATTAACAATATTTCACTTACTCATGGGTTTGGTTTGAGAATTAATGAGGGTCCCATGTGCAAAAGACCTGTAGATTCTGGCTGCTTCTTTCCACTCTGAACTGATAGGAAAGTGACCTGTTCTTAATTTGAAAAAGAGACTCAGTGCTGCCCTTCATCAGCACATGGAATTCTCATTTATGTCAACAGGAGTTGCCTTGAATACATTGAATACATTACTTAGCCTAAAAGTAAATGAAGAAAAAGGAACGGAAAGAAACTCATGGATTCTCCTTGCCTGTTCTTAAAAAATCTAACAGTTCATGACAGAAGACACATAATCATAAATAAAAATATTTTTGATGGGAGGCAAGAATTGCTGCCTGGGATTATAAATGAGAATGGAGAAAATTGTAGCAGGTCCATCTGTAGAGTACATTTAGCTCTGCTGCAAAAGCACCATCATAAAAAAAATGATGGTACATGCAAAATTCAGTCACCATAATATATCATATTCTGTAGACATTTGTCCTAAAATAAAACAAACCTTTAATGGCCTCAGCATTTCAGCTTTTCACACCATCTCCAGTACACACCAAGAAAACAGTTACCTTTTTCTCCTATGCAAGTGTTAAACTAAGGTAAAAATGTCAGAAATTTAGAAAAAATCCCCAAAGCTTTAAAAGCTCAAACTTAATACAAGGCAGTACTACACACTGGTTTTGGTCAGATATATCTATGGTGCAAGAACAGAATTGACTAAAGAAGATTTTTTTTTTCTGGAAAGAGATTAAATGTGAGTACATAATTTTAATCTCCTGCTTTGATCAGGGGTAAAAATTTTCACAGCGGAAAGAGACATTTTTGGTTTTTTAGGGAAATAAAACCCAAAACAGAAAGGAGAATAATCAAGGAGTAGCTGGTTGGCCATTACCAAGCTCAGGGAGGCAAACATGCCTGTAACAAGCAGGCATGTTTAAAAATTTGCCATTGCTTAGCCATCTACAGACAATGAGACTTGACAGTTCTTTACGGAAGGCAGGCAGGAGCTACAATTCTGCATAATTAGGCAATAATTAACCAATCCGAGGATAGCAACCTTGTGAATTTGGAAACGGTAAGTGTAGCTGCCTATGTGTATGAACTAGTGTTTTATACTTTATACTGCCTGCACGCAGTCTCGGTCTTTTAAAAGTCTGCCTGTCCAAATAACATTTTTTCACTTCAGGGCGTATGTTACTGAACAACAGAGGATTTTTGACTGGAGAAAGACATTCCTTCTGAAGGACAGAAGGATTTAAAAACAAAAGGGCAGACTAGATCACAATCCTCCCAAGAAGCAGGTTATCAGAGCCAGAAGACCCCCAGCAATGGTATTTTGACATCATCATGCATATGCTGTCTTCTTCTTCATAAATAGTCAAACAGTAGATTATCTCATGTTGCTCATTTTAGCATTCCTCCAAACAATGAAGAATTTAGGGTCTCTACTCCTTAACACAGGATATGTGCAGCTTAAGTATACCTTTATACCATCACTATCTACCTTTCTGCTTATGGCTTTCCAAAGCACCAGAAAACATAGTATCTTATGTATACCCAAAATCCTGACCTGCTACTTTTGGAACTAGTGGCAGACCTTGTATGTCTCTTAAGGATTGTATCTTTATTACACATAGCCAAAGTTTTGCTCTACTGTAAGTGGTTGTTCAGGAATGCTGACTGCTGACTCCTGCCTCCTAACATTATTAATAGCTTGGACTTTGAAATGTTTCTGATAAAATAAGCTAAAACTGATCTTAAGAAAAATTTCAGAATAGTATTTACATGCATAATATATAAAAAAGTCTTTCAGCTGCTCATCTTCTTTATAAATTAATGCTATTTTCATTAAATTCGGGTTTCCCCTAATATATACTTGGATTTGGTTGGTTGCATTTAATTTCCACCTTGTCTATGTTGTCATGTTTATACTTCTCTTAGAAGTCCATTTATAGCTTACTTTATTTTTTCAGGTGTAAGATATGTTTTATGTCATTTGAAGTATGGTATTAACAGAGAAGTGTGCTCAGAATGATCACTTTAGTACCCCACACACATAACGCTGTGAAAGCATCTTCACAGTAACTATAGCAGCAAGCATGTTAACAGCATGTCAAAATACGGAGACTGGACAAACACGTTCAAAACAGACATACTTTATGCTGGATATGAAAATAAGCAGTAAATAAACCTACTGGTCATGCAACCACAAAAAACTATGGAACCAGTAAGGAGAACACCAAAGGAACACTTAGAGCACCAGCACTTTGAACACACGAAATCACGAGAGGCTAAACGATGAACACTGAGCCAAAAATAAGGAACCAAAGAACGTTTCACCAGTTTTGGGTGGTGAAATACAAAGTTTCTCCGTTCTCGCCGGCTCTGTCCCTACAC
>NW_008237919.1:12101907-12102334 GCF_000691975.1 Corvus brachyrhynchos | reverse complement strand
CTGTGCCTGCGGGGCCCGGGGGAGCCTCCGGAGGGGCGGGGTGCGCCGGCCCGAGCCCGGATCCGGACACAGGCACCTGTATCTGGGCACAGGCACTCCGGTCCCCGAGCGCTGCCCGCCTCCCGGGAGCGCGCTTTATTCACTGCCTTTGCTCCACCCGAGGGGAGATCTGTTAACGATTAAATCAGCAGCGGCCGCAGTTCAAAGCCCTGTCCCGGGAAGCAAAGGTGAAGATAACGACCCCGCGGATCGCATCGAGTTTCTGCCGTTGCAATCCCTTTTAATTACCCTTCAAACGGCACATCACACAGCGATCGTCCGGGCGCCGGACCGGGCACCGCGATAGCCAGATACCTACAAACCTTTACAACGCGCCCGCTGATTAAAAAGCGATTAGAAACTTATTTGAAGTCGGCTGTTCTCTCCG
>NW_008237919.1:12038051-12101326 GCF_000691975.1 Corvus brachyrhynchos | reverse complement strand
CCGGTGCGGGCGGGGGCCGCGCCTCGGCCCTCGCCTCGGGCCGTGGTCTCACACATTCACACAGTGGGTCAGGCTGGAGGGGACGGCAGTGGGGCATCTGGTCCAACCTCCCTGCTCAAGCAGTCATCCCGGAGCACACTGCACAGGATGGCATCCAGGCAGCTCCTGAATACCTCCACTGAGGGAGACTCCACAACCTGTTCCAATGCGTGGTCACCCGCTCAGTAAAGAATAATCAGGTGGAACTTCTGTGCATCGTACAGCCAAAGCACCATAGAATAAGCTGAGTTGGAAGGGACTCATCAGGACCATCAAGGCCAAATCCTGGCTCTGCACAGGACACCCCAAGAATCTCACCATGTGCAAGAGCATTGTCCAACTTCTGCGCATGTCCTTGTGTCCTAGTGGCTGGCACCACTGAGAAAAGCCCGGCTTCACCTTCTTGCCACTCCCTCCCCCGCGTCGGGGTATTTATACACATTAATGAGGTCCCCTCTCAGTCCTTTCTTCTTGAGGGGGAATGTCCCCTCGGGGCAGGGATGCATGTGGTGGATGTTTCTGGAAAGTGGGAGAACAGGCAGTTGTGGAAGTGAGGGTAAGGTCCTGAGGCCATGGGGTGAGGGGTGGGTCTCTGGGGAGATGGGACAAAGGCTTGGGTGCTCCAGTGGGCTGTTAGGGAGATCTAAACTCTAAGGCCTTATTTAGTTGGACAGCAGTCCAGCTGCGGACCATGCTCCTGGTCAATGATGGGGATCCACTCGCTTCCCTCATCACAGGGTCAAATCACAGGCTTGCCAACAGGCAACAATTTTCTAAAGGAGACTGGCTGTTGAGGGAAACTGAGTTCACAGTGAGGCTGCCACTGAAAGCTCTTGAGATGTTCCTCACCCATCTTCTTGCCAGAGGTTCTCCTTAGGTAGTGCACTTACGTAGTTCTCCTTAGGTAGTTCTCCTTAGGTAGTGCTACTCTTCTGTGACTGAGTGAGGTAAAGGTGAGGATGGCAAGTTTTTTAAAACCTTTTTCCTCCAAATCAGTTTTCAGAGTGAACAAAGTTGGCCACAAGCTCCAGATTTGAGACTAGCTGAGAGTTTAAGAACCCAGTCCCGGCCCAATTCCTGTTTAGACTGGTTACTAAATTGTTGGTCCGGCTACTCAATTTGCATTGGAGAACATTAGTTAAAGGTTTTCTGCTACACTCTTTGAATCTACAATTAAGTCTGAAATGAGAGCCTAATGAAAAGGCCAGCAAAATACATGCTTTTATATTCTACCCAGTTCGTAACACGGGTTTTCACCTCTGGACCACATTCTGGTATAATCTGAACTACAGACTTGAACTCAAGACTTTTATCTGAAATAATAAAAGAGGAATTTGCTGTCTGGCTACTTAGACAGGCCAGAATGTTTTGGCCTACTGGGCCGCTGTGAGACTTTTCCCCAAGCATCACCTCGTCCTAAGCTAATAACAACAGTGGTTGAAAGCATAAGGCGTCCTTGAGAAATGCCCGAAGAGAAAAATTCTCGAGGAAGAGGATTTTTCATTCTGTGCCATGATATGTGTCCAGGAGACCTCTTTCCCCAAAAGTTCTGGCTGTCTTTTGCCCACGTCTATAAGTCTATATTTTTCATAAGTGTAGTGAAACAGTTTTTTTTGTAACCTGAGGCTTTTATACACTTCTCTTTTTTTATGTTCTAGAAAGCCAGGAGTATATTGTTTCTTCATTTTCTGTTGAGGGTTTATCAGCTTGCACAAGATACTTGAAGTTAGACAGATGTAGATTAATTAGTAGTGAGGGTTCAACTGTAAAAGTCCTTCTCTGTATGTTGTTTATTTTGCATAAATACATTTGTTGAGCTAGTGACTTTCTTTAAAATGTTTAATGTACTTCTATACAATTATACTTAAAGATTTTTTGAAAGAAAAGTAGCTTGAAGATTAAAAGAAGGATTTTGTAGGACCAGATATGGGTAATTCCTACCTTTGTACTTTTAAACTAGGCTGTACAGTTTTTTCCTTATCATATTTCTTGTAGGTCTCTGGTTCTCCATAAAGGGAAAAGGAAAAACAACAGTCTGTTTGGCAATGTTTCTGGGAGGTGCTGTTACTGTTCCAAAAGGCCATTGGGACTGTCAGATTTCCTGCAGGTTCTAACATCTCACCATAATATCCTGGTCACTTGAAGTGACATCCATGGTACAGCCATCAATGGTCTTCGGCTTTCATCGAGGCAATAAATAAAATCCGTCAGGGATCTCAGCAGAATGCTCTCTTGAATCTGTCTTCCTGATACTCAGGGAAAACCCCCTATCTTTTGAATATGATATATGATTTAATGATGCTCCAGCCTGAGGTCTAACAGTATCAAAGGTATCTTTATGAAATGTTACCTACAAGTAAACAAAATTGTATGTTGTGTTATATATTCTTAGCACACAATTCATATGTCACAGCAGATATATATATAATGTATATATATTTAACATGAATATTTTAGATCATTACAGCATGGCAGATTTTAGATTTTATGTGAAATTTGTGTTTAAAATATTGGACTGTAAAAAGAAAACTGTCTATCTAAAATATTCACTGCTATTTCTGTTTTGTAAACTTAAACTGAATAGAATTATTTTTAAAAAGTGTGGCTAAGACATTTGACAATGGAAAATTATGCTTAATCCTGAAATGATCAGTTGTCCCAGCCAAAATGGAGTTTAAAGCAGAAGTGTTAACAGATCCTGGACTAGCAAAGGTAGCAGCTAGTTTAAATATTAAGGGAAGTCCTATACAGAGCCAAAGTAAAAAGCACAGCAGCAGAGGACAAGATAGTTTATAGTTGACTGTAGCATGTCTGTTCCTTTCCTGCCTATGGATGAAGGGTAGTTTCCTAGAAGGCAGTAAGTACAACTGTGTGTTTAGACTGTGGAGAAAACAAAGATCCTGAGCACAGTGGGAATTATTTTTCTGCCTAATGGGATAAGAAATTAATTCTTCAGTGGATGTGTTGAAGTCCTTACATTGCAAGGGTTCAGTGGGCAAGTGTGCAGCTCCACAGCCCTAAGGCTGTTCTGCTGGAGAGCAGTACAGCAACTGCCCAGTGACGTGAGCAGAAGGATCCTTTCCTCCTTGCATGACGCCTGATTTGCCCTTTTATCCCAGCTAGCCCTGGAGAATGGGTCATGCCTTAAGATTTATCACTATACAGGCTTTTTATAGCTAGAACAGAAGGCTATTGATATGCTGGGTTCATTTGCCTATTGGTGTATATTCACGTTCGTTTCCATCACATTATCTGTCCCGTTTCACGGAGGACCTTGAGCTAACATGAGTATTTACATCCCTTTATTAAGCCATACAGTGTTCTTCAAACCAAGGCAGATTGCACTGTTTCCGTTTTACATAGTGATAGGAGCTGGTACCTGAAATGGAGGATGGTCAGGGTAGAGTCACTCTTTGAACCAGAACGAAATAGAAGATTTTTCAGTGCCCTGGCTCAATTTCCCACCTGGCTACAGCTTTTCAGTGAAAATGATTTTGTGGGAGATTTTATTTTATCATTATGGATTTGATTTTTTTGTTTTTCATGCTATTTAAGGCATACTATGTCACACATTATTAGAAATAGTCAATTTCATATTGATTCTTTAGTTTGGCACACTGCCATCTACCTGCAGGTTCCCTCCGCAGTTCTGTAGTCAGTGTGACGGTAGGACTGAGCTGAAACCTCTGACAGCTAAGATTTACTTGGATTCTTTTGAAATATGCTTCAATAGTCAAGTTTCTTCTGGGAAGAAGGGACAAAAATAGAAAAAAAGTATTATTACTGTTACAATTCATGAGGTGACAGTTGGCTTATACATATGATTTTGAAGCAAATGATGGCAGAAACATTATTTTTAGTCTGAAAATATCTGATTGTAAAGTTGGCAACATTACTGCAAAAGTCAGGATTACCCAGGCACATTTTAATAGTTAGAAATTTGGGAAAGAAACAAGGGAAAAATGTAAATATGTGGGCTGCAGATTTACTGAACTTTTTTTGGAGGAAATGAAAGCTGATTGTTACAGTAATTCTCTGTTTAGGAAATAAAATCCATGTGTTAGGGTGAAAATAAGGTATATGAAGAGAACCTCCTATTATTTTGAGTTGAGGTGGATGTGATATCATTCAGAGAATCACAGCCAGGCAGCAAAAGTGTTGAGTATTTCACCAACACGGAAACGATGTGCTTTAAACTTTACATTAAATGAAACTTTCAGACTCTAACATTTACTGGCCTGTTACCTTATCCTTGCATGTCTCAGGTAAAGCCAGAAGAAGAAAGAGGAGAACATATAAGTTATGTCTAAAGATGCATGAAAAATGGTAAGGCATTAAATGAGTAACAAAATTTTTATCAGAACAACTAAACTTTGAAAACAGACAAGAGCTTTCTTTTTGGCTCACTAAGTCTTATTTTCTCAAGATACATCTAACTGCACATTCGAAGTTTGTCTCACTTGTAGCCCCAGACATTCACATCCACAGCTAAGATACAGTTTCTTCAGAAAGGTGCAGAACTGGGAGTGTGGCAGCAAGGCAGGTCAAATCAGCTGTTGCCTTCCTCTAGTCAGGTGTTTATGTCATAGCCTTAACCGTGCCTTCTTATAGTCAGTAAATTGTTGCAGCAGGTCTCTGGACTGATTTGTCCTGTTTTTTCATGGACAGAAGAACACCTAGTAGGTTTGAATCCCAACGCTGAGTGGGCTCAAATATTTCTCTGAAAGGACTGAAAGAAGGACGTGAATTTTGGAAGGGTATGCTGTGGTGGAGGAAATCCCATTGACAGTTTCCTGAATTGCATAGTCTTGGATCTCTACTTTCTCACCCCACAAAAGTAATCAGTAACTACCTGTTCCACATAATAGCAGGTGTCAGAACCAAACATTTAGAAATGCACTACTGTGCATTTTAGCACTATAGCTATGTTCAGAGACCTCTGCATTCTGTGGTGTTTGTCAGTGGGACTTTGAGAGAGGTCTTCAAAATATTTTTTACTTAATGCAACAAAAGTTCATCACTCTGATGGAAAGTCAGTACCTCCACTCCTGTGAGGAAGTTAACTCCAGTTCACAGAGGGTTGCAGGGTTGTTTTTGTTTTCCTTAAACTCTTGTAAGATGTCAAACCTTTGAATATGTATGCATGTGGAAGGGCATGATGTATTTCTGTGTCCGGTATGTGCTGTGTTAATCTGCATTCTGCTCTGGGTAAAAGACAAGAGCTTATACCTACCATGCACATGAATAGAGTAATTTCTTAATTTAGAAATTCTGTCCTATTCTTTCCTCCTTGTCCCACTGTGTCTGTGTGGCAGACACCCTGGGGTTCCTGTGGTTTTGAAGTATATTTGCATGATACTGTATAATGAGTGATTACAGTGTTTTGTAGTTGTTTGAAGGAGGTCACAATAATATTTTTTGTACTTCTTTTTCTTTTTTGTGGTGGTTGTAGTAGCTTTAGTCATTCTGGGATCAGCTGCCATACAAAAGGAAGAAATGTATGTAAGAAAGAATCACCTAATTGTGACAAATTGTCAGAAGGCTTTATATGTGGTGTAATACTTTGTTTTCCTGTAAATTCCCCTCCAGAAGGAGGGAGAGGCCTGTATTTTTATTTCTTTCTCTGTGTATTTGTCATCTGAGGTGTAAGCATAGAAAAAGCAAATTTCTTTGCAGGGAGGGAAGTCAAGATTTTTTTATTGATGAGTAAGATGAAAATATTTCAAACATCTCTGTCCTCTTGACAGCAGAGCTTTTCCTCTTATTGATTCGAATTTTGGAAAAAATCAGATGGGAAATGCCTTATGGGACTTAATTTTCTAAGAAGGTCTTGAGATCTATTTGTATACTGGCCGGTGGAAAATTAATTCCCAAAGCTTTATAGTTAATCAGAATAGTCGCTGAAGTGTCCTTGTATCTGTGCTTCATCCACACTTTGTACCATGGTGATAAGCTGTCAGGATACACCTCTGTTGAGTCTCTGAAGCTGATATAGTCCCATCTGCAGTAATGTAAAATTACACAAAGGGAGGGAAGGAGCAAAATATAGATCTGTGACCTTCAACATATCCACAAAGCTTTCACCAGTGCCTGCCAGAGATACATGGATGTACAAGAAATGCTATTTCTTCTGCATCGCTGGCAATCATGCAAAGCTCTTGCTGTAGGTGGAGGAAGGTCAAGAATTTGGGTAGAGCAACCATCAGAAAGGAAAACTGGAATCTCTTCAGCTGCCAAGGACCTGAAGAGAGAAGGAGCCTTATGCACAGGGGCATAAAGCAAAAGGAGGAAGAATGATTGCAGCACACGTGTTTATAGGAAGATGAGAGTGAGTTGGATGATCCCTTGTGTTTGGAAAAAGAGAATGGGGACACTCAGAGAAAATAGGAGTTTTAGGGCAGGTGAATGATAGGGAGATCTTTACAGAGAAGAGGAGAGAAGGTGTCCCACAAAACACTTGCAAGAGAAAGAGGCAAGAGGTCTTGATACATGCAATGAATTCAGTCAGCTGAAATATACAGCTCTCAAGTTTCTATGCTCTTTCTTCTACAAACACTGCCCTGATAGTGTTAATATTCTGTGAATTGCCGTGTATTTGTGCTAAATTTTTTTGAAAGATGTAGAGATATATTTCTGGACTGAATGCCAGAATCGAGGCCTTACATAACATGAACATGTTTATAACATGCATTGCGTTGCGTTGCCCTTCTGTTCCTTGGCAAGGCTGGATAGCTGACTTTAGGGCAGGCACATTTGTTTGTGATGTGTTTGTCTTTGAAGCAAGCTACTTATTTGAGGGAGTTTTATATTTATAAATCCCATCTCAACAGAGTCCCAGCACAGAGCCATGACACTAACCTCTTTACAAAACAGGGAGCAGGGTGTTGCTTCATTTAGCTTCATCTATCATCATCAAAGACAGAGTGGTACCTGCTCAAGGCAGTTTCTGGCTTCTGGCTTCAAGCTGGGAGAACTCTTTTCTCTGTCCATTGAAATCTCCCAGGGAACCTTAGAGCCTCTTCGTCTAATACAGTTTCCCATGCTGGATGGTTGGGATATCCCTCCAATTGCTGTCATGAGAACTGAAATTTCCAAATGCATAGTTGCTTCAGGAATTTTGTTTTAAAAGACTGCCTGAAAGAACTCCAAATTTATATGAACCTGGACCACAGAAGCCAGTGTATTTATTTCTGTTAACAACTTGCTCCTCTGAGGGTTTGGCTACATTTCTTTAGCAATTAATGGAGACAGTAGGATATGAGGAGAGAATGTTTATACCACCCAATTTAATCTCCCAGGCATCTTTCTGAAGCTGATTAAGTGTAATACACTCCTCCAGAAGGTGGTTCAAAGCACCTACATTAATGATTTCATGTATTTGTGGATAGTTAAATCAGAGCTGCTATGCAAAAGTATCCTGGCATTGATTAAAATTGGTGTTGCTGCTGCAATAGATCAGAAGAACCCTGAGAAGTTACATACAGGAAATACTGGCAGACAAGGACTAATATGAAAAGGTCAGGTTTAGTATGTTCTGTTTATGTACATTTTTTGGTCTGCATTTGGCTCAATATATGAGCCCCTGAGACTGGTGAAACAGAAGATTGAAAGTAAATCGGTACTTACCATTTTGGTCTAATGCCTCTTGGAATCTGGCAGAAGCAGCAGTGGTATAGAAAGGAGCACTAGGTCAAGTTTAGTTTTTCTCTGAAATATTTCTGTGAACTATGGTAAAACCAGATGGAAATGAAAATTTAGAAAGAGAAAGAAAATGACAAAAGGAGAAAGCAATGCATCATATTGAAAAATAACTACTTTTCAGTTTGGCCCCTTGGAATGGATTTCAAATGCAACAAGTCAAAAGCAATGTATTTGTATGTTTCCACTTTCATTTCCTTTCCTTTTCAGGGAACACATCTTCATCTGTAAAACAAACACACACAATGCACTTAATGATAATAATGATAATGATAACAACAACAACAACAACTACTACTACTACTGTAGTAGTAGTAGTAGTAGTAGTATTACTCCCCATCCAGAATTTTAGAAAATCCTATTACAGAAAAAGTAATAAATGGTAGGTCTGTTGGCTGATTATCTTAGGGAGTATTTCTTTGGACATGGGCACTTAACACAATTGAAATGATTTGGAAGGAGAGGAAGATTGCATAAGGGATGTTGTGTTGCTTGTGGCCATGCAACAGAATTCAGCTGTCCTCTTATTTTGCTTCAGACTTCTACCCCCTCGATAACTTACAGCTTGACCCATTTGTAACAGAGAGCAAAATTTGCCCCTTCTATACAGTGTCAGAAGTCAAGGATGAGTTGTCAGATTATGCATTATAATATGTGTATACATTAACATTGTATTAAACTTTATTTAGGGCAGAAGCATATTATTTACAGGTGAATTCTGGGTGAATACAGGTGTCAAATCAGACACCACTCTTTAGTAATGCTCATTTGTGCTCAGAAATCTTCAAAATGTGGTATTTCTATTTATTTGCACTTTCAAAATCTAACTGCTAATTTTGACACAAGTAGTTTTTACTTTCTAACTTTGAACAAGTTAATTAAATTAATGAGAACAACTTAAAAGGAGTTTCAAAAGTTAGACTACGTAAGGGTATTTTGAAATCCTAAATTCAGATTTACTGTGCTGATTGAATTAGATTATTTATGATATATTTTACTTTGGAGCTTTAATGTTTCGAATTTCCTCCTGTTTTAGAGTTGTCCAGCAGTATATCAGCAAAGTTTTTCCCACTCCATTTTAAAAGAGAAGCTTCTTCTATGTAGTAAGAACTCTTAATTTTTATTTTTTGAGAATATGTATCTAAGGGACAGTATTAAATTTAACATTAAGTTAATTTTATCAAATTATTTTGATGTAGAGAAGTTAATGTGGTGAGACTGAGTTATTTCATCTCTTACAGCTGCCTTGGGTTGATAGATACAAAGAAAATGTTATAACAGGTACATAGATATTTCTCAAATGCAACCTTACTGCTTACTGTGGTCTGTCTAAATTATAGAGGCTTTTGTGGTAGTGCCATCATATTTGGCAAAGCTCTTCTTTCTATCTCAGTACCTTGCCAAAGTAAAACCTAGCAAGTTTAGAATTGTGTTTAAGTGAATTGAAACTGTTCAGAGAAATTTCTGTAAAAACATACCCATAATACATGAAAAGCATGTTTATTGTTGCTTTCACACAAAGACTGTGTTGCAAAAGAGCTATTTGAAAAAAAAAAAACCAAACAAACTTAAAACCAAACACAAGCAATTAGATTTCATTAAGACATTAAAAGGATGAACTAGTTTGTGGAAAAGTCACAGGTGTGTATTATAAATATATTTCTTGTACATTGTATTACTTCTTTGGGAATCTTCATATGAACAAAATAAGTGCATCGATTTGCTTGTAGCACTGGAGTCTAAAGCTGTGGTTGAGCTGACAAAGATGAAGCAGTAGCTGAAGTTGTTAGTTAGTTTGACTTTTGAAAAAGAAGTGACAAATGAAAAGGCATATGAGGCCAAGGGCTAATTAATAGATTCCAACCATATCTGCAAGCTTATCCGTGCAGAAGTTGAATCGTTTGCCATATATTTGTGTATTCATACCAATTAATTTTTTTTAAACAGCTTATTACTGGAAGGTGTGGATTTTATTTATTGTTTTGCCAAAACCACACACACCCGAGAGAGATACGTCTGCTTGAATTAAAAAGTAATTTGGCTACCGTGTCTTATCAAAACTAGAGTTTATCTGTTCAGAATCTGTACGCTTGATGTTGCCTTTTCTCACTGCTCCCTCCGTCAGTGAGACAAGACCAAGCTAAAAGCATGGGCTCCCTCTCCTGGTTGCTGCTCGAGCTCCGAGCCCTTTCGCCTCCAGCCGCTCCCGGCAGTAGAATTGAAAAGACACGAGTTGCAGCTTAATTCAACCAATTACACTTTGAGGCAAAAATATAATGAAGCGACTATTAAAATAGATTAAATATAATCTTTAAAATGAATCAGAAATATAAAAATTGCATTTGAAGTGCTCAGGTACTCTGAAGCAATAGTAGTTTTATGGTGAAAGAGCACCAGATAGACCAGAAAAGAAAATACTTGACAGAAACAAGTTTTTACTTTCTGTGAGTTCAGGTACTAAAAGAGAGGAGTGAGAAGTAGAGAAGTGAGGATGCAGACTAACTCTTCCTAGCTCTTCTGTAAAACTCAGCAGTACACTAATATTCCCTCTCTCTCTTCTTTTTAGCCATCCCTAGATTCTGGGGATAATTTATCTCAAGATCCACTAATTTTTTTTTAGATCTTAACTGAATAAACCATGAGACACCTAATCTAAATTTGGTCCTTGAGCTGGAGAGGGAACAAGGTAATCTCTTTAAGTCCTTCCAGCATACATTGCTCTGTGTTTCTGATCTATATGTAAGAGAAAGATTAACTTTTGAACAAGAGTTTGCATAATATAGCCTTTAATCCCATGTTCATCTTGAAAGGCCTTTTAGAGTCCAAGATAGAAAATGGTATTTTGCTTGTGTAAAGAGAATTCTTCCTAGGTCCCCTTTCTTCACTTTGACCCTTTACATACCGGCAGGCCTTTGCTAGAGGAGAGGTGTGATACAGGTGCAGAGGACAAGGCTGCAGATTGGGCACCTCCTCGGGCATTAAGAAAAATGGATGCATGCCCCCTGTACTAACTACCATCTATTAATAAAGCTGTGGAAAACCACATACAGCTCATTTCAAAAGCAATCCTGCACATTATCTCTTAGACAGAGTACTCAGGTACTCAGGACTCCTCTTTCTACACAAAGGCATCACAGGCTAGATGAAAGGGAATGGTTTTAACACCCTTCATTGTGACCAACAGTTATCACAGACCTGCTTGACACAGCCATTCACTGCATGGGAGAGAAAGCAGATGAATGTGAACTCTCCTTAATTCCCCAAAATAGTGAACAGAAGCACATTGTTTGAAAGAGAGGTTTCCAGTGTCAGAGGAAAACAGGGCACCATACAATACACCAGAAGAAGAAGATGGTACAGAAGTAGAAGCCATCATCTAGGCATTCTTGATATTTCCCTTCAGGACTGCTTACCTCATTTTATGAACAGTGAAATTAATTTGAAAGTCTGGTCTTTGAAGGCTAAACTTAGCCTTTGTGAATGCTTCCTTTCCTTCTCTCACTCCAGTGTCCAGTGCGATTTTCTCATTTCTTTAGGCTGTGGATGGACATGGAGTTTGTTTTTCACCTGATGAGTTTGAATTATATGTGAAAAAGCAGTGAGAACATCTTGACACAACAGATTCCCATCATCCTGCCATGGCCATGTCAGGTTACAGGTGTGTTTGGGCCTGTGCTCTGATTTCCATTAAGGGTAACTGTCAAAGATAGGACAAGCTTTTTCTACTTATCTTCTGGAAAACTGTCTTTACAAATGTGATGCCAGAATTATTATGAGATATATTTCAAGATGGGCTTTTTTGGGGAGTTACTAAAACCCAATATAAAAGGGGCAGCTGTGAAGGAACCCTCTGAACTTTTTAAGAAACAGGGTGACTAAATCTGTCACATGTTAGCAGTGAGGAACCCAGCTACAAGGTAAACAAATATGAGAAGGAAGGTTAAAAAAATTGATAGTTCTATGATGATAGTCCTGATGAGAACACTGTATCCTCAGATAGCCTGGTCACAATACCCTTGATTTACTAGATGGTTTTTCAGGGAGAAAAAAAAAAAATCATAATCAGAAGCTACAGAGGTAACTTGGAGAAACCTCATCTCATTATTTTTACAAGTTGCCCCTCTATTTACCCAGAGGAACTGGCATTACAAATGTCCTTTGTAAAACCGGCTTTGAAGTCAGTGTATGTTTTACAGGTTGTTATGTTTGGGGATACTTGCTGAACATGCTGAACCTACAATGTAGTCCAAGGGATTGATGGTAGTACTGAACCCTAATGGAGCCTATCAGAAAAGTGAGGAAAGGTGTGCAGCTGCTATTACCATTTCCAGATGCTGTTGTAACACCTGCCACAATAGCTCTTTTTGATTTACTTTGTAGTATAATGTAAATGCACTTCAAGTAATTTTAGTTATAATAGCACATCTGTAAGTTTTTTATCCTTTTGATACTTAAATGGGCATGATAGTAGTAGATATTACACAGAAACCAGACAATATTCCTTCAGGTTTGTTAAGCACCTGCATCTTCAGTATTTCAGCAGTCACCTAGATGTTGCCAGGACAACAGAATACAGATATAGTTAGTCTTCATATTATAAAATATATATGCATGTATGTATGTATGTATATGGATTTAATAAACTGGAGATTTTTAGAACTCACTGCTGTTATGTGATTACCTTAGAAGCTTACAATGTAAACAGCATTTATTAGATAGCTGTGCACAATTCACTTGCATTCAAACCATTAAGGTACCATTTGCCGCTCTAAGCTCTATGCAGGCAACGAATGGAGAAAAAAAAACTGCTTTGAAAGCATCCTCACCTAAGGTACTTCTCTGTCGTTATACCCATCTTTGAGACACACGATGGAAAATACTGGAATTTGAAGGGTGAGGTTTCAAGATTTGGGTTTTCTGTCACCAAAGAAAAAAAATCTGATAATAGAAATAGAAAGCCAATCTTTCAGTCCATACTCTATTATGCCAATTTTAATTTAAGTCAGTGGAAATTTTGGCTCACAAGAACTATATTATGGCACAGAATAGGGGTGTTTATATGTCTCTGTATTTCTGTATTGAGCTGGCTTTGAGCAGATAAATCTTTCAGGACACATGCAAAGCTGAGCTAATTCATGCCATAGAATCACAGAATCATTTAGATTGCAAAACACTCTTAAGGTCATTGAGTCCAACCATTAACCTGACACTGCCAAGTCCCACTAAACCATGTCCCTAAACACCGCATCCAGAAGTTGTGTGAGTTGCCAAGTGGCTGCATTAAATAGTTCTGCAGAGTAGAGATGCACTTGAAGAATCAAAGATGTTGCTTTCTGAAACCAAAAAAGGAGCACAGGTTTAGCCATTAGATTTATTAGGCTTTTTATTTTCTAGCACGTTTTCGATATACTGGAGAATGCAATACTCTGTTGACATGAATGCCTGGGTTTTCAAGATGTGGTGTAAAAATATGAATATGATTACCCAACTCTCAGTTCTATCTGTTTTAGCCTATTTCATCCTCTCACAAAATGCAAAAGATAAAAGTATTCCATATGCTGCCTGAAAAAATCCTGTGAGAAGTATGCACTGTTCATTAAAATACAGTATACATTCTATGAAATCTAGGGTTTTTTCTAGCTTCATTTTATATTAGGTGTATCTGCTTTGCAATTGTAGATTCTTTTGAAATAATTTCTTCTGCACATTATGTTTTTCTACTGTAATAATAACATGGGATAACGTTTGCTGAAATGTACTGAATCCCAGCCAGTAGCTTGTGCCTTTACAGTCATCAAGTAGGTGTTCCAAATTATGAATAATAGGTTTTAGGGAAGAAGGCAGGTGAACCAACATCACTGGCTTTCCTTAGTAACTTCTTTCAGAAGAGACAAAAAGACCACATTTGGAGATTGAAAGGGTGCACTGCATCCTTCAGCCAAGACAAAGAGAACCAGCCAGCATCTCAGACATACCTTACTCAAATTATTTAAATAGAAAAAAAATTAAAATGTTCTTTAAGTTGTAAGTAGCATGGATAGAGTTACTTACAGGCAGAGTTACTTTATTATTGTTTCCAGATGTAAATTTTTAAATGCAGAAAGGGCAGTTAGCATTTGCGTTCATTAAAAGTGATGTAGTTCAGGACTCATGCAGCCTCATACTCTCTTTTGGATGAGAAAGGGAAGATGGAAATAAGAGTTTAGTACAGTTGAAGGCTCTGGGCATGGATGGAGTCATAATGTGGAGCTTGGGTAGGATGTGTTACTTGAAAAGCAGCATCTGGACACATACACATACAGCAAAAGTAATCGACAGTTTTGTTCTAGGGCCAAAAAGAAATTGGAAAAAAAGGGTTCTTTCAATCTGATGTTTTTTTCTTGCTGCTTCCAAACTAATGTACAGAGAGCCAATTTCAAAGGAGGCAAAGGGAGACACAGCTTCCCATTTCCCACTGAAATTCAGAGCCTACTCCTCTGCATGTAAGCAATTCTGAGCAAACTTACTGTGAATAAACTCAAATTCACAGTAATTGTGCACTAAAAATGATTCTTTTTTCCTCGGATAGTTTGCCTCTACTGTCTGGTGATCTTTGCCAGCTTGCTGTGCTGACGTTAAAGATGAGTGTGATCCCTAGAGGGTCATTCTCATGTTTGCCAGAGGGCCACAAGACTCGTGCTCTATAGTTATGGGCTTCTCCAGGGTTCATGAAGGCGCTGAAGCACTGCTTGAGCAACCCTGAAGCCTAAAATGACACAGAAAGCAAGCCAATGGAGGACAGAATACAAGCTGAGGCACCACCAGGCAGGCCCTGGGAAGCAGGCTGCAGCAGATCCTTCTACAGCCATGTGTGAGCAGCGGTGCTTGCAGCTGTTCCAAAGGTAGCACAGGCCATGCCAGGATGTTGTAGCTGCTTTTTTTTTCTGAAGAGCCAATGAATTTAATGAGAGGGATTTGATTCATTTTCAGTCTTGCACAATAGCATTTCTAATGGAGCTTCAGCTGTGAAGCATCTTCTACTGGTGATACTGATGAGTATAAACTTGAGAAAAATCTATTTTGACTTTTACATTTCAGGCCTAGTTTGGAGGAGTGCCATTTACAAAAGGAAGCAAAAATGTATTTTACCTTGTAAACTGAATTAAATTGATACAAAATGTACGACGTCTTTGTGAAACAAAAAACACTCAAAGACCAGAGTTTTACAGGGAGTATTTTAGTAAAGAGCTGCATTAGTGAGGTATGATTTATCATGTGAATTCCTTCAGGGCACTGACTGTTTATATCTTTATCACTAAGGAATATATGCTATATTCCTAATTCTGTGACTTTAGACTCACAATTGCTGTAGTTGTCAAGGGGGTGCCACATGTGGAACTGAGTAACTCAAATTATAGGATTGTTATAAAAAGATTTCTATTGAAGTGTTCCAGCTTTTAAAGTTTGTCCCTTGTTTCAGCACATAAATTTCTATGAAGGCAGATTTTGTCTGTAAATGGATGCAGCCAAATGTGTAGCATGTGTACATTTATATACATTACTTAACCAAAATAAAATTTTCATGAGTAGAATTTATTTTGGCTTTTCTTTATCCTGATAGTGTTACTAGTTTAAAAATATTTAACCAAAATGCACTAACTGTACTTCACGTGAAACCCTCAGAAAGTACAATAATGCACCACAAGAAAAGAGAATGAAATTAATCAATTAATAATTCATAACATTTCAGTTGCTGTAGCAATATCTGCTATGAAATTAATAGAACAACCAACTCTACAAAAAACATAACAAAAATGTTATGCCAGCACTGCCTCTCCTGAAATCATTCTTGGATGACCTTCAGTGTAGGATTTTCACAAAGCAAGCCAGACATCACAACGTATCTGACTCCATCCTTGTTGTTTGTTTTATGCAACTGTCTACAGAAATCTTTCCTTTCTTAATAAAAATATGATTTTGCTGTTGACATTAATCCCACTGAAATTGGTGGAAAGGTTCATACTGAATTCAGTAAGACCTCACTGGTCCTTTAGTCACACAAATATCCACGTGTTTTCTCGAAATAAAGCTGTGCTTAAGGATGCAATTGTGGCATTTTCTGATGCAGAAGTTAGGCTCATAAAATACATGGCTATCAAGCTTCACCTTATGAAAATCTGGCCTGCAGTGCAAAGGGATAGGGAAACTTAAAGGCACTAAATACTCTTCTGGTTTAAAGATGACCATGAATAACTCATTTGTGGCTTTACTTCATTCAACACCCTGCCCTTTTATGCATAAAGTCATCCAAGAGTCACTACTAAAAGGGGCATATTCTGGAGGGCCATAATTCCTTTGACACCTCTTTAAAATTATATGATAAATATAAATTGCAACTGGGAGAATCTGGTAAACCTGATGCAAAAATATCTAGACTGCCACACTCTCCTAAGTACCTTCAGATGGCAATAGGCATGTCTGGAATTAAATATTTCTAAGCTAAGCTATTTTACATTACCACCACTTAGTTCCCTAAGCTGAAGATTGCTGAAACTGCATTAAATGAGGTGCCTAATTCTTGAAAAGCAGCCAAAAAAGCTATTTTCCACCATTATCTCCATTACATCTTGTGCTGCTTAATACTTCTCCAGTGTGACCCTGATTACCCTTGAAGTTGCCACCAGGCCTATGCAGAAGTGCCCCCCAGGGTGTGTAAGAGCTTGCCACATCTGGGTTCTGCTGGCTTGCAGGACTTTGGAATTCCTGCCTCACACAAAGCCACCCTTCCATTTACAGTCAGTGGACACACCCTGACCTCTTGTCTTCTAGAGCCACGCCAGTGCTACTGTCCTGTTTGCTTACAGTGTTCTGCCAGGAGGTGAGAAAGAGGAAGTCCAGGCTCTCTGGAATCACTCGCTGCCTGTCACACCCTGGGAGTGCAGCAGCTCCATCTTCAATGCGTGACAAAAAGAGAGCCCTTTGGTTAAACTCAGATCGCTATGCTGCTGGGGATGCAAGAGACTGCATCCAAGGGGAACCAATAAAGTGTGACTTTGCAGCTTACCAAGTTGGGAAGACCAGGTCTCCTGGATCAGGAGAGCACACACCTCTGCCTGTTAATGCTAGTGACAGATCTAGGCTTGGAATAACTGCTTTGTCTGATGGAGGCAGCAAATTGTCAAATTATACAGGAGCTGCATATCCTTTGTTTGGGAAGGAGCAGGTACCCTATAAGCAGAAATGTTTAGCAAGGGCAATAAGAATACTTATGTACAGTATGCTTTCAACTATTCAGTTAATTCGAATTCTGTTTGATTTTAAGAGAACAAATAGTCTCTCCTTTTAAGGAATTACATTGCATTATATTGCCTGAAAATTAACTTAATTGTTTCATATAGCTTAAAATGATTTTCCATCCTGGGAAGACTTTCAAGGTTTTGATGGCTCTCTTCATCCATTGTCAGGGCACTATATTGAAATTTCAGAATGGTTGTGAACTTAACTATTACTTTGACATGAACTGCTCTTTTTTATTGTCTCTAAATATATAATTCCATTTTAAAGGGTATTATTTCAGCTATTGCTGCCTTACATTTTCAGATGATAGCTTTGAAAGGAAAACTGAACTAACTGAAAATTAGTTAGAAAATAGTCTAAATAACTTTACTCAATGTTTTTGAAATGTTTCCCCTTTTTAATAAGAAATTCGGTGCCTTTGGCTCATCTCCCCCAGACAATTTCAGTTTAAATCATTTTGTATCTTGTGGTAAAAGCCGCTTTCTTTAATTTTCCATTCAACAGCATTCCTAGTCCTGGAGGAGTAGGAGCTCATTATTATTTCTTCCAATGTGATGATGGATAGGCAGTCTACTTTTGTACTTTTAAAATGTTATCTGATGGTTAGAAACATAAACATAATACAACATCTTGAAACCCACACATGCCTTTGTTATTTAATAGAAGAATGAAACAAAAATATAGTTTGTGTTTTTTTCCGGCATTACAGTCACATTATAAAGATAACATAGTATTTGCGCTGGTGTCATCACACAAGTATCTGTATCAATATTAGCTTCCAAAGTAATTGATTTTCAGGTCTCCTTTTAAACATCAGAGATCTGTTAGTTTCAGTCTTATAATAAAAATGTTAAAAAATCCACCAGGTGAAAAAAAAGACTTATAATGAGATGAAACATGTTCAGTTTTTCGGTTTGCAGAGAATGCTTCAAGCGTTTTATGTTTTACAAACATTGTTAAAATCCCATCTGGTGTTTGTGAAGTATTTTACTATCTCCTGCTGGGCCAGGCAGACATTGGTTTTCATGTCTGTGTGTTTCCAAAACACGAGGAAAAAAATTGAATGGACCTGGACCAAGCACAGCATAATGATAGAATACTATATTTCCATTCTTCTGCATTTGGGAACAGAGACAAATGTCCTTGATTCCAGAAAAGATCCATCAATTCCCATAATGCAACTTCACGTGAAAAATGCAAAGGAGTAAATATCTCAGAGTAGTTCAACATTCAACATCTTGCACATGATATATTTTTGTGAGCAATAAATATATAATTTCTGTTTCAATTATGTATTTCATTTTCAAGGGAATTAATTTAGAAAATATAAAACCCAGATGAAAATGTGTTCCATTTTTATTAATGCATTTTTCCTTTATGCAGTTGATTTTACTAATGAATTTTGCATGAAAAATAAATAAATATGAAAGCAGAAGTGCAAAGTCCTCCTAATTTTGTATTCCTGGAGCCAGCATCGTGCATACTGATGTCCCATTTTCTCTAAAGTCAATGGGAATAGCTCAATTTCTGGTCTTACACTGCCTCTAAAACTGGTATAGCTTTTAATTATTTCAATTTGGTTACTGAAGCAGAAAGAGAGGAGAAAAGAGAATTAGTTCAGAAGGGAGAAGGGTCAGTGGGTCTGCACTAGCTGTTATTTGTAGAAGGGAGATAATTATCTAAAATGACATGGCAGTAATAGCATAGCTACTGCTTACAACTGCATTTTAATGGCTTACAAAATATAAGTATTTCCGAACACATTTGTTGCACTGAAGGTCCTAGAAAGCTTTTCCCACATTCACTGATAATTCACAGAAAATGTAGATACATTGCCAAAACAAATAGACGAACAGAAGGATAAAAATAGACTGATTGCTTTTTAAGATGCAGTGGTCATAACATTGGAATACCAGATGGAATTTTCCACAGACACTCTTGTGGCTTTTACCTGATAAATGGCTGGCATTATATCAGAAAACCTTTTCTGTGTGTGCTTTTGATGGTATATTTGCTATTTTCTTAAAAGACAGACTTTTGATGGGAGTGTAAATCTTGCTGCATTGGTTCATCTTTCATTCCTCCACACAGAATTTGCACACACAGGACCCATCTTCCTGCCAGAAAACATGGGGAGCAGGTCTACATGCAGACACACGTTTCTATAAACCTGATGTGTGAACAACCCAAGGGATTGATTGTGTGTGCAGATAGTCAATAGGCACATCCCCCCTTAGATGCAGTCTTGACATTTGTGAAACCCATTGTCCCTCTCATTCCAAGCCCTTTGGTCTCTGTCTTTGCAGGTATCATGTCCATTCTTAGAGCCAAAGAATGAAGTTGAGAATGTGCAAGTCAACAGATCTTCTGATATGTATATAAAAATCATGGAAATTAGATTGTTCTCTGCTTCTCACTTTCTCTGACCAGTTTAAAAACCCAGTTCCTTTGCTATTTATAATGGTATTTTCAAATTGTTACAGCAATTGTAAATGTCGTGATAATCAGAATTCTGGATAAAAGGTGTTTATTTCTATTTGAGGCACTTTGCTAAATCTGTATACACAGAGTTTGATAGCAGCTTTATGCTTAGCCACAAATCTGTACTGTTAACTCTCTGGGAAACAGAGTGGGTGGAGGGGTGGACAAGCTCAGCCAAGCTAGTTGCTGTCACCTCCGTTAGGCAGATGTGCAAAATAGGCGTTTGTTCCACGAAGATCTTCATGTATGATAAAAATGGAACTGAAGGAAGAATTGGAGAAAGGTAAAAAGCTGAGAGAGAATAAGAATTGCTGAAGTGTGTAACAGCAAGGAATCAGTTGCTTCTTCCAGCCCCTTTACTCTCTTTGGGGGGAAAGTGGTGGTCAGTAGTGAGCTGGTGACCAGCTGTGGAGGTGGGGGTGGGAGGAGTGAGGGGAGGAGTGATGGGAGAAAGGAGACCAACTGCAGCTCTCCAGCAGGTGGGAATGATTATGGAAAGAATGACGACCTGCACTGTACAAGTTATTGATGGTAGTTCCCAGAGGAGCTGAGTTAATAAAGCTGCAGCCAAAATAAACCACATCCCTTGCATTTTGTCTTTCTTCCTGCATGTCCGGAATAATGCAATGAAAGTCTATTGCCTCCTCTTCCCCCCATGCCTTCCCCAACATGATCAAGTTTTCTTCTACTCTGTTCTACACAGCTGTGCCATGAAAGAATTTAACTCTTGTTTTCTGTTAAAAGTACAGAAATATGAAGATTGAGTAGATAACGATTCTACTTTTTCAAAAGGCAGTATGTGCTCAAAGTGAGAAAAGGAGTAGAAAGCAAACAAGCAGAAATACTACCTGCTTGATGTAAGAGTGTCTTGGTTTTACCTTTAGCATCTATTCCTAGATCTGTGCTAAGCTGCATTTCTCGAGACTGGGTGGAAATTACAGTATTTTCATGGTATGATCTGTGAGAGCAGCTGACAGCCAGCCTCCAAATGATGGTCTTTGGAAGTCGTGCTTTTTAGTGGTATGGACGTGTAGAAAAGGAGTTGTTCTGAACAAGAATAACTGTAGAATGGAACTCATCAAAGGGTTGAATACTAATCCAAATTCCAGCCCTTGGTGTTTCCTGTTGATTTAGAGCTATTTTTTTTAAGGTCTTTCTTGTAAAAGTTTATATATTGTCCATTTTATACACAAAGTTACTTTCTAGGTTATTTTCCACAACAAACAGCACATGGCAATCCTGATCCTACATCACATTTTTCCATTTGCTTTTACATCTCCAGTCTTAATTTTCCTTATTTCCACCACTGATGCTAAATGGCATTTTTGCTATGACTTGTGTTGCAAGCCCTGTCGGTATGGAAGACCATTTGAACTCGTGAGGACTGAATGACTGGCTTCAACATCATGTCTATATTTAATAGGTTTGGCCTGCTATTCCTTTGAAATTTGGTTTGTCTTCTAAGTCCATCACAGGAGCTGCACATGCCAGAATACTGTTTTATTTAGATGTCAAACACTGATGCTGTTGTGCTGGATATGATTTTTTTGCACAATTATTTCTAAAGTCCTCCTAGCCCATCACTGAAGTATCGAAGTTCATCCTGAGTATTTAGAAATAAAAATATCTGTAACAATATAAGCTTATCCTTTTTCCCTTTTTCTTTGTCCAGGGTGTAGGAAAAAGATCTTCTTTAGGATATAGATTGGATGAATGAACACTTGTGTACCTGTGTATGAGATTGAGCGTGTCTGTATTTATACTGAGAACTCAAAGTGAAAGGTATATTGGCTATACACCTGTTTCTGACCGTGCTGACATTTCTGCTTATTCTTCTATAAGTCTTAGAGTCAAGGTGAGTGTTTCCCAGACAGGGAAGCCGTAGCTTTTATGGGGAGTGATCAGCCAGAATTGAGTTCATTGTCCTGAAACTAGGTGTGCTGATAAAGAGAGCTTGGGAGTCACTTATCTGGGTCAAACCATGGTTAAATGACATTTGAATGGAAGATATTATTTATAGGTAGGTTTATTGGTTTATTAGTAAGGAATTTTCTTTCAAGCTCAGGAGGCAAGGAGTTGAAAATTGAGAGTTGATAATAATAGGCATGGGTTGCACAGCTATTTACTTGCAAGTCAGGAGTTTTGTGTGTACTGCTTTGTTGCTATTTGGGCATCTGCTGTTACTGTAAAATCTTTACATCTTCCTGTAACAGTACTTCTCAGTCTTTTAAAAGCTGAGCTCATTTCCAAAGTGAAATCAATTGATCCCATTGCTTTTTCATGAGCTTTTTACCTCAAATACCTTAACATATGTATATTCTGGTTTTTCCTTATTATATGCCATTTTTTACTGTTTACACTCAGAACCACTGGGTTAAGGATCCCTTCTAAGGTACATTTTCCTTTGTTCTTGCATTAGTAGTGAAACAGTGGGCAGTACTGGCATCAGCACCTTTTCCATTTGGTGGATTTAGTGCGCATCTAAGAGTAAGAGCTGCAGGAAGACCCTTCTGAGACCATTGCTCCTTTTTTTGCAGGCACCTTTCACAACCACAGGAGTTAGAGCTTTGATTTTTAGTAATGGCTTCTTAGCCTCTGTTAGGAAAGTTGCCCACCAAAATTAGTCTATTTCCTAAGGAATGTTCTACATCTTGAGAAATGTTGTTTTATAATTACTGACTTAATGGTAGGCAAGTGGAAAACTCTTTTCACACTTGAGGACTAAACCTTTTACAAAGATAAAACGTTTTGCAGACTGCAGAAGTTTTGCAGTCTTGATGATGATCTTGGATAAAGTTAAAATGATGGTATTTGCTTCTATTGATTGAATTCCAACATTTCTTCAGACCTAATTGTACTTAGCTCTAAACATCTTGATCTCTATTTGCAGTAAGGGGTGCAAAATTTCCTTAAAGTCCCTCTTGTCAGCCTGGGTTTTACCTGATTTGTAAATGTAAGAGTCTCCCTATGGTGAGAAAGCCTTTAGGGAGGGGATCACATCTATGTTCTATGAAGTGTGATTGTATTACTGAAGCTTTAGATATCAAAAGTTTTGAATTTGTTGCCGTACAATTTTTCCTACCAGCTACTGATCCTCAGTATGTAGGAAGTTTGGCTAGTGGATCCCAAGAGTGGGGATAAGTGAGCAGGCCAGATGTGGATCCTTGCCACCCTGCCTCAATCTCCAGATTTTCTTAGGAAATAATAAAAAACACAGCATGG
Source organism: Corvus brachyrhynchos (assembly GCF_000691975.1). Lineage (NCBI taxonomy): Eukaryota > Metazoa > Chordata > Aves > Passeriformes > Corvidae > Corvus > Corvus brachyrhynchos. Next base: position 12,078,610 of record NW_008237919.1, on the reverse strand, counting down.
ATGTATACCAATGAAGGGTCTGTTGCAGTCTGTATACAGCAAGATCTGCCCCAGCATTAATAACCACAGTAGAGACCAACATTCATTTCAGCAATTGTTTTTAAGCAACTGGGTCAATGATATTTTTGACAATGTGAATGGTAAGCGTTAAAATTGCTTTCACAAAAGCGGTTAGCACATTGTACCACTAATTATATGATTACAGGGGAGCTATTTATCAATTTACTTTTACAGGAACTGTTTATTTTGGACTTAGCCTTTGAGTTTTGCTGTAGTTCGAACCAGAGCCTTTCACAGAAGGAAGCTGTTAGTAGTGGCTAGTTTATAGAGTTTGGGGCCCAACAAAAATACCTCAGAATCATCCAAGGCCAGACGAGGTTTTACGAAAGTCTCCTAATTCCACACATGAAACATGAGTTCAGTTTCAGTTTAAAAGTGAGCAGATTTTTTATTTCTAAACTTTCACCTTTCTTAAAATTTGGGTTTCAGATTATGCAAGCATAGGGTGACAACTGGTGACACACGGAAGAGGATGTGTCCTTTGCTGCATCTACCTTAGTTCCCTTCTCACATAGCCACCTATTCTTTGTTTTTTAGCAGCCATGAGAAATAAAGACAGTCTACTTTGTGCCTGCTTTCTGGCACATAATGGCTTTGAATGTAAATACTTTGCTAGGTACAGAGAAATAAACGAAGCTGCCTTTTGTTAGAACTGTGAATAAGGGCTATAATATCTCCAGATCTCCTGGTAGGCCTGCTAGTGATGGAAGAAGGAATTTTGCATGATAGGTGAGATATGAATGTTGCACCAAAACTGAGCATGCACAGTGCTCAAGTGAATTAAGAATGTAGAGCAATAAGGTACTAGAGGGAACAGCATGTACTAAACCCGTAGTCAGAATGGCATTAACCAACACTGGCTGGCCTTTTTGGAAGTTAATTCAGGATTATATGGAATGGACTGTTCTCAAACCTGGAATCTTATGCCCTGTGCTCCCATTGGAGAAGTCTGTATATGCAGAATAAATGCAGGGCAGCATGCCCTGAGCTTGTAGAAATATGTTGCATTGGTTTAACTTAAATTTTTAAATAGATTCCAGTTAAGCACTCTGTGAGGATGTTTCTCTTGGTTTAAGTATTAGATAGGTTCCTGACTTACTGACCTGAAATAGCAAGGTTTTCAGAGCTTTTTACATAAGAAGTCTCACAGAGTATTGCAGATACTATCTAGCTGAGCCATAACAGAAGAGCATGGAATTTATTCACAGACTCTTATTTAAAGAGCATCTTTGAACACACTTATACTTTCATAACAGTTGATAGTTGGTTCAGTCCAGAGACTAAGGGCTAACCCTTGTAAATGTTGCTTAAAAATTAGGCACTTTTAAATTAGGCACTCTAGACTGTATCCCACATCCTGTGCTAAGTGCTAGGGTTAGCTGTGCTAACCATGGGGAGAGAGGAAAAACCAAAAAAAACCATCTGCAAGAGACCTGTATAGGCAACTTTCTGCAGAGGACCAGAAAGAAACATTAGGAGTCTTGATTCTCTGCTCCGACTTACAGCTTCAAAGGGTTTATATTTCTAACCTTGAGTGCCTGTCTAGAACCCTTTTCGTGAAAGACCTTCAAATTTCACCATATTTGATTACACATATATTGTTAGTGTGACAGCCATCTGCTTCTCTTAATTGGCTGACAGCTTAAGGAATAACAACCTGAGGACTTGAAAGAGTTGGGATCACAGCTGTTGTCTTGAGGGGCAAATCTGCATGCAGGGAAGTGGACTCTGAAATGGACATTGCAGTCTTGATCTCTTTATGATCTCATCAGGAACTTGGCCATAACACACAGAGGCTTTGAATTCAGGCTGTACTCATCAGTTTTGTTCTGCCAGGGGGACATGGAGGTGATGGTGTAGAGCTGCAGTTTGTTCCACTTTGAGTTGTTGATGTGGTGGAGCGTTTACTGAGATTCAAGAGTTCCATATAACCAGGGGCAGGAAATGATAATTTCTTACTTCCCACAAAATACCACAAAACACCCTGCCTATACTACTGAAGTTGTGACTCCATCCAGAAAAGCATTCAAAATTCATTGATCCAAAAAAGCCAAGAAGAAACCTGTTTGGTATGCTTCTTATTTACATACATCATAGTGATGATTCTGGATTTTTGTCCTTATTCCAGCCCCAGGAGCAAACAGAATACTCCATCTGGTTGGCAAGTGGTCTGTACTGCTATCACACAGAAAAATACTCTGTGCTGTAAATTGCTGTGTCACAACTGATCTTTGTATGCATGATAGCCTCCATGTTAGCCAACAGCGCCAAGGGCACAATCCAAGTGCTCTCAAATTATGTTCTTAAGTTTTTGGATTTGCATTTCTACCTTCCTGGGTAAATGGTGTAATATCTTCTTTAAAAAGGAGTGCACCCACCTCTGGTTGTTAAAAAAAATAAACGTGATGGCTCAAAACTCCTGCCTCTAGAAAGCCCAGTTCCATAAATATGTGTTAAATGTCTCTCTGAATGTCTGTTGCATTTAGTTACTCAGAGGTTTTAAGCTAGTGGAACATGTTTTTTTCTTGATCTTGACCATAAATAGGCTGGAAATATCAGAAAAAGCACTGAATCAATCAGATATTCATATACTGGGTAAATTTAAGCAACTTCAAGAGAAGGCAACAGTCAATGAGTCTTATTTGGATTCCAATTTTAGACTCAGGGTCTCAGTTTCAACTTCAGTCTTGCTTTAAGTGTTTGCATCCTTCCTGATTACAACACAAAGGCTTTAGAGAACACTAGTGCCTCTGTCCATGTGTGCTTTTGCATGGAGGCCCTGAGGAAAAGAAGATATTCTTTAGTTTTTCTCAGGCTCTGTACTATGGTATATGTTGTCTCTTTTTCACTTTTGAGTAAAAAAACCTGATAGGTTAATGGTGGTCTGTACAGATCTCAAATGTAATTAGTTTTTTCCTTTCCCTATGCTTAGGGTTCAGCTACTCCAAAGTGTTTGGAGTATTTTGATTTCTCCAATATGATTTTGTTCAGGTCTCATTATTGCTTTTGTGAAGTAAGGTATAAGTTAGAAGAGTGTGTAGTATGTGTTTCATGCATGTAAATTAGATTTTTTGGAGCTAATTAATCTAATCTCAAATACCTACAAAATCCCTACTTCTTAGCATTTACTAATCGGAGATTTGTAGTGTGAATGAAATGAAAAGAAAGGGCAGTTGTTACAAAAATACACAGGGACCTTCTTTCCAATAACATTGACCTAGAAGCTGTGTACACATATTTCTTTTGTTAGAAGAAATGTTCTAAAAGGTGAATACAATAGTTCTGTAGTTTCTCACGGAAACTTCAAGTAACAATTATATTACTAATATTCAAAATTATATGTATATAACTTAAAATGGAAACCATGTTACATTCAGTAACTTGAAAATAATATTCTTGATTCTAAAACTTCTTATAAATCTCCCCCTCCTTTCAAAGCAGAGAACCTGCAGTTAGTCTGTTAAGAGCACTAAAGCATTAGACAGATATCATCAACCTTTTAGGTTGCTCTCAAATTCTAAACACTGAAATTGTGAAAGTAGCTGATTTGGGTTTAAGAGCTTATTGCTCAGGTTCATTTTATAAAACACAGAAAATAAAAAGATACATGTTGCCTTTTGGTAATTATCCAATGAAAAATTTCAACCTGTAAAATACAAGCAGTAGAGGAACAGATATTTGAGTCATAGAAAAGACTGCAAAAAGATAGGTGCCATTTTTCAGTCACTCATTCTGAGAGACAAGTGTGTCTGATACTTACATTGGTTTACATCTATTCATTTCTAACCCAAAATTAAAATTCACTTTAATGTGAATTAAGTCCTTTGTCAAGAGGACTTGTGTGTTGTATATCCATAAAAACCTGTGCCAGAGAAGTCGTCTCTGACATGGCTTTCCAGCAGCTCACAGGGGTGATCTAGGCAGGCAGAAATCCTGTGACTGGAAATCCTCTTGCTGGAAGGACTACCTAGCTTGCAGCACGGATGGCAGAGAAGCTGCTGTTGATAGCTATGCTGCCCCTTGCAGTCTGGCCAGTGGTGCTGAGAGGAGCTGAGGGAAATGGATTCCCAGGCCCACAGCAGCATCATGCATAGTGCCTCTTTTCTTCATTTAGAGGGAAGAAAAGGAAGAGTTACTTTTAATCTAACATGCAAAACTTGTCTTTCTGTGTAGTGCGTGAAGCATAAACTCAGTGGGAGGTCCATGAAACAGAGCCTAGCTCTGCCCCATTAGCATTCTGGTCATACTTTAGGACAACATAAGCAGACTTACAGCTTTTAAAAATGTTGTTTTGCTCTCATCTGCCCCACAGCTGAATTCTGTGTTGAGAAGGGGTGTTACGCTGTGCTAAGGCTGGCATATTTAGATCTCATTCTTCCCTTTCCACCCCTGTGCAACCCCAGCTTTTAGAAATAAGTGAGAAAACTTAACGACCATTAATTCAGTCCAAGATTTACGTCTACCAAGTCATTCCCTAACCTATGTTCATCTTTACAATTTCCTTTTTTGTTTTAAATAAATACAATTGATAGTAGCTTTTATATAATAAGCATTGTGGGTTTAGTGTCTGTTCGTGAACAAGGTCATAGGAAACTTCACTGACCTCCCCTGGCTTTCTCTGCAAAGAGGGAGAAAGAGTTATGCTTGCTACTTCCATCCCCACAGGTTGAAACAGGCTGTGTTGTCTTCAGAGCAGCCCAGCCATCTACCCAGGTGAATTCTGCATCTGGCAAAGTCAGAGTCCCTATGCAGGACAGGCCATGTTTTAAAGAAACCCTTGTAATGAAAGCCAACTCAATCCAAATGACCCCTACTGCAGATTCTCTTAAAATTATGAATTATTTCTCTTCTGTAGGGATCAAACTTTTGTATTTTTTACTTTTTATTTTCTGAACACTGCAGTAAATGTATCACATTGACTGAATTGATTGATTGACTGAAGGAACTGAAATGGTTTACTGCTGTTTTGATTAGAAGGCATGGAATAATGTGTTTCATAGCAACAGTTTATTTTGTTTAATTCTTTCCACAGACAGCTTGAACTAAGTTTTCAAATTCCTTAGATAGGCTTTTTTTTCTTTCAGGCAAAACTATTCATGCAATTGGGTTTGCACTAAGCAGAAAATAAAATTTTCAGAACTGTTTTGGGCTTAAGCCCTCTAGAACCACAATTATGTCTCTAAACAAGAAGTTGATTTTGAAACAAGCCACTGGTTCTAATAATTCTCAGTGTTCCCTTCAGGTTCCCATTCTGTGTAGGGAGTGTCGTAACTAATTGCATCTCTCAGATCAAGGCAGAAGTACCTTAAATATGGATCAGAAATGGATCTAGCTGCAAAGGCTGGCTCTACACTCTCACAAAGCTTTGGAGGGTTTAGATCTTGGAACCTGATTTTGGTCAGGATTGTTCTTTGATATCCTCAGATGAAAGGCAGACTATAAATATGAAGAGAAAATTCTTCTGCCTCAGTTACACCAGTGTTACCGAATTAGTGCCAATGTGGTCACATGCTGTAGCAGGGTGGAAAATTTGGCCCAGAGTGTTTATTGTAAGTAGCAACAAGGAAAAGAAACCTATTGAAGAGAAGAAACACAAAACTGTAAATGGCCAGGCAACAGGCCTCATGCTAACTTTATTTGCCAAACTGGTGGTTTACTCCAACATTAACATTTTACGCAACCAAGCCAAATTCACTGTGTAAAACATTTTATTGCAGCAACCCTGCCTCTCCTGCTCTTTGCCTTTTCTAAGAGATTGAAGGGCACACACAAACTGCTAAAACACCCAAAATTGTTTAGCCATCTGTATTCAGTATTCCTACAGGCTTATTTACTACATAAAGAGCAAAGAAAACCAGCTAAATATTTTAAGAGGATAGAGAAGTTTTAGTTGTAAAATATCCAGAGGCTTTATTGTAGACTTATGGGTCTGCACTACTGATTTCTAATAGCAAACAATAGAAGTGAAAAATAAGAGGGTTTAATGCATTAGTTATGGGTTGGTAATGGACAAATATGTGGTGCTTATTCTCTGCCTAGCGTGGCATGGCATCAGCCTTGGGTACCCACTAAAACAAAAAAGCGGAAAGTCAAACAACAGTCATGTCAAATTAAACCTCTTTTTGTTTAATTTTTCAAAGTGATTCATTTAGCTGGTTGGCAGAGAGTCAAACTGATAGCTAACAATAGTTCATTTATTTAATGTTGCTTTCAGTACCCTGTAGCCACTTGACTGCATCAGAACTTATCTTCTGTAATTCTCTTTGAGCTGTGAAGATAGGCCAGGAAACTGGAGTAGGTCAGGTGTGCATGAAGGCACAGCTCATATGGTGGGGCAGTTTGTGCTTCATGAACCATAGAATTGGGAATGGATTTTCAAGAACAGTTAAAGCTTACTTTTAATCTGAAAAGTGAACAAAACTGATATCCTTATGTTCCATGTTTGCTGAGTCTCAACAGTCCAAAAATAAAAGAGGTCAGTTTATAAAGTAAAAAAAGAGTGTTGTATAAACTGCCAAAGCTGCAAATTGTGAGAGCAAACAATAAAAATGAGATCTTTCTTGACATTTTCTCACCAGTTATAAAAATGTGGGTAAGTTAGTCTCTTGGTCATTTCCATTTAATTCTATTTTCTTAATAGGATTGAAAAACATAAGTCTGACTAGAACAAACAAGCAACTCTTTAGTTTTGCACAAATGTGAGTAAATGTAGTAATAAGCACCTTTTTTGTTTGTGGGGCTTATAGAAATAAAGTTAAGCAGAAGTTTTTATGTCAATAAAGTCTGTAGATACAAACCTAATAATCAGAGAGGAAGCAGATCAGTTGAGCAAGAAGATAATATTTATAGTAAGCGTGAATGCTGATAGCAAAGTTTTTTTCTGTTCTGTTTAATAGATTTTCATGTGACTGTTGCATGGTGTTTGATCAAGGAGCTCTGGCTAATGCCCACCTAATGAAAACAAGTGTAGTGTATGACAGTTCTCTGGCATTTTAGAAATGTAAATCATGCTGTAAAACTACATACAGAAACACTATAGGGAGTGGGAAAATATGATCAGTCTCCACAGGTAAGACATCTGTTTAAATCCCATGTAGTTCTATACTTTTCCATATATTCATGCTCACTCAAGGTGGTTGGTTAAAAAAGATAACATTTTTAAACATAAGAACCATGGATTGTATATTAAATAAAATTTTCTATTATTCAAGTCTGGTGAGGATTATCTATGCTTGCAAGAGACAAGTTTTCCCAAAAGTCAAGTAATCCTTTCAGTGCTGCTCCTATAAGTATGTTCTATCTATGCCAAAAGCTCTTGTGCTTGTGGTTCATGTCTAGTTTTGTGAGGGTCTTTTACCACAGGAGATTATTCTAGAATAATTTCCAAATGCTATTTTTTCTTTAAGAAACATAGTTATCTGTTATTCAACTTATACTAATGACAATAAATCATTCTGATAGAATAAAAGCTTTTTTTTTTGTTTTCATAAAATGTGTATTGCTGTTGCTAAGTAGAAGGATTCTGTCAAAAAAAAAGACTGGAGAAAGAGCACTGGTTCATCATCCCTGATTCTCTGGGGCTATCTTTATGTGATCCTTGTGTTAAAACCTGTAATTTTTCCTCTCTGAATTGCATTTTATTATTCCTTAGTATCTTTAATGTGCTGAAGAAGGCTTTTGTTCACCAATATCATGGTGAGCCAACCCCATGAGAATTTTTAGTAAGTAGGGGTCTGCATTCAGTCAGATGAAGAGTGAATTGTGATCAAAAGGAGCCCTTCAGTCTAACAGGGTAAAGAAAATCTCTTCTCAAGAAAAATATACATTATAGAAACAATACAGTGTCCATTAAAAAGTACTTTAGTTATTTCTGGTGGGTTTTACAGTGATGTGAACAATAGTGGAGTAAACCAAATTCTAAATGTGTATTACTCACCACACTACAATAAATGTATCACAAGCACTCTACTCCAGTGAAAGTGCTGGAATGGCTGTTGCTATTGAGAACATGCCCATTATGACGGGGGTCAAGAGCCACTCTGCTGTAATAAAGGCCCGCACTGCAGAGGACTTCAAAATAGAAAAACACTTAAGAAATGTAAAATCAATACAGCATTGGTTAGGGCTAACATAAAGCAATATATAAAGCAAACCAAGAATAGCTGTGTTGTTATTTATTACCAGTATTGTTTATACTGATGTAGATGTTATGTAGATACAAATATAAATAACATTTTCTCCCCAAATTTAAAACTAAATGCCTATGTACAGAAAAAGCAAAACCACAGGAAGGGAGGTGCCAGCATTATTCATGCCAATGCAAAAATGTTCTACTATGTGTGGTGCTGGTTGTGTTGGCATGGGATTTTCAGGATATTTTATACTGTTGAAAGGTATATTTTGAAAATATAACCCAGAGGGTAAAATCCAGTCAGGAAACTTAGTTTTGTCTTTGACATCAAAAGGCCCATGGTTAAACTCAGGTAGGTACTTTTGTCAAAGTATGAGAAAATGCATGCCTGGGGACAGTATTAGTCAATAACTGAGAGAAGCTAATAAAATTTTGTAGTTAATTTTTTAAGAAGTTCTTTTAGTTCTGGAAATAAACAGGAGCCAGTATCAAGGTAATGCTTAAAAATTGCAGCCCAAAGTATGTGTTTCACCTTCCATAGTCAAAAAGTGTAGAAAGTGCAGTTGGCTTTTGTTCTGGAATCACTTCACTTAAATAAAAGGCAGGGAGAGATAACATGAGGAGATCACAAGAGACAGGAATTTTAGCCCAAAACTTAAGAGTTTTGAGTTCCACAGACTCCACACATAAGCATGCAAAGTTGACAAAAGGAAGTAACTACTAAAAGAAGGCAGCTTCTAGAGTGGATTATAGTTTGTGTTCTTTATTCAGTGCAATGTGATGCCTCCTGGACACTGCTGGGGTTAAAACGATTAGAAAACCTAATGTAAGTCAACCATTTCCACAACAGTGTGAGGGTTTTTTCCACATTTCCCACAGTTTTAAATGAAAATGCAAGGAATCATGCTTTTTACCACTCTTATGTGCAGCAAAATATAATTGCTTACTCAAATAACCTGGTTCATTGCTTATACTAGGGAAGGATATTTTGGTGAGAATATGTCCTTATGACAGGCTTTCATTTAACATTTCATTTAGTTGTATTTTAAAAAATATCATTCTGAAGACAGAGTTACATCTCTGTGCTGTTACTGTACACACATTTCTTCACCAACAATTTCTGACACAACTGGAGACATTTGAAAGAGTTAATAAGCTTATAAGTAGTTGGAATAGTTTTGGGAAGGCATTATAAAAAATAACTTTAGATTGGGCAATTGGAAATTCAGTTAGAAGAATGCAGAAATTTAGACCTGTAGGTGGATTTAGTATTTCAAAAGGCCAGAGTTTGGCAAGCTGTGGGTACAGAACATGCCTTTGGTGAATAGCAGCAGCTCTATAAGTGACCATCTGTCATCTGAAGCACAGAAATTATCTGTAAACACACCTCAATCATGAAAAAACACACCAGCTAAAGCCTCACTGGAAGTAGTCAGCTGCCTTGCATTTAACCACAAGTGGGCATAGATGACCACAGAGAAGCAGTTGACAAACTATAGGTTAAAAAGATGATTACTCTACAGCAATTCTTCACTGTGTTGATGCACTAAACAGCAGGATAGAGACACCTAGGGATGAAGACAAGCTAAAGACCTAAAATAATTAGCTGAATGGTAAAGAGGTTAAAGAAACCATAGCTATTGACACAAAAGGAAAGACTAATTTGCTCTGCTTTTTAGTAAGTTGATGATTACTGGCTACAGGAGAAAAATGAAGCATAAATGGGAATGAAATAATGGAAATAACTATAATAGAAATACAAACAAGATTACAGGTGATTCTAATCAGAGGGTAACAAATCCAGCAGTGGCTGTCCTCTTAGAGAATTTGCACCAAAATACAGATCAAGTAGTAACTGTTATAAATCAAGCTTGCTGAATTAGTGATAGTACTAGGTCCAAAGACAAGTGCTTTGCCTGTGTGTAAGAAGAGGAAGCTGCTGTGTGCAACTGCACGTTTGTGAGTCTGGCTCAGTAAAGCATGTAGTTTTAAAACATGTTTTGAAGGGAAAGACCATTAAAGCTACAGATAAAAGGGAAGTGGAATATTGGTTTACCAAAGCAGGATGTGCCAAACTAACTTGATCTTTTCTATTTTTTTTTCTTTTCTTTTAAATAGAATGACTTCATTTTCTAGAGACAGGAAATAAAGGGGGCATATTCTGTCTGTCCTTTTACAATGCACTCTTTATGCTGCTGAGAAGAAAACTGCTTACTTGCTTGGAGAAAGTGGAATTTAAGAGTACAACTGTGAGATGACCATGGTAGGTGATTTAGGACAATATTGAAAAGGAACAACCTGTATTAAGATAAATGTTTTCCCTGATAGTCATAAAAGAAAAGTGGGAATGAAGTATCCTGATAGTACAGTATTGGGAAGCTTAGATAATCAGGATAGCAAACGAAAATAACTTCACTGCCTTGAAAACCTGGGGAACTACACATGAGATTCAGCAGTAAGAGCTGAAAAGCATTTCAGAAAGGTACTATAGAGAAAATATAAAGTGTTGTTGTAAGCTGAGAACTTGTCAAATGGAAATGGAGATTATGAGAAGCCTGATTTCTGTTTATCAAAATACTAGATGGCTGGAAAACTCCATTTACCATTTAAAATATAATCTTTTGGTCTTTTTATGCCTTCCTTTGCTGTGCTAAGAATTGATTTGTTATCAAAAATCTCTTCCTCACGTGGATATTTGAAGAATATGATCCAGTCACTTTCTTAATTAACTCAATGAATAGAGCTTCTGTCACTCTCTCGGTGCAAAAAGCCTATTCCCAGAACATTTTCTATTCTTGTAGTTCTTTTCTGAGACTCTGCCACCTGTGTTTCATCAATGGTCTCATTAATACCATATTATTAAGAAATTACCGCTCCTGACACTGGTAGACATCCCTCTATTCAAGGAATGTGTTCTCTGTCTACACCACACTGGAAACAGACATTAGTCAATAATCATGAATCGTGATGCTGTGGTTTAGGATAATAACCTTGTTCTTTTCAATTTTACTTGTAGTCTTCATTCCTCATATCTCTCTCCTTTTATTTAGTCATACTAAACAGCTTGTTTATTTATGAAGCAATAAAGATCAGCCTGTAGAGGTGGTTTGACCCTACTTTTGCACATTTTTCCTGTATTAAGTAGAAGGTTATTTGCAATAAGATGTGAAAATAAAATGCCAGTTGAGATACAAAGGGATTTTCCTTGGCTTTATTAGAAATTGATCCTACTGGTGACAAAGTAAGGATCCAAAATTGTTGATATCTTTATGTATCAATTACTGTTATTTATTTATTTATTTATTTATCTATCAATGTCTTTTGTATGTGTATGTACACATATATATATGGAGGACATACATGGCTATGTCTTCATCTATTTTATGCATACATAATTAAAAACAGTGTTGATATGTGTAAGTCTTCATAGATATCCCCATTATAAAGCACCAAGATTATGAGATTTTGATCTTGTTTATTACCAAATTCTTAGTATTAAAAATAATAATCCTCAATAATGAAATTAATTAATAGGTCCTTAACAAATAAGTCCAGTAAGTTAATTCTCATGAATTTTAAAAATAGGATAAGTTATTATGAACTCACGTTAAGACTAGAATAGCAAGAGCTATATGCCATGCAGAAACAGAAATCTTGCCTTCAGAATTAAATCCGATATATTTTTACCATTGTAAATCTGTTTTACTGTATGGCAGTGCAACCTGAAGACATATGAAAGCTGCTGCTACCTGAACTCCACTTCTTTATAAACTGTAGTTCTAGGCTGGCTCTGTATGGGTAGGCACATTGTTATGAATGGATGTAGGGGTTTAAGTAATTCCCTGCCTATTGCCCAGGCCTCTGGCAGCAGGCAGTAGCTTTACAGGGATGGCCAGCACCCCAAACCCACTCTCGTTAGCAAGTTCTTTAATAATGACTGATTCAGTCTATTATAGAGTGAGTTATTTATTTGATAGACACAAAACTAACAGACATAAGACTCAGACTGTTACTACTCAGGAATAAGACAAAAAGAGACAACCAGTGTTACATGCAGGGTGAAAGGTACCCTTAATTTTACAGCTGGTGAAGAAACCTTAGGATCCAATGTTTCTCACCACCAAACTGTTGAAGGGGCACACATCGAAATCCTTTCCTTCAATTTCCAGAAAAGTAACCATGAAGTTGTGTCCAAGATTCGGAGAGAAGTCTCGCACGTTCCCAGGGAATGTGAAGAGACTTCTGCCTCCCTGATAATCTGCAGTACTTTTATAATGTAAAGCAGGCCTGTTGGTCACCTATGGTCTTTTTTTTCTTTTATCTCTTCCCACAGCTGTTCTCCATACCAAGGTGTTGATTCTTGGTTAGGCTGGCAGACCTTTTGGTGCCAGGAGACGATACCCGCTGGGTCTTGCCTGCCTGGGTTATCTCTCCTATCTGCACCGGCTGTGGTGGGGAGAGGGGTGATATGCCCTGCCACACACATTTAGACCAGTGCCCAAAAACTGATCACAAATGAAAAGTTTTGGAGACAGATGAAATGGAAAATGAGAGGAAGCCAAAATACGATTAACATCATAAAAATGCAAGAATTGGCTTGAACTACTTTTTGCCACACTGCCCAGAGTACCCCCAAAAAGTAGACACCTTTGCTGTTTGCTGCTCCAAAGGGGAGTGGAAGTGACCTGGGCCAGGTAGAAGTGGTAGAGCCATTGAGCCATTGACCTTTTACAGGTCTCCTTGCTTGCAGAGGAAATAAGGTGGTTTTCTCTGCCCATATATTTTTCACTGCCCCAGCTCCTCCTGAGAATACAGAGAAAGTGAAGAGTAAGGCTGACACTGTCCTTCCAGTCCCTGCAACTCATGCCATGTACAGCAACCTACATGATCAGTGCCTAAGCCCAACATTTTCCCTAGGCAAGCAGCATCAACTCAGACAAAAGATACGATAGGTTATGCCAAAAAAAGGGGGAAAAACCATTAAAAAGGCATCTGGAGACAAAAAGATCGTCACATGGAAGTGAGAAATGAAGGGCTTATGTTCCACAGTGGACAAGGAGGCACAGCCAACCAACTCACTGTAAGCCAAATGCCATTGTACCATCTATGTCCATGGTTCAGCATCTATACATTTCTCTTAGATATGTCATATTCTATCACAATGAATGACAGTGACAAGGTTAGACTAATAAAATATGGTGCTCTTTAGGACACCAAATTGGAGCTATAAGTCATGATGTGGCTTAGGCCCTTCATTTTTAGAAATGTAATGCATGTTTGAGTAACTTATTATCTCTTATGCCAGGCAACAGATTCTTGGAAAAACAATACAACTTTTCCATGAAATTAAAATGGGAAATAGTCATAACAAAGACTTAACTTCAGAAAAACAGTTTTACTGGCGTTATGCACTATGAGAGGTATACCTTAGTCAGACAATTTAAAAAGTTTTGAGCTGGTGTTCAAAAAGTACTTTGGAAATAATTTTCTATGTTAAACATAAAATTACTGAGCAGTTCATTACTGTCAAAGTCATTCAATACATATTTCATTGACTCTAATTCAGATCTTCTGAGTGTTGTATTTTTGACAAAATACGTGTGAACTGTCCATTTTTGAGCATCCCTGTAAGCCATCTGCAGCAGGAACACTTCACGGAACTTTCCACTGCTCGTTGCTTTCCTCCTCTCTTGGTGATTTCTTTTATGTCGTTATGCCTCAGTGGCTGTTAGGTGAGGGAACTGGATACAATGCTGGTGCTCTAATTAGGCTGTGGTGATCAGTCAGTGGAAATTGTTTTGCTTTTCTTGCACTGCTTTGTTTACCTTCCTGTTTGAAGTTCTAAATCTTTCCTGTCAGCCTCCACATTCCATCTTTCCGTGCACTTTAAGAGTTGAGTTTGGGGTGGGGATTACTATCTCCAAAACTGCCTGGGTATACAAACCTTTTTTCCTTTAAAAAATGCCACATTTTGCTAAGAAAACATTGTGAGAGATTCTTTGTATTTGGCTAAATCCCTCTGTTCTTACTGAGGATAATATGTACTAATGGTGATAAAATCTCACACACTCTAAGATCCCTTGGCCCCAAATAATTTCCTCTACCATAATCCTCAGGAGTGAATGTGTTTTTGAATTAATTGCCATTATGTGATCAAGATTCCTCCATATTAAACTGCTTTGCTGTTCAAAAGAGCTTGAATCCAGCCTTTTGATTGTATTTGTAGTTTTGCATATGCAGTTCTTCTTGTGCCAACTCTTGATATTCTTGATTTTTTTTCTCAATTTTTCTTATTGAAGTAAAATCCAATTGAAAATTTCAGAATAAACCCTGGTATTGTCAAACTTCATGTTTACATGCGCATGAATCACACTCAAATCAAGTAAAGCTGCTGGGCATGACACCACAGACTACAGATCTGACCGACAGAGGAACAAAATAGGGACTTGTTACATATCCTTTCTTTCAACTATTTTTATGCAACACTTTTCAGGTGAGAAACAATTACATATTCAATGCCTTTACATACATAAAAATGAGGAACCATTGAGCTCTTCTGTCTTTTACTGACTTGATGCTAAGCGTGGAGAGGATTAAGCCCTTTGGTGAAAGCCATTTCTACTGCCATAACTTTGTAAGTATGAGCTATAAAACTATAAATCGTTTTAAAACAAGGAGTGTGGAGCTGATGTGGCATATTTGTAAATCATTTGTATCAAAGAAAAATCTGCCAATCTGTGTTTCATAATATAAACCTAGAGATAATTCAAATAGAGATGTCTGCAGTTTTGAAATATTTTTTAGAGTAAGATACCGGTTTGTAATTAAAAAATGTGTATGAAGAAAATTTTTATTATTATTTTTGGAACTAACTGTAAATATTTCATTTAATATCTTGAAGTCAATTTTAGCTGCTTGCTTTCTGTCAGTGAATTTAGCCTGTATTAATGGACCCAGAAGAAAATAATTTTTTTCTGCTAAATTATTTGAATATTGAAGAATAAAAGTTCTATAGGCAACTTCTGTAAATTTTTGTACTAGAAACCTCATGCTGAGTTACGCTTAAAAATACTGAAAACAAAAGTAATGCTAGATATTGCTTACTTGATTAGAAGTAGAACTTTAGATTTTTTACTTGAGCCTACAGAGGAAAGGAAAGGTAAATAAAAATTATCAAATGAGGAAAACATTAGGGAGGTTACTGAAAGATTCAGGAAAACCACCAAAAATTTTCCAGGAACTGGATCTTATAAATTACTTCTTCCTCTCTGATGATTTCCCGTATGATTGTAATAAATTTAAGTCTTGTATAGTGCCGACTGTCAGCATTTAATAGCTAATCAGGAAAGGAAGCAGAGTCCCTGATGGTCATCCTACATAATTTCACTGCAAAGGGCTTTTTTGGTTGTTAATGTTTCTAATCAAACTTTATCCACTGATGCTGCAGGATATAATTGAGAAGAGCTCCCTGTAAAACTTGAAAAGCCAAGCCACTCTGTGTTTTATCTTTCACAGCTCTCTTCAAAACTTGTCCTTGCTGATACCTACAAAAAACCATCAGTGGGTAGACTTCTAGGGTGCAACCATAACTGTGTAGCAGACGAAGATTAATTTCACTTCTTATCACCATCTGAAATATTTTCTAGCCTTTTTTTCGTCTCTATCACTTTTCTCATCTTTCTAGAGTAAGGTTTTTGGAGGAGAGACTGTTTTTCTGTTGTGTTCTACAGTCATGATCCATGGCTAGGGCTCCTATTTGTTAAGTTAATGTAAGTGGAACCTTTTTATGCATTCTACTCCCTGAGAAAATACACCAAATATGCTCACATATGCTAAATATCTTACTTTTCTTTGCCAGTGATGCTTCAGATGGCACCCTGAAATACTTTGGTTTTTTCCCCAAAGATAAGTAAATGAGATTCAGCAAGGCACATGAGCAGACTGCCCTTCAAGCATGTAAAGCATGTTACTGCTAGGAACCAGTCCAATATATGTTTCAGTGCATAGTTATGTGTTGTGCTAAGCTGTGATAACATACATCTGCTTAAAAGTCAGCATGAATTCAGAACTTCACTGCTATGGGGTCTTTCTATGCTTAAAAGGCATTAAAATCCTGGGATGTGAAAGTGTACTATCAATTCAGGCCCTTTACCCACAAGATGTTACACAATTAAGTATATTTTTCACTGGAAAAGATGGAGGAAGAGGACACTGGACTTATGATAACAAAGGAAAGTAAATTTGTTTGGAAAATTGAGACCAACCACTGTGTAACTCCTGTGTCTGTTTTCAGATTCCACAGGACATGAGAAGAAAATGCAAGCTGTTTTCTTCCTCTTTCCAAAACTGTGTGCATCTGAGTGCATGGATAAAACCTCTGGACTTCAGGGA
Source organism: Corvus brachyrhynchos (assembly GCF_000691975.1). Classification (NCBI taxonomy): domain Eukaryota; kingdom Metazoa; phylum Chordata; class Aves; order Passeriformes; family Corvidae; genus Corvus; species Corvus brachyrhynchos. The sequence continues at coordinate 12,062,028 of NW_008237919.1, read as the reverse complement.
TCTTGAAAAGAATTTGATTCTTCAAGTATTTCTCAATGTAGGTCACCTGAGAACATAGCCAGGCAAGAAACTGTCCCGCTTCACATACTGTTGAAGATTCTTGTGAACTACCATTGTGAAATTTTTTGGGCTTATACTCTTGTCTTATGTATGTGTCACACAAAAAGGCTGGAGCACTTTTTACACTTCATAAAATCTTTTAAATTTTTTCTTCTTTCTTTTCTTAGAACACAGTTCTGGTTCCTAAAGTAGAGTAAGGAAAAACAAATATGAAATAATCCATCAAATGGATACAAAACACTGAGTTGTACTTCTAGTTTCTTTCAACAGTTGGAGAAAAAACTCATTCTTATAGTAATGAAATCCTGAAGTGTGCATCACAAGACTGATCAGTCTTCCTGATCATAAACCTCAACAGAAAAATTATGACCTCAGAGAGTTAGTGAATGTCCTCATGCAGGGCATAATACCAAATATCATTCAAATGTAGTCAGATCTGATTAGCCTAGGTGAATGGTAAGCTCATTTTATATTTAAATTACAGCACTAATAAAAAATGTATGAAGGTGAGAGATTGAGAAGAGGGGGCTGCAGGCAAGTGCAAGAGGAAAAAATTCCATACTCTATTTTTCAGAATGTATTTGGAGAGTGCAAAACATGTCTGAATCCTCACATATATTATCTGTCTTTAGAATCAAACATATGAAAACTTACCATTGGTAAAAAGAATGGCCTAAAAAGTATATAAACAAATGAATACTGCCTTTGACTTAGAGAATGAATCAATACTTTTGCAATCCTGATGAAGCTCTTACTGATCATTAACATTGGTGTGAAAAGAATAGGTAATGGAAGCAATGTGTTGGTACAGATTTGATTGAATATACAGATTTTAATAAACCACTAAGTGAACTAACACAAGGACAGTGCCTGAGAAGGTACAGTACAGCACAAAAATGTATGAAAGGGGGGAACAATCTAGAACAATCAGAGACAAGGTCTTGTTTCTTCTTGCTTCTTTTCCCTATTTTCTTCCTTCTCAGAAGAAATAGGGTGTTTTAAAAGATAGTCAAATGGTCAAGGAGGAGAGTCATGGAACAGTACTGAAGAAATTGGATGGAAGCTTTGATAAGAAATCAAGATCTAGACGCTGGTGACATCATTAATGAAAGTCTCTATTACCTATTTTTAAAAAAATTCTATTTGGTAATTATATCTCACTGTGGATCCAGTACCAGGTCATGCAATGCAATAATTTCAAGACATGACTGGTTTTTTCAGGGAAAAAAAAAAAAAAAGAATTTTAGAATTCTTAAGGTTAGAAAAGACCCATAAGGTCATCAATTTCAGCCGTCAACCTAACACCACCACCATGTTCACCACTAAATCATGTCCTCAAATGTCATATCCACATGTTTTTTGAACACTACCAGAAATGGTGACTCAACCACTTCCTTGGAAAGCCTGTTCCAATGCTTGGCAACATTTTCCATGAAGAAATTTTTCCTACTATCCAATCTAAACCTCCCCTTGTGCAACTTGAGGCCATTCCTCTCATCCTGTTGCTTCTCACCTGGGAGTAGGGACAAACTCCCACCTCACACAAGCTCCTTTTAAGTAGATGTAGAGGGCAATAAGGTCTTCCCTCAGCCTCCTTTTCTTCACTCTAAACAACCCCAGTTTCCTCATCTACTCCTCACAAGACTTGTGCTCCAGACCCTTCACCAGCTCCATTGCCCTTCTGTGGACACCCTCCAGCACCTCAATGTCTTTCCTGTAGTGAGAGGCCCAAAACTGGACACAAGACTCAAGCTGCAACCTCACCAGTGCGGAGTACAGTGAGACTATCTCTTGCCTGGTCCTACTGGCCCCACTGTTTCTGATACAAATCATTAATTTTGTACAATATCATTGATATTGCTCATATTTCAGTGTTACCAGTCCAATTCTGCTAGTTTTACTTGGAAAAAATAGCTGTCTTTTTTTCCTGGTTGGCTTTGGTCTATTCTGTTTCCACAGCATTAGAAAAGGTTGCAAAATAACCAATAGAAAATTTCTGTACAGTAATTTTGCAGTCTTTTCTTAAGTGTTTATATTTCTCTTTCATCCTATTATTCATCATCAGTATTTATTATTCATAAAAGTAGTAGTTTGGAGTTCATCCAAATGTGTGTTTACATAAGGTCAGGAAAGACCTAAGTACAAAGACAAAAGACCTAAGACAAAAACCTCAGTAGACTTAACTCTAAAGAAAGGGTGTGAAAGAACCTGTAAAAGGCCAAGTAAGAAATGTAGGATTTCTTCAGAGAAGGGAAAAGGTGAGACAGATGTCCATTCCTGGGACACAGGCGTGTGGATCTGACTATGTACAGTATATGTTCAGTCACTAAAAAAGTAACTCCAAGGCTCTGAATCAAATTTTGTATAATTATCTCTATGCAGCCAGAGTTAAGCCTATAGCTGCAAATCTCATTGCTTCTGCATTTTCTTGGAAACTATACCCTTCAGAGAGTACTCAAAAGTTAGTTCCTGCAGCACCTAAGGCATATGTTGGATATAGGAAAGCCCATTCTGTCAATGGCACTTTCTTGTGGTGGTCAGACTTGTGAAGAATAAAATGATGTAATGTTGTCATGAACCAGGCCAATAGTTATCACATTTAGTTAGCCTGTTAGATGGTGTCTTTAAAGAAATGTCACATTATTTCTGTTAATATCTATATATTTTTTATTTCTAGTTTTATGGATGGCAATCCACATATGGCAGCTAAAGGTTATTTTAATTGTAATTCATATTTAAGGGCCTGCTTTTGCAGGAATTATGTCAAGAAAAATGTTGGCAAGTTCACAACAACTGCAAGATTGGGCAATAAGGGAATTAAAAAGATTTGTAAAAAATCCCAGTGACTAAGTGCCTATTTCACTGCCTGTTGTATCCTGTTATATCCAGAGAATGGAAAAAGGAAATTCCATATTGACTAGATTGAGCTGTACTTGCCATCTCAGTAATGAAACCATCATGCAATTCTTTCAAATGAAACCTCAGTTAAACTGCACAACTATTTATTTTTACTTTCACACTGTAAAAATCCAGAACAGCAAGTGTCCAGGAAAATGTATTCATTGGAAAGAAGCTACCAAAGTCTGCGTTTTTGACTGTCATCTGCAGCTTATTTCACACACCTCCCAAAAAGCAAGAAGTCAAAAATGGAAACTGCATGGGTGGTTTATTACTCAGCATTGGGCTCCAACTAAGTCTTCTTGATGCAATTGTCTTCTTGATAGAAAACAGATTGATTATTTGTTTCCCAAGTCCATAATTATTTGAACTCATTATATTTCAGAAAATTTGAAAATGTTTCAGATTGTGCATATACTCTCACACACTCCTGTATTTAATTTTTGGGCCTGGCTCTCCTCTTCCTGCTAACTCATATAGTAATTTACAGCTTTGCAGATGTAAGAGGGTGTATCAGGTAAACAAACAGATTTTGATTTGCACAGGCCCTCTGTTACACTGAATTTGAAATATTTTTACCACAATATGACACCTGCATACTTAAATTTCCAGTGAAGTTCTTTTCCATGATCAGTACCATCTAACATAGTTTTTCAGTAAATGTTCAATGTGGTGATGTTAATAGCAACAATTTCCCTTGAAAAAAGGCAATTTCTTTGTTTCACTCTGTTTTTAGAGAGATCTGTCTGCTCATTTCCTGTGCCACTACAGTTTCAGTGCCACTACAGTTCCTGTGCCACTACAGTTCCTGTGAAGAATGTTGTAACTTAGGGCAGCTATGCTATCCACACAAAGAATTTTGGACAGGTTAATACTATTGTGCAATATTGTGCAATATTAATGCGTTGTGCTATAACCAGCACAAGTTCCTGGGCATTGCTGTGCCAGGAAGAAATATTTTTGATGCCTTGTTAAATAGCATTTTCTACTCTCAGGATTTGTGTGTGTGTGGGAAAAAAAAAAATCTGTATATTCTAAGAGAAAAAGAAACAAAAGTGGGCAAACAAAACTAAAAAAAAAGGCCCTTTAGGCTTCTTTTTCACCACTTTTCACCATAAATTTGATTTTAAGTGTGTTTTGTTTTACTAGAATATTATCTTTATACTGGAGTTTAGTAGATCACATTAGAAGTCAGGAGTCAATGACTGACTCCTCTATGCTGGGTACAAAGAAAGATGAAGAAGACTGATTGTTACACTTATGTAGTCTTTCCTGGAGTTCTCTTGGTTCTGCATAGCTGCTTATCCCTCAATATTAGCAGTACAGACCATTCCAGCCTTCACAAAACATTGTCCAAATATCTGTTTCTGAGTAGCTCATTAATTTTCAGGGAGTTGCCAGCTATGCTACACAGTAGGTGGGAAAAAATGTTGTGGTGCTTGGGTGTGATGCCAACAATAACTAGCTATTCACAGCTATGATTTCTCACCAAGTAATTATAATTTTGCTTTACTAGGAGAAAGAAAATAATACTAAGAATGAATTTTTTAAACACATTTACTTATTACCAAATCATTCTTAAGTTTTCTTTGGGAAAAGGAGCTAGAAGCCTTTCTTATTGGGTGGAAATTTCCACTAACTTTCTTGGAAACTCCAGACGTGCTAAAAATACAGTGTCTGTACACCTCTGTGTCAAGGATTATCCTATTTTTCTAGTAGGATGCATTCTCTATATAACATAGACATCTCATAGCTGTATCATGGTGTTTATGAGTTTTTTGGCACTGTTTCCTTCCCAATTACACTTTGGGAATTCCTGAAGGTGGCTATTCTGATATTCAGTAAACTTCCTTCTGAAAACGTCACTGCTTCTTCGCATCATAACAATGTACTGTTAGTGTAACGCTGCTTGTCTCAATTTATCATTGCTACGTTTGTCTGGTCAAGGACCATGAGGATACAGTGACAGTCAGGTTTGTGTCCTCTTTTTCTTCCCTATGTAACTGCAGTTTCAACTACTGCTAGACTGTATAATTAATTTGCAGTCCTTGTAAATGCAAAACTTCCCAGTAATATCATAGAAGTGAATTTTGCATTTTTTTGATCCGTATTTTTTTGCAGATCCTTTCTAAGTCATTACCTGTCCATTGTTGCAGGCATTTCTTCACTTCCACATTTTATATGGACAATGTTTGTTCTTTTAAATTATAAGAATTTTGGTACATCGTCTTTGGGCAAGATTTTTTTGAGGTGCCTAAGGGTAAGCCCTGAAGTCTCCATTTTGCTCCAGTTTAATCACTGGGAAATGTGGACAGCCATGCATTTGGGAAATTCCAGCCATTGTCCAAATACAGACGTGGGAGTTTAAACTCCTATTTTTGAAGAATTTGACTACATTAATTACAGATTTTGATTTATGCAGAGGGACCACTACTGTGTCCCTACTCTTTTAGATAATGGAAAATGTGTAAAAACATTAAAGAAGATACAGGAAGGGATTATGTGGTGAGGTCTGCATTTTGCCCTGATATTTTGCTAATGCTAGGGATTGGGAATGAAAGATGTTAGTGCCTCAAGTAAGACAGGAGACAAAGATTACCAGCTGCAGAATTTGTGGGATGAGTATTATCTTCCAGAGCATTTATGGCAGAAGGTACTTTTGGCCGAAGTGTTACTCGCACTCCTAGAAGAGAAGTTGGGACTACTATAAGAGCAACCAAAAGTCAAGTCCAACATTGGGGATGGGACATTACGGAGCAGGAGAATATGGCACAAGTAATGGCAGAGGTGCAGATAACTTCTGATGATGGAGATGTGGAAAACAGAGTTTGGTGGAAAGAAAGATCCAAAGAAACATCCAAAAATAAGTAGTACTACCTAGCAGAAGAAAAACAGGATATTAGAATAGAAATAGGATAACAGAACACAGCTGCTACAGAAAATATGAAAGGCAGAACAGAAAGGAGGAAGAGAGTGCTGATGCAAGAAAAAAAGATATGAGTATGAAGCATAGCTGTGGATTAGAACCCAATGGAGAAAATAGACAACACACATCTGATTTGAAAGAGAAACACAGATGAGATGAAATTAGTTTCAAACAAGAAGAAGGACCCTCTTTAGGGCCCTCACGGAAAATGATTGTGTGATTGGTATTCCTCACTAAGAAGAATCCGTGGGCTTGTGTCCAGAACAGGCCCAGAGAACAAAAAGGCATGCTGGTTTTTAGGTTCTGGGATGCATAGAAGTAGAGACAAATTGACAAAAGGTCCTTATTGTGGGAAAAATATAAACAGCATTGCTGTTTGCATTAGGCCAGACAGGTAGCATTTTAAGAGAAGCAAAGCAGGGAGCCTCAATAGCATTGCTATCTTTTCTAGTGAAAGAGAAAAAAACAATGACAATATAAAGAACTGGGCTGCTGAGATGGTTTGTGGGTTCCAGGTTATGGAATTAAGTTGGAAATTTACAAGGAAAATTTTAAACAAATAGATGCAGATAGAAGGTTGAGCGACACATAATCTCCAAAGAAAGCTCATATTTTATTTCACAGCAACAGTGAAACTAGGTAAAGGGTAGAAAAAATACACCTAAAGGGTAGAAAGTTTAGGAATAAAAACAAATTATTAATGAGTAGAGTCACAGTCAAGTGGATGCTGCAGCTAAAATAATGTAATTTAGCCAGAGAATTGAATGAAATCAGAAAATAGAATTGAAACAAGTAAAGACTGAAAGAAATAAGGTAAAGAACCTAAAAAACATAATGAAGGAATGTGAACAGTGGATGCACATGAATTTAAGTATTATAGAGAAAAAAAGAAGTGTAATAGAAGAGCCAGAAGGACTGAGAAATACTTGCTGAAGGATATGCGGTATTCAGAGAAGAAAGCAAATGCATCGGGCAGGCATGACATATTTAGATGTAGAATGCTGAAAAACAGTGAGATAAAGGAGCTTATATAGAAGACATTAGATATTCAATCTGGGGAAGAAATAAAAAAAATTATTTTATGAACAGATCTTGAAGGTCAGTTTCACACGTTGCAACTGTTCCCTTTAACCTAAATATAGAAATAATTTTACTAGGCATTGTCTTGGGGGACATTAATTTCCCTAACACAAATTGCAGAGCAAATGCTATTGGTAGTTTTAAGACCATCAGTAGTGCTGAGAAGAGAACAATGCAGCACATTTGGGGACAGATTTTATTTAGCAGTTTTACTGTAGAAAGTGGTACAAAAGTCTGGAGGATGATTATGATGTCTCATGATGCTATAAAGTGAAGAGGTATTGCCAATATTCAGCACGATCAGACTGTCATATGAGGAAGATTGTAATACTTTGAGAATTACAATGACAGATGGAAATGGGTGTATGTTACAAGGAAAAGGTGCAGGTGTTTTTGAAATGAACCAGGGATTCATTAGCTAAAGACAACAGAAAGATGGAAAGATGTGGAAGTGCTCACTTAGGGCTGAGAAGAATCAGTAACACTGGCTGAACACAGGACCACCCTGCAATGCAGAAGTTGGAGAAGACACATGTGACCATAGGACATATTATTAATGAATGGGGAAGAAAGGCAATCCTTGGCTGAGCAACTGCCCTCACCCATACCCATGGAAGTGAGCGCCCCCAAAGCAGAAAAGGGATGCCTGATTGACGGGGAGTTGAGATTCTTAGGAAAAATTTAAAATAAATTCTAAAGAGGAAGAAGACTGAAAGAAAATGTCGTGGTAAATACACTGTGTGTTCAAATCAAACTGGGAAGAAGAAAGAAGCATTTTAGTCACTAAAATTGCAAGATTGTGGAGCAGTCCTGCTAGTGCAACAGGCAGGATGCTAGCAGTTTTACGAGCAGCTTAATGAATGGGACATGTCTGGAATGTAGGGGACTCAGTGACCCAGACCCAATAATACTTGTGTTGGTTATAGTACTGAAATTATATTTTAAAAAGTTCGGAAAAATCAGTCGTTGCTCTAATGGCCAAATTGGTCTGGATGGTCTCAGAAAAAGAACGTCGTCCCCATATTTGGCTGAAACTCCTTAGAATGCTTATTTCTCTTGCATTTTCATGAAGGCAACACTTTTTCCTGTCTCTTCCACTCAGGAAATAAACTCTTTTCCAATGCTGTAATGGAGGACTGTAAAACCCTCCATCAGAACCTGTGATGCGAACCAGGCATCTATCCTGTTGCACGACACAGCATATCATCTGTGTCTTGGATGCAGTTAAAAGTAAGAGCTACATCCATTAATGCGCTTATTGATGCTTTCCTTGCAATATGACTCAGTGTTGGGGAGTACATACCCTGAATTACATTTTTTAAAAAATCTAATCACAACATGTTGCACAAGGATTCAGTTGACTCAGTTTTCCATTTTTTAAATGAACTAAATATCAGATTCTTTGATAATATAAACGACTTTAGCTTTTGGAATGGCCTATGCCAGCTGAGGATATGCCTCCATCTCTCCTAGCAACACCTAACCTCAGCTCACTCTAGTATTCAATGCTTTATCTGGAACAGGCTTGGCTAAATCCTTCTGCCTTCTTATAAAGTACTAAGTGATTTTAAAACTACTAGAGCAACCAGCAGAACTTTTCCTGTTGCAACAGAATCCTCTGCCTGCAGAAAAATCATGGCATTATGGAAGCATTTTGTGCACTGGTCATGTTTCCACACTTGAAGTAGATAAAAGCCATTTGCCATATGTGAACAGTAAGAGTAGGCTAGCACTGAGGTATGTTTGCTGAGGCTCTTCATCCAGTGAAAAATAAAAGGACCTACTTCTAAATACAGATCTCTTGGGATTAAGGAATTAAAATCAGATTTTTTATTTTTTCCACCCTTTACTCTACCATCTCCAAATATAGACCAGTTAGAGTGGAAAATCTAACTCTTAGTGCAAATGTACTGAGTACACAAAATTGGTATGTGCCTATATATTGGTAGGTTAACCACTTTTCATGCTCTGTTGGGACTTCTAGACACATGTACTCAGACAGATATTTATGTGCTGGGATTTTTCACATAATTTAGGGGTATGCAAGCTCCTACTGCTAGTTTAAAAATATAAATCCATTTATAAAAACATGTGCAGCCAACACAAAATTCTGTACATGTGACAGCATTGAAATCATGAATTAACCAAATGAGATGAACAAAGTTAAGTCTGAGAGTGTATAAACTCAGCAGGATTCTAGACAAAAAACAGAGATTTTAAAATAAAAAAGGAAATGTTTATGTTGGATGATACTGCAAGTAAAAACAATACCAGCAACGACAGTTCTTTCATTCTATAGCACCCAAATGTCCCAAATTCTCCATGATATCCAGCCATGTGCCATTTTAAAACAAAATTACCTTCCCATAATTACTAATTTTAACTAGTAATATGTGTTCCCAAGCACACACTTGTATTTATATGTAGAGAGATATCACTGACCTGTGTTTTTCATTTTGCTAATAATTTAAAATATGAGAATTCAAATTAATCTGTGTTTGTCTCCTTGGTTAAAATAGTTTGCTACTCAAATATCTGAATGCTGTAGCTTTTAAGAAACTGTACGAAACTTATACATCATGTGACCACAATTGCTGTCTGATGAACGGAGATTGTACGTGTATGTACAAAGAATTTTTCTGATGGTTTGAATAATTTTGGAGTGGCCTTGTAGTCCTTATTCTACTCATTAAAACTAAGAGGCATTTGGGATGAATGATTATACTACAGGAGCAAGTTTCTCAGATGTCATTTACTCTCAGGTGCTATTTTGCTGGCATACAATGATTTGGGTTATCACTACCTTGTAGCATGTAAATACTGAAATTTGCACAATTTTTTTTTTTTTGCAGTATTAATGCAAGAATAATATTAAAGATGGAGGAAAGAGTAGGCTATCTGTTGTGCTCCTACCCCCTTGCATCTGGAAATCTCTTAATTTCATATATTGAAAGTGTTTGTGGAATGTTTTTTACAAAGTGTAAATGGTGGAAGAGGATTTTCTGAATGAGGAAGTAAGATGGGGCACAGAGGACCATAAAGTCTGAAAAGTCTAGTATAAAGCCCATTTGCCTGTTGAAATAACTGCTATTTGCAGCTGAGAAGGCTCATCAGGTTCCAAATATTTGGCTGCAATTCTCTTTCCATAAACATTGGAGTCACATCATTCTTGTCTACAGGGCTCAGCCACACCTCTTCTGCCTTTGCCTGCCTGCCTCTAGTGGTGCAGCCAACACTACAGTCCAGAATACTGTCCTTATCGTTCTTAGCTCCTCCTTTTAAACCTTTTAAAATTTGTTTTGGGGCTGCAACAGGCCATCTTTCCCCCACCTCTCTCCAATTTGGAGTTGCTGACCATTGGCAAAACAGGTTTTTCTTATGCTTTATGTGACTCTGATCTTAACCTACATGTTGATAGAAATAGCTGGTGACATTTTAACTTTCAAGAACAGTTTGAAGCTCTAAGAGCTATCTCCGCCCTGTTGACCTATTTAGCCTAAACAGATTGCCAAAACTTTGGAGATGCCAAAGGTTGTGCTAGTGAGTTCCATTTGGGTCTCCCACCCAAATAAAAGGGTGGGGAAATCCAGATGCAATGTCATTCGGGAAGGCCAGAAGCCCTGTAAGACTCCATGAAAAATATTTATTTTTCATTTTTTAATCCAAACCAGAATAAACAGCACCACATCTTTTTTGCCTTAAACTCAAGCACTAGAGAAATTTGGACCACCACTGAAGGTGGAAATTCTACATACCTGACCTTATTGTCATGTTTTTAAGCAGAACCACAATGGTTTTAGTGAAGTGTTTTGCTTAAAGCAGAGGACAGTCTAGCACTTGGGAAGTTTTGGCTGTTTGCATTTTAATGTGCATGATAAAATATTTTGACAGCTCTTTGCCTGTGTGTTGACAACATATGTGCAGATAGTATTACCTATAGTTACCTTGTGAAAAGCGAATTCTGGAAGGTATCTGCTTGATCCTGTCCATGGTAAGAAAGTCTTCTCACTTCTCTGCATTTTAAGTACAGTATAGATAGACAGACAGATAGATAGATAGATAGACACAAAACTCAGCATGCCACCAGTGCTAGTGGCTGACACTAGTGACTGACAGGCTCTGCCAAAATGGACTGCTCTCATCCTTTCCCCAATAGCTGTTGGAGGAATCCTGGGAAGGGCTTCCTTATGCCATAGATATCCTGATCAGAAATGCAGCTACAAAATTCCTCTAGAGCATTATGTAGATGATGCCTACTGATTGCCTCCTGGAGGTTTTCCTTATTCTGATTGGTACTGGGTTTGGTTGGGAGAGAGTTAAATTCATTCATAGAAGATGGTGGGGGGGTTGTGTTTTGGATTTATGATGAAAACAGTGTTGATAACATTGGGATGTTTTGGTTACTGTTGAGTGATTAAACAGGGTCAAGGCATTTTCTGCTTCTCAGACTGCCCCACCAGTGAGTAGGCTGGGAATGTGCAAGAAGTTGGGAAGGGACACAGCCAGGACAGCCAACCCCAACTGAGCAAAGGGATATTTGAGACCATGTGGTGTCACCCTCAGCAATAAAATCTGAGAGGTGGAAGATCCATGGGGGCTTCCATTACTAAGGTACTGGCTGGACGTCATTAGGTTGCTGGTGTGCAATTATTTTTCTTTTGAGTCATGTGGTTTTTTTAGTTGTCAATTTTCCCCTCCAGTTTTTCAAATAATTAAACTGTCTTTATCTCGACACATATTTTCTCACCTTTACCCTTCTGATTCTCCCTCCATCTTGCTGTGAGGGTGTGAGAGAGCGACTGCATGGTACTTAGCTGCTTACCATGGTTAAGCCATGACAAGAATTGAACTGCCATATGAGCCCATTAAGTTCCCTTAAATCCCTGGAAATCATAGTTCAAAATGTGATTTGGGTAATTGTCATGAATGTGCATCTACAGTGCTTAACTGGCCTTGTTTCTGCTCTGCTGTACTCCTAACCAGTATTATTCTAATAGCAGTCGAGGAAAAAAAAAGAATGGATGAGATTTATCTGACTAAATATAAACACCTAAAATAAAAATAATCACTTCTGGCTGCCTTTGTAGTCAACGGAGAGAAACAAACATTTATAAAGTATGATTTATCTCATTCTTAGGTGGGTGTCTTTGCTGGTTTTGGGTGGGGTAGAGTTAATTTTCTTCACAGTGGCTGGTATGGGACTGTGTTTTGGATTTATGCAGAACACAAGGTTGATAATATAGAGAAGTTTTTGCTGTTGCTGAGCAGGGCTTACACAGACCCAAGGCCTTTTCTTTCTCCTTTTATGCTGCTGCACAGGTGAGGAGATTTGGGGTGCATGTAAGGATGGGAGGAGACACAGCCAGAATAGGTAACACCAGCTCACCAAAGGAATATTTGAGACCATATGACATCATGCTCAGTGTATAAAGTGGGGGGAAGAAGGGGGAGCTCTTTGGAGTGATGGTGTGGGGCTGGTTGCTGGTTGGGGTTAAACCACAATAGTGTCTAAACTAGTTTGTATGAATCATGTCCTAAAAATGCCTGATTCTCAACATAATAGGAGCCTCTGATGACAACTTCAGGTGTAGTTTTCTTCACTTTAGAAATCCTTATCCAAAGGGAGATGAAGTGAATCTCACATAAGGAGATCCTAAGAAGAGATAAACTACCACATAAGGCCAGACCACCTAGCTTAGTACCACCAGAGGCTGATGCCTGAGACAAGATACTTAAAGAATAATGCACGACCAAGGCAAGCAGTAGCTCTCTTTGTTATACTCTCCCAGCTTCTGGTAGTCAGCAGATTACAGTCTCCATGTACCAGAGGTTTCCCCCTGAATCATTGCTTATTATGATGTCTTCTATGCCTTTGTCTAGGCCAGTGAATTCATGTATCCCACTAGCCCTCACCATCAAACTGTCCTCTGAGGTTCAGGATTCTTGTTCAGGATTAAGAGTGTCCTACTACTCCTAATTTGCCCACATACAGAAACTATTTCAGTCTAATCACTCTGATACTTTTTATTGTATTTTCTCTATTTCTATTAATGTCTTCAACACATATGTACTGCTTGGATCATATAGATGTACTTTGTTCTTAGATTCCTTCCTAATATTTCCTAACATTCTAGCTGTCTTTTTTTGACCACTGCTGTGTATTACACTATTTTTGTAGGTAATTATTTACCATTACTCCAGAACTGGTTTCCTTAATAGTGGGAATTAATAAATAAATGTATCATAAGGAATTTTTTGCCTATGTGTATTGCTTTACACTTGTCAAATAAACTCCAAATTCTATTTTATCCCTTAGCCCTAGAAGATTCTTCTGCAATTCTTTGCATTTATCTTGATTATGGATACCCTGGTTTATCGTATATGATCTGCAAATATTGCTGCCTTCTTGTTCATCCAGTTCCTGAATAAATCTGTTAAACAGGACAGATTCCAGAGCAGTTTAACAATGGACAAGAGATATACTTCTATGAAAAGTGACCTCTTAGCCTCAATCTTTGCTTTGTGTATTTTAAGCAGTTATTTATCCTATAACAGCTGAGCTTTTTTATAAATTCTTTGACAGAGGACCTCACCATAGTCTGTTAAATTTTATGGTGAGTATTTGCTAGTTAGGAATTGAAGGGGCTTTTCACCACAGAGGGATAAAATGAATTGTAAAATATACATTGCATCATCCGAGAACTGGGGTTATGGGTAGTGGAGGAAAAGCACAGAAGATCATCTTATAATAAATAACAGAGGAATTGTGAGGAAAGGGGAAAGAATGGGAAAAAAAGATTATTGCTTTCATTAGATAATAATTTACTTTAAATAAGTTATGATATTAGTACTTGGAAAGAGAAGGTTCAAAGGAGGAATCTTTCCTCTCCCTGTTTCAAGCCTGCTGCTCTAGAGTCTGCCTGCCTGCCTGCTTCTAATGTGAAGCTGTAGCACACCATGCAAAGTATAAATATGGATTCCTTCAGAGGTTTGATGACATTTTTTTGGAAGACACAAAAATGTTTCTTGCAGATTTGTGATCTGCAAAAATTCAGCGTGTGCCAGTACATCGGGGACTGTGCCATAGATCACAGTTCAAAATTGCCAGTTCACTCTATTTATTTACCTGGGTTAATAGAAACAAAAGAATATTGAATTGCAATTAAGCTGAACTTGGAAAAGGATTTATGAAACCTTGTCAACTGTGTTATCCAACACAATACCATTTGTGGGAGAACAAAGATTGTTCATTTAGAATATGTTGAAACCGTAAGTGAAATCACCTTACAAATATTTTTTGTCCTTGAACGGATAACATCTGACAGAGGGGAAAGCAATGCCTAACCCACTATTAAACACTACCAGGTTACCATTATAGTTAATTAGCAAGGCATTACCCACAATCCTCTGAAGACAATCACTTTCTGGCTGTCACCCAGGCCTGCTGCAGTATAGGCTCACTGACTCCAGAAAACTGAAAAAAGTTGTTTTTCTGCAAGAAGCATGTTGTGAAAGAAGCCTGGTGAAGGTGAAACATGTGTTGTTACTTCATCTTTAAGAGACCAATTTGATCACAGCACTTTTGATGTTCATTTTAATCTCAGGGAAATTTTTACATCAATTTTAAAAGCATAACTCTATATACTAATTGCTTTTTCTCTTTGGCAGATACCTAACTTTAACTAGAAAATTAGTTTAAACTTATGCCATAGTTGAGAACTCATCAATAGAATATGAAAATTGGGTCACAGTTTGAAAAAACTGCAAGGTTTATTCACCCTATGAAGCAAAGAACTTCTTTGGAGATCTGGATGAGGGGACAGAGTGTATCCTCAAGTTCACTTATGGCATAAAGCCAGGAGGAGTGGCTGATACACCAGGTTTATTGGACTTCTCTACAAGGACGGCCTGACAGTAATGCTGAACATGTTTGTGTGGGACATGTGTGTTTGATCTTTGGATTGTGCCTATATGGCCCACTTCCTGACCAGGAAAGTGCCAGCATTACTGTGGCTGCAGCCCATTCAGCTGCTGAAATGAACAGAATGCCGTGCTTTAATCCGTGATGACATATCCTGGTTGCTAAAAAGGAGGGTCAGAGGCCATCAAGGTGCTAGCTCCCACGAAGCTGACTGGTATGTGGATGGACCATACAGTAAGCATGTCACTGGACTGTCAGACCTTTATCACACACAACTTGAGAACAGCTAAGCAAATACCAACGCTGACTACCGGAGACAGTAATTGAGCATAAAAAGGGATTGCTAAGGTTCTGTTCCTTACAGGGTTTCTGAGTCATAGTGACAAGCTATTTCTGATGAACATCCTGGTATTTAAGCCCCCATATTTTCAAGATGAATGTTCAATGGACTTTGAAAAGAACTCTTGCTTTTCCATTTCTTTCATACTTTTGATCCATACTTTTATTTTAATGTTATTCTGGCTGGTGATGCCAAAAGAAGTGAAGATCAGGAAAAACGCCTTATGTCATTACTCAGTAGTCTTGTTGCTCAACTGGGCTGCATTCTCCGTAACCTGCATTCAGTATTTTGCTCATTGAAACAGCAGTGTGCAGGTTGCATAACCCAGAACACATGTTGCATTATAGGATTTCTGTCAGGGGGATATTGGATAAGAAGACCTCATGTAGCAGGCGTGGTGGCTTAGCATTATTCTTTTGTGGAGCAAAATTTATTACACAGAGAGTATGTAAATGGGCTAATTCACCAAGGCTTCATGGCCTTGTACTGGTGACAAAGGACTTCTCTTTGACTTTTCTTGTTAAGCTGCTAATTGTCATTTGGCACTCCACATTGATACATGGGTCAGGGGTGGTAAGGGACAGAAATGGAGTATACGGGAGAAGACTATCCCAGCAAACTAAGGAGTCTTGGACAGATATTGTGCATAAGCTTGCCTGGGGTTCAGAACTTAGCCACCTCTTCCTCCAAAGCACACTGAGAGACTTCGTCTGGAAAGCAGGATCTACTCAAAATGTATGAACAAAGGCATTCCTCACAAAATTTGTTTGTGGGTGCTACCCTCACTATAAAGCTAGAGCAAGATAACACCCTTCCCATCCTCCTCTATTTAGTAATGTAATGTTGTTACCCTTCAGCTTTGAGGTAGGAAATCTGGATTTAGACCCTCTTAATCTTAAAGACTTGAAGATTCAGATCTCCCACTCAAGTGCCTTAAACCCTAGCTGTGGGGAAGCAAAGGGAAGTGAACTTAGTTCATTTTGTCAAAATAAATGTAATAAAGAGACCTAAGTCCAGAGAAAAAGAGGTAGATCTGGGCAAATTCCTGAAGGAAGCGAGTCCTGAACTTTTGATCTGTACTTTCAGTTGACTATTCCTGTTTATTATATCAAGAAGTCACTGCATAAAAAGAACTGAATTGAAAAAAACCCAAACCCAAACCCTTTTCAGGGGCCTAAGTATTTTTGAATCTACCCATACGTCCTTTCATTGCTAACTTTTATGGTGCTCTATTGCTTTGATGCCCCTGCTGTGAATTCCCTTCCTTTTGCTGTAGCAAGCATGGTGGCCTGTTACTGTAACTTTCTTTCTGAGAACAGTGACATGACTGTAAGCTGTGCCTGTACATGCAGAATATGTGGCGCAAGCTTTAGCCTCACTTCCCAGAGCAGAGGTATTATTACTACTTTGGCTCACTTGGTAATTTCACTAATGGCTGGGAGAAGAATAATGGAAACCTAGAGATTTGGCTCATGAGATACAGCTGCTATGCCGAGAGTAAAGCCCCCTTTGGAGATATCATTTGGGGCCAATTTCCTTATTTTGTAGTCAGGCAAAACTCCCATTGACGTCAATGGGAATTTTCTTTCCATAAAAAATGGGGGCTCGGGTTTGGCCCTGTGTTTTGTCAGCTTGGACCACTTCAGATAATGCCATTATTCTAAACACCCATTGGTGGGCAGAATGCCTCTGTAATGTATTTAAGATATCCTCAGGTTGGCATAAAGAGGTAAAATATGGAAAAATAAGTCATCAGCCAGCCTTTTATTCAGTCTTCCCTAATGCATCTTGTATGAATTGTTGGACCCCCTCATATGCATAAAGATAGTAGGTATTTTGAATTTAGTCTTTCAAAAATGCATTTTAAATCAGACATATGGTAATAGCTTGTAAGTAGAAATGTTAATAAAAATGCATTGCATTCAGGGATATTCATAAATGTGAACTGCTTACTCCACCCCAAGCTTAGGAAAAGTAAATGTTATCCATTTTCACATAATTTTTTAGCCAAAGTCTTTTAAGCATATAACTTTACAGCTTTCATAAAAAGGGCATAAAAATAAAAAATGTGTTTTGCAATGAATCTGCCACTGATATGAGTGTTCAATTAAATGGACCATGCAAGAAAAGAGGAAAGATTTGCTACTGGGGTATTGCCAGTGAGATCCTTTGACACTTCTATGGTCTCATGTGTTCCCGATCAAGCAGTACAGAGCACTGGAAAATCCCAAACCAATTAGCTTGAAACTAGAGCAGTCTGTATACATTTGATATGCAATCAGAGGACTCTGACTTGAAATGACTGGCACTGAACTACGGCCTTTCTATTAACTTACCTTAAACCATTTTTGCCCTTTTGTTGTCACAGAAATTCACCAACTCTATTTATATCCTGGAAAATTGCATGTTTCTGCTTAGACAACAGATTCAAACTGTGTTTTTACTAGTGGCAGCCATTTGGAATTCTTTCCTACCACATTGTATCCCATTTCACTTTAAATCTTCTCTTCTGGACACATACAAGATTCATACTTCTGTAAAATCTAGTTACCAAATCTGGTAATTTATCATTGACATTACCCAGCAAAATATGTAACTGGTTTTAGTCCAGCTCTTAATTTATGTATTTTGTTCCCATCACATAAATTTCAATTTTCCTGATGCAGTTGGGTGCAGTTCCCAGTGTAAGATACAGGCTGCCATACATGCCGTACTGCGTGTGCAGAGACAAGAGTGTCAGCTGCACTGTTCTGTCCTTTGTCTTCAGCCTCAGCCCTCCCTCCTGTTCTTCTGTGCAGCTGGTTTGAGGACAGATGACTATGAAATAAGGACTGTTAGTTGATCCATCTGAGCCATTGTTTAAACCCTTAGTAGCTGGTGGATGCTGAGACTGTCATGGCTCATAGAGCTGCCTCCCACCTTTGTGGTGCAGGTTCCTAGGAAGAATCAGGAAGGCAAGTTCCAGGGAAGAACAGACAGATTCTTTTGGTGGCAGAAAGCCTGCCTGCAATCTGACCTGGGAACCAATGCTGAGTTCCCATGGTTTCTCTACCTGTAATCTTTTGATTTTTGTGCAACCTCCTGAACACTAGATAGTGAGAGAGGCATTGGTTTGGGGACACAACCAATACTCTGCTGTCCAACCACTCATTCTGACTGAAGAAAGAAAAGGAAACCCTAAGAAAAGGATACATAAATATTTCCCTCCTCTACTCTGTCACACGCTCATACACACAGATGTATTCAGAGCATAGTAGAAGCTCTTAATGAAGTGTGAAAAACAGAATGCCCCAGAGAGTATTTTTCCTTGTGAAGCTAAAAAGTGGAAGTGCATCATGAATATATTTGTATTCTTGCTACCCACTGGCTTACCTTTCGTAAAGCTGAAGTCTTCCTTTTCCAGTGCTACAAATATGGAACCATTCATAATGATTACATTCCCTTAAAGAAAAATAAGAAAGAGAGAAAAAGAATTATTTATTGTGGCCAAGAAATGCACAAACTACTGGAAGAAGAATTTTGTAACTGTTTAACAAAATATAACAGAGAGGTTATCCCAGTCTTCAGCATAAAAAAATAGCCCCATGAGGAATTCAGCTTCTTGCTTGCTGTCGTATGTAATTTCATTCTGCTCAATATAGATACTGTTTAGTTTTAAGTATAAAAGTAGCATCAGATTTATTTTTCATTTGCAAGAAATCCCATTTCCATCAGCTAAAGTTTAATCTGCTATGATTGAATTTGTGTTCTTGGGCATAAGGAAAGATACTTAGATCATTTGTCAAAAAACTGACATGTAAAAGACCTGCCACTACTCTTCCAAACACGTCCGATTCAGATGCATCTTGGTCTTTGCTGGTAGAGAATGCAGTTCAAGATTTTTCTCTCTTCATGGTAACTCACTTAAGTTTCATTTTTAGCTGCACTGACTGCTGAATCCTGAGCAGGCACCTGGACTCCCTGCCCTGCATATGGAGAGTTGACCCCTACAGCAGAGAAAATGGGACAGATTTCAATCACAGGGACAAGTGCCACGGCAGACTTTGTGATTGTTAAAAATGTTTCCCTTCTCAGAACAGGACAACCTTGTCTATACTCCTCCTGGGAAAAGTCTCTGTCCTGTGCTAACCCCTCAGCACTATTGGGAGAGTATTAATTGTCTTGTCAAAACTAGGAAGTATTCTAACAATTATATTTAACAGATCATCCTGAGAAATTGTTCAAACCAATGTCCTGAGTGTAATTTTTTTACTAGCAGGAACGTGGCCCAAAATATCTCAAATCCACCCCATTAAACTTGGAACACTAAGGAGTACACTTGAACTGGTTTGCATGGCAAGCGCAAATTTTAGTGTGTTACGATTTCTCATTGGTCTTTCTGACCTAAACTGAAGTCTCACTCAGTATTGCCAGTTCTTGGGAACAGAGGAAAAATGGTGAAGACAAGTAAGAGCAGCATTAAGAAATAAACTCAAGCCTTTGAAAATGTTGAATAAATGTATCTATGTAATTTTCAAAACAAATGATGGACATATCTCTAGACTGCTGAAATAATATTATCCCTCCATTTTTTCCCATAACTCTATTCCTTTGTCTAACCAGGAATAATTCAATACAGCTGAAATTTGGGAGCTGAATTGAAATGCAACTGGGACTAATCCCAGTAAAGTTACTTGCCTAATGCCAACTATTGACTTCAGTACAATGAGTAATTTTCATTGCATCATGAGTGTCCCAAACACCTTCTATTCAACAGACCTCTTGGAAAAGTGAAGACTTCTTGTTGGGATAAATCCTTTTTATTTCTTTCTTTTTTACAGTACGTGTACGTTTTTCTGTGTAGAGACGACTTACAAAGAACTTAATCATCAAACTCCAGATGAAATTAACAGTAGTGTTCAGAACAAAGCAAGATGACTGGAAAACTGCAACTCTTTATGATTAATTTTCAGTCCCAGTGGGAAAATGAACAAATGTCATTAAAATCTAAAAGAAAACTAATTATATTTTGCATATCGCTATATGGACACCTTCAGAAGTGCAAGCTTGGCGTTCTCACATTTGTTGAAACAAAGAGAAAATATAAATTCATACTTGCAACTGTATTATTTTAAGTATTTCAGATCTTTAATCTATTCTACAGAGAAAAAAAACCAATCCAATAATAAAATTTTTGTAATTTCATGGCTTTAACTTCCTTTCTTGTGAAGTGGTCAAGAAGAGCATGTTTATTCTATTTTCATTACAGAAAATTTTGGCAAAAACTTTATTTTGGAATAACTTCCTTGGCATTTCACTTACCAGCGCAAAAAAGAATGAAGAGGGGGAAAGAAGAACTTCCACCTGTAAACTTTTTATTTGATGCTGCCATTATTCTGTGACAACCAGCAGCCATTCAAAATCTTCCTCAGTTACAAAAGAGAATGATATTTGCGTGTTAATATTTTTAAATTTTATTTCATTTCATTTTATTTTATTTTATTTAAAAAAAACTTTTACAGTATGTTTTGTTTACATGCAGCTTCGAGGTAACAGTTCACAGTCATCCTAAGACATGTTGTTTGATGAATCATCTAAAACTGCTCCTAATCTGCATGAGATATAGGCTTTAGGAACTGAAAAGAACTTCAGGAACTCACCAGTTCTGAAGAAGATCTTTGCTGTATTAGGATCAAAGCAAAAGTGTTTCTGCAATTCCTTCTCAGCAGAGAAATGTTTCAGGAAATCATCACTGGGTCAAAAGCATGTATGGTACATTGATGTACAACATCCCTGAACAGCATGTCTGTATCACATTAAATTCCACATTAGCCCAGTATAATGTGTGTGATGTATGGGCTTGACTATGCCTCTGCACAGCTAAAATAGATTTATAGATCAGTGTTTTCCTTATGTGTCAGGAGAGTTGCTGAAAAAAAGTACCCCATAGTATCAGGAAGTGGGAAAAAACTGGGAATGTGGTTGCATGTAAGGATAGAAACCCCTAGTAAACACTGTACTCTGAAACCGAAAGACTGTGGTGCTGTTATTAAGCCCATTAAAGCTAACAGGAGCAGTTCTGACCACGAGAATTAGTGCAATTCACATACAGACTTGGATTCTGTGAACAAGTTTGCATAAAACAAGAGCAAACCTGAAACCTTGTAAAAAAACCCCAAACTTGAACTGAACCAAGCCTTTTCCTGAGGGTTGAAAAAAATTTGATTAATTGTTTAATTTTCACATTCCTCATCTTTTCCATTTTCAGCTGGGAGAAAAAGGGGATAAGAGAGCATTTTGTGGTATTTTTACTGGCCTGACTGAAGCTGAGAGGTATTAGAGGTAATCTCATGAGAAAGTTTGACCTTGCAAGATTTCCGATTGATTTCCAAAGCCAAAAGATTCAGCTACATTTGGATAGACTTTGAACAAACATCCAAACTTCAGCATGACTGCCTGAAATGAAGATCCAAATGTTTTGATAGATCTTCCTTCTCTTCCTTGATGAGCACACATGTATATTGTGTGCACATTTGCACGTGTTATTTGTAATACTTGGGAAAATACATGTGCATTCAAGTTCTTGTCAGAGGGATTTTGGGGTTGAAGCGTTAATTCATCACTCAAAATAAAAGTTGATATGAAACATAAGTGCTAAGTGCTCTAGAAAGTACATTATGAAAAAATAGTTGAGCTATAGGCAGTCTTCAGTCTCATTAGGAAGTGAGAAGGAGATGGAATGGAAAAAATTAACTTGTCAACATAACCATATATAATTTTCAAAGAGCTCAATGTGAACACAAGATGTTGCAGTGACCATTGAAATAAATCAAAAAGCTGTGAATTGTTTCAGAGATTTATTGATTTAATTACCGATCATAACACAATGTGTTTGTTCTAAAGTAATCCTATAAAAAAGGAAAATCATGTATTTATGCAGCTCTTGAACTAAGAAGCAGATCCTTTGAAACTGGTGAGTTACAGACAGCGTGTAAATCTCGCATTTACTATGCAAAGCTTTCTATAGAGAAGTACAGCATCAACAGTGCATGCTAAATGTTAGAGATTCCAATTGAGATCTCTTTGACCTCAGAGTAGCCGAAGATTTCTCTATGATCTTAGTCATCACTGAAACCTGAAACAGGAAAGGAGCACACTGACCAGGAAGATGATTTAGCATGAGAAAATCATTGGTGCTTTTCAGTTTTACATGCAGACAGCACCTAAAAATAACTACCCTGAAATACTTGTACCAAGAGAGCAGGAGCCTGAAGAAAATTACCTGATACTCTTATCTGAATATTTTCCAGCATTTCAATATTTGAACATCCTGATCTGAAAAATTCATTACAGTTAAGCACAAGCTAAAGTCTCCCGAAACAGTTCACAGGCTGAAGGTTAGTGTGAACCTGGGACAGGTCTGCATAGATATGGAAGCCAGTATACCAGAGGCATTTTCCTCCTCAGGACATTCTGCTGAAAAACATTTGTTGGACTGAAGGAGCTTGTTGGGGCTGTCCAAAGAACCCACAAGCCATGTGATAGATGTTTTTGCCATAACTGCACAACACAGCTTATACATTTATTTGTACAGTACTTGTAATCCAGAAATTTCAAAGGTTTTGATTTTCAGGGACTTGGTTCATCCAAAATGGGACCAGAGTAAGCTTGTGTGTGTTCAATGTGAGCAATCAGGGTACGAGGCCCAGTGAAATGGAAAGTGAAGTAAGTGAATTCAACTTACTGTGTTAGACTAAAAAGTATCTCCTCCTATGAAGAATCGAGAACACCACAAGGATTCCCACCTATTTGACTTTTGGTCCATGTTCTGCATTCAATAAATTTGAATAAATTATTATGATTTCTTTGGGACAAAACTTAATTTTCCAGGCTGTCCACTGGCAAAATTGACCTCTAAACTAAATCTCTGGGATTTAATTTGGACCAGATTTTTGTTGGTTGTTAAGGAGTAAAGGTTAGTAACATATAAAATAGTGTAAGCTACATCTCCCTCAGAGCTGGAATAAACAGAAATTTTAGCGATCTATAAAGTTTTATGAGTGACTGGACTTCAGTCAACAGTGTTTCAGTGGGATGTCTAGAAACATCAAAAGAAAAAAAAGTCCAAATATAACACCATTCCACTTTGGTGGCTAAGAGTTAATAAAGTTAAAACCTCTTCCAAACTCTGTCATTTAAGTCCATATCATAACTCTTGTTACACTAAGATTCGTTGCCAAGAATTCATAGTAGTAGAAGCAGCAAATGAAAAATGGCTAGAAAGAGCACAGTTTTGTTAGGCAACACAGTCCAGGTACAAGAGTTTGGCTTCTGTGAAAGAAGGGGAGGTGACCAAAACTACTTGAGTGTAACAGCCTCCTGATAGTCTGCAATTATACAACAATGAGTCTAGTCATTAATATCCATTTTAGCTGTCTGAAAGTCCTGAGCAATCCAATGCCATAACCTCTCCCAAAGTGCATCAAGTCAACAGCCCAAAGAGGTTCCAAAGACCTAAGCAAGCAGAATAATAATGATAGCTGAGAATAAACACCTTTGTTCAGTAAAATTAATCGTTGCAGTGCTAGAGTGTGTGACCAGGTCATTACCTTAAAGGTAGGTCTTGATGTCGCAGCTGAGCAACCATAATGAAAAAGCTCACATGCAGAGGGCATGAAGCTGTTCTTTCCTAGGTCATAACTAGGCCAAGGAAGGAAGACCTTATGAGTGACAATCTGAGCTGGAACTGGCCAGCATGTCAAAGTGTAAGCAG
>NW_008237919.1:11998912-12037723 GCF_000691975.1 Corvus brachyrhynchos | reverse complement strand
TAAGATACTGCCATTATCTAGGGCTCATGTTCGCTAACTGGCAGGAGAAGAGATGAGAAGACAAAGAGAATATGTGTAAGACAGACAAAACGGATGAAGCAGCAGAGGTTAACACAGCACTGACCCAGAGAATGAGCTTCCCTTGCTGGGAAGAGATGCAGTTATAGAGAAAATCTTGCACTGTAGTTTGGTGTAGGCAGAGCTAACCACCCACACTCTCTGCTGCATCCATTTGAGGCTTGAGGTCTCAAAAACATATCTTCAGAGCTGGAGGGAGGAGGCTGTCTAGTTTCTCTAAAGTCACTAATTTGTTACTGATTTCCATAGGTTAGGCATATAAAATTTAAGGTAGGCACTTAATACCTTTCATGGACATGGCTCCCTATCCTTACAAAAATAAGATGATTTGGATTCCTTACTAACAATTCCAAGGAGAGATTCCTCACAGTCACTGCTAACACTTCTAAAAGTAGCAAAGGCTGCCATGTGATGTGCAGGTGAGAGGCAGGTGGCAAAGGCTACAACTCTTCCCAATGGCAGTCGTGGTGGATGACCTCAGTGAGAGTTAGATGAAAGGATACGACAAGTACAAACTAAACAGGGTTTAGCAGATATGCTGAAATGCCAGCCTTGCATTTGCTAGGCCAGTGCAGGAAGGGAGTTACAGAGTTTATTTCTCTGTCCCCGGATGGACAAGCCTGCAGGGGAGGTGAAATTAAGTATTTTCCACAGTACTATTCCTTTCACATAGGGGATGGGCAGATGAAAGCATAAAGGTGACGAAGAAGCAGAAGTGGTGATCAAGGCTGTCATCTCTGTCAGATCAGAGGCAGAAGCTGACAGTTTGATAGGCCAATATATTTGACAGATAGAGTGCGGCTAAGTGTGAAGGATCTTAAAGGAAAAGGTAAGTTGCTGGTGTTCAAAAATGCGAAGCCACTGTAAGGACACAAAGAGAGTGACGGTGCAGCCAAAGCAATGATCTGGGAATAGGGTTCTAATCCTGCTATTTTGGATGGAAGTGAAGGCAACTGTACTGCTGGAACATGTCTGGAGACCAGATCATTACAGACAAAGTACAAAAAGATGGGATGCTCCTGTGAGCCGCAGCTGGCTGCTGAAAGAAAGGATGAATCTGTGAGCTACTATGTAGGAGGAGGCAAGTTGACTTGGCTCATACACTGACTGAAAGAGGAACAGAATCTAAAATTTTCCCTGATCATGGGCTGGAGGAAGTATGAGTTTAAGAGCAGTGAAAAAATTGGGAAAAATTGACAGTAGATTTAGTTTTAGACATTAAAAATTTTCAGTGATGTGGAAGTGAACTGTTAGAATGAGGATTACATACAAGAAGAGAGAGATTTGCAGAGGTAAATTTTTAGGAGATGGGCACCTACAAATGGGATAGAGCTAAGATCTTTAAAGAAATCTTTCTGCCTCTCTTTCTTCTCCTGTTGTCTAGGCAGCTGGAAAAGTCATGGGCATCACCAAACCTTTGGTTACTAAAAACATAATTTGCTTAATTTTGTTATGTTTTTCTCACTTCTACAACAGGTTATGCGTTGGTTATGTGGCCAATTGACTCAACTGCAGATATTCCAGATACTGATGAGGGCTACTGGCAATAATGGTCATAAAAGAATTTGTGGTTTTATGAAAAAAGACAATACTTTCCATGCAGTGATAAGACCCACCCCAAAATGTGACAATTTACTGGATGCAAAATGGGCCTGGTCTTCTATAGATTTTATATAAAATCAGTTGACAGGGAAATACTTGATGGACATGTCATTCCCATTAAAACCACCAGCTTTGCAGCGAGGTTGGATTAAGTCCCACTACCATGCCATGGTTCAGTTTTTCTGTACTTCCTTTGCTGCCCCCCTCCTCAGTCATTCTTATTGACGGACATGGCACTCTCCTTGCCAGTCTCAAGAGAAATGGGGCAGTAGGGGCTTCTGTGCTCTGTTTTGGTCACTCATTTCATCACAGAGTGGCAGACTTGGTGTCTGATGTGAGACATCAAGAGGAGCTGGCCTTCAAATTTGCTCCAGGACCCATCTTATGATAGGTTTTAATTCCACCAAAGATTATCAACAACATTCTCACGGATTTTTCTGAGAAACCTCACAGAAACTATTTGAAGAGACAGTAGTAATTCTTTCTTCCTATGAAAAAAATTTCTTGACAATGTCTAAAAATCAGAGTGATGGCTGAAGTGCTGAGACTAAGAACACCTTACTGACGGTTTTGTCTTAAGAGAAAAAGAAAAGAGGCAAGGCTTTGTATACCTGAAATAATTATTAACAGTTTTTATTAGGAAGAGACCAAACTTGTTCAGCTTCTTTTGTAGTAAACATGTCTGGTGGGGTTGAGGGAGAGGGGGGAAAATCATGCATACTTTTTATACGGTGTGGTTGGATAGCTGGCAAGTGCACCTGTAGGGCATATGTGAATGTATAAACCCACACATGTTCACTTGAAAGGACACCGTCAGCTTGCTGCAGAGTTTTTGTTTGCTCTTTAATCTGCATTAATACCCTCTTAGAAGCTTAAAACCCATTATTTATTTCCCTATTGATTTCCTTCTTCTCTTTCCCCTTGTCAAACCCTTTTTTTGTGTGTTTGTTTTGCTTTGTTTTGAGTGAAGATAAAATTAACACAGCTGGTCTTATTTAACAACCCAAACAACTCCAATTTGTACCACACTTTATCAGGGCAGTGAGAGCAAGGACAAGAGTGTCAGCAGACAGAATGCTGGGTGGGCACACCAGGGGACTGCTGCTTTGTGGTGCTGTGCTTAGGCTGGCCTTTGAGAGGGCACCAAGGCAATGCAGTTCTTGTTTTGGTTACCTGGACCTGGAAGGGAGGACAGACACATTAAAGAGGTTCAGTTCCTTTAAAAATGTGATTAGCTACTTGCTGCTCCTTCTTGAACAAAATTAATTAAAAACCAGCAGTAACCTTCGTCTTAGCCTGTGCAGTCAGGTTAACACCAATCAGATTGTGCGAAGGGATTTGGGGTAAGTGCCACTAAGTTTGAGCACCTCTGTTTTCAGTTCTTACTGCTGTTATGAGCATGGGTCTGTTTGCAGTGATGCAGAGCTCCATGAAGAGCCCTGAGGGCAGAGGCTGCCTGTATTTGCCATAACCTTGGGGTGCTGCAGGCAGCAGGCACACCATAAGAGGCAGCCAGTAAAAGTCTCCTGCTCCTTGTCCTCTCCATATGTGAGCCAATAAGGGTGCAAAGAAGAGCTTGCCAGAAAAGCAGTGATGACAGTCAGTCAGAGTACTGGGCTCTCCAGGTAGATTGAAGCAGGGAGAAAGAAAAGAGCAGAGAAGCAGGTAAAGGAGAGTTTCCTAGTCAATCCACTCTGCAATAGTTCTGTGCTGCAACCTACAGCTACTTCTGGAGACTTAGCTGTGGTCATTGCTCACTTGGGCATTGCCTGTAGGATATGTTCCAGAACAGATTAGTTTAGCTGCTGACTCTCATTTTAAGGTATTTGATCAAGTGAGGAGACTGGCAAGAAATCAGCCAATGTTCATGGCTCAAATAATATTTCTGTCTTCATCTCTACAGTTTTGTCAAAATCCAGTAACTTCTCCTTTAAAGTTCCACGTGGATGAAAAGGTTTTGTGGTTTCACTAAATTTTCACTTGAAAGGGAGGACCATTGCCTTTGACAGGTTGCTTAACACTGAATGAAGGCAGGCAGGACTGGCACTGGCACTGCACTGGTGTTCTCTCTGATGGTATGTTTGGACCAGTTTGCAAATGAACCCTTGCAAGCAGAAAGTGCATGAAGGTCTCATTAAACAAAGTACCTGGCTAAAACATTCAAACTGAGCTGTTCAAGAGATCCAAAACTGGTGTCTCATCAGTTTTTGACAATTCAGAGGATAGTTGTCCTTTGGAACACGACTCTCCAAAGGGTGCCATAAAAGAACAGAATCTGATCCCAGCAATAGTTACAAAAGCAGAACAAAACACCAGGGTGAAAAGAGAAATTCACACCCAGACTATTACTGGATTAGGTATTTTATGCTCCCACTTGGTTTTCAGCTTGTCCCATGAACAAAAAACCCAAAAATGCCACTGATTGCGCCAGCCCTTAAGCCATTCATTGATAATGCGTGTTTTCCTGTTCCTTTAATCATTCATCCCTGCTAATGAAGGATAATACACAAAGGCAAAGAAAACACCCTAAAATGCCGAGATGAAAAGCCATCCTCACACGGAGGTCAGACGTGGCTATTTCGTCCTCTGCTGAGTAGCTCCCAGCAGGGCTTTCCCGCCAGACTGGTGGGATGCCAATTCAGGGCTTCCTTCTGCCATCTTCTGCCCCTTCGCAGTATTGCGAGCTGGGAACAAACGGCTCAGCCTCACGCACAGGTCTTTGGTCTGCGGCAGCAGGACCTGGGCTTTTGCTCGAGGTTAGATGATCTGATCACAGTCATACATCAGGAAAAAGCGGAAAATAACCTGTTTACAATAGTAATTATGCTTTATGGGAGTAATGCTCTAAAGTGCTTTTAGGCAACCCTGTCTGAACATATGCATTAAGAGAATAGCTCAGAAATATAAGAGAAAGGTTTTTCTGTGAGGTTTTTTCACCTTGAGCTTGTGGTGCTAACTGTCCCCACTCCTGTCGAGGAAGGAGCATCATCCATCCCAGTGAGGTAAGGTGCTCAGCATTTTTGCAAGACAACCAAGAGGGCATTCACAGAAGAAAGCAAGAAACCATCTACTTTCACACTGTTAGTAAACGGCTGTGCACTCCTGTAGATGCTCAGATGTTTTGCTTCCTTGTAACAAAAATGACCTTCCTTTGCTCCACTTCCTTTTAGACTTTCAGAGTGAACAATGGCATTCAGTATGGGATAAGGCGATACCTCCCAACACTGCCCCCACTTCAGTACACGTTAGTGCCTGTCATAGCTGGGTGGGTTATGAATATTTGAAAATATTTTGCATAAATGAAAAGGGCATTATTTACTTTCTGCTGTATCCATCCACCCTATTGCTAGCTATCTCACAGGATCCAGGTTTTGCATTGGCATTCTGCTGCATTTGTTTTCTTATCAGTTTGTAAGTAACGTTTTCACCTTTTGAGAAAACCTCAGCTACAGGCTATATTTACATGTATACTCTGTGAGGCATTTACTGCTGGCATTTAAACAAAAATAACAGTGACAGCTACCAATTTATGTTCCTGCTATTTGGGTCTAAGATACAGCACTACCTGAGAAGGAGGAGTTCAGTTATTTTCTGTTTTTTCTTGAGAAACTGAGTTCTATTTTCTCATATGTTTTTCCTCATCTCATTTTGGCCCTGGATGCGTCTCTTTCTTGTCTCTTTACAAATATTGTCCCAGAAGTGTAAGGTTAAAACCCCATTCACCTCTGGCTTGGAGCTATGGACGTGGGAGTTCCTTCCCTGCCAATTTCTATGAACAACTGCTTCTAAAAGCTCAAATGACGGCTTTCCTGGCAAAATGCTGCTTCTCATTTCCCTTCTTTTGTTACATTTTTGTCCTTCACGAAATAATTAATGCTTTCTGTTCTGCTTTCTCTTACCTTCCACCAGTCTTTGTTTAGTTTTTGACTGTAAGTTTGTTTTGGAATAGAAAGGTCTTTCTCTTAATTCTTTCTAACAACCTTGTGTACTACATTTTATGAATGGTTGTGACTTTTACAGACTACAGCTTATTTGTGTGTGTGATTTTGCTGTGCTAAGGTTTTCAATAAAATTCTTCTCACCGCAAATGTTTAGCTAAGTAAAAAGTTGGCCTTTTTTTCCAGTTCTGCTTGGGGTTACTTTCATGTGTTGTTAAGCACATCTAATTAACATTGGCACATTAATTTTGTCATAAGAGTGGAGACAAAAAAACCTAAGTAAACCTTGATTAAGATCTCAAAATACAGAGAGGTTTTGGAATTTTTTTTCTTGTGGTTGTACTGTAATTTATTTTAACAGAAAACAATTTACTTGACCAAATCTTTCTGGGCGTTCTTAACCTGTAAGGTTTTTTCCCTTGCTTATGAATACAAATATTCACTATATCCATTATTTGCTTTTTTTTCTTTTTTTTTTTTTTTCTTTTTTTTTTTTTTTTTTTTTTTTTTTTTTTTTTTTTTTTTTTTTTTTTTTTTTTTTTTTTTTTTTTTTTTTTTTTTTTTTTTTTTTTTTTTTTTTTTTTTTTTTTTTTTTTTTTTTTTTTTTTTTTTTTTTTTTTTTTTTTTTTTTTTTTTTTTTTTTTTTTTTTTTTTTTTGTGTGTGTGTGTGTGGTTGGGGGCAGTCTCTGTGCAGTTCTAAGTAAGATGTAGTTTTTTGTTTTTTTTTTTTTTTTTTTTTTTTTTTTTTTTTTTTTTTTTTTTTCTGTGTGTGTGTGTGTGGTTGGGGGCAGTCTCTGTGCAGTTCTAAGTAAGATGTAGGGTTTATTGTACCTGGCTGCCCAAACAGCCCAGGTGTCAATGAACCTTTCCAAGCAAAGCTTTGCATACAGCGCTGGTCACTGGGAGTTAAGCAGGGCTCTGACATAGCACAGGGCCAAAGTTTGAAGTAATGAAAAGACACAAGTAAAATGATGCTATTTATATGCTGAAGAATAAGATATATTCAACAGACAAAAAGCCTCCAAGAAATTAATTAAAAGGTGTAAAGCATTATGAAAAAGTTATATTTAGCTTACAATTTCTGGAACCATACTATCTTACTAAAATTTGCTAAAAGATGCAGTATCAATTTCACCCTAGTAAAGAAGCTGAGCATATGCTGAAAAAAGAGAGTTTAGTAAAGGAACATTTTGTTTGCTGCAGTGTACCTTTTCCTTCCTGTTTCATCAGCAAATGTGTGCATTACAGTACACACCATATTTTAATTTAACAGTAATGTGCCAGGCACCAACAGTTACACATAATCACACACAAGTTCTTATCATCCCTCAAGGTGTGTTAGTAGATAATATGTAATGCATATGTGAGCAAAGTCTCCATCATTACATGAGTTTCACATACCAGTTATTGTTATCTACCAAAATTATTTATTAACAGAATAAGGAAGGAGAAAGATTGGGTGCAGTTTCAAACTAGGATTTCTTTTGCTTAACTTCAGGTTACATGACTCACAAACTGAGGGGTGTGAATGTTTATCTAAAGCTGTGTTTAATTTATCTGTCTCTGTTCTCTGTTGCTAATAGTTTACTGTGCAGCACAGTCCATGTATAGCCCCCATCTCTCTTGATTTCCCTTGCCCTGAGTAGCCCACGATATTATTCCTTCCCCTGATTTCCCCAGTATTTCCCTGTCCTTGACTCTTTGCCCTATTCTCTCCCTCTATTCCCTCCTGATACTGGAGCTGAGCATTTGGTTTGGAGAAGTGTCGGGATTGCAAAAGCCTGCTTTGAGTGCAGCAGTCAGGGTCGGTATTGCTTGGCTGTGCCCCAAAAGACTTTCTGTAACCAGAGCTGGAGCCAAAGTAGTTATACCAATTTGGCAAAAGTAGAGGATTCTTCTGTGCACCAAGTACACTGGGATTGCTCTTTAACTGCCTTTAAGTTTTCTCATGAAATCTGCAGTGACGCCCAAACAAGCCTAATGTGGTTAAGAACTCAGTCCAATGATCTCACATCCTCCACTGCAGTTGAAGGCTCATAAACACATTTTGTCTATATTGGTATGTTGTCATAATTTGGGAGACACATTGCCTGGAAACACAATAGTTGGTTATGAAAGTCTAGTTTGATGCTGAGAGATCACAGCCAGATGTTACATTCCAGTAATCAAAAATGAGTTATTGCAGGAACAAATAAAAAGTAGTGAAATGCTAATTTTATATAGCTCTTTTTTTCTTTCTTAAAAAACATTATTTATTTTTGCCTTTAAAAGCAGTGACTACTTGGAGGAGACAATGGTAGCTAGGAGACTACTAGGAGAAGAAATGCAAAGAATTATAGAAGAAGTAGAGCTAGTTAGGGGAGACACTTCGTGTTTTTCATTAATTTAGGATGTATATCTGATTACAGAATGTATATCTGATCACATGCATTAAGCATAACAGAGCTCCAAGAAATGATCAATAGACTGTACAATCAACTGGTGCAAGAGTACAGATGGATATTAGAAGATATGGTAGATAAAATGTTTCACAGAAAATTCAGAATTTGCAGATACCTGCTGCATAAAGCAATCTCAAGGCTGTACTTCCAGATAAGTTGCAGAATAAATGCAGAAATGCAAGAGCTCTTTTCTATCCCATCTCTATAAAGCACGTGATGGGATGCTGCGCAGGGGAATATCTGTTAAATCAGTGAAGATGGAGATCAATAGAAGCACTCTATGGTGGGTAGGGAGATGCTTAAAGTAGAGATATAATCAGATAGTGCTGAAAAGGAAGATGCTGTCATTGAAGCAAATTATTTTATAGAGGAGCAGAGCAGAAGCAAAGGAGCAGACTTGGGATCTTTATTTTTTAATATTTTTCCCGTAGTGTGGAGAATGAGAGAACCTGATGGGAAATGACAGTGACACAAAGGTTTGAGAGATGATCAAGATATGAACAATCAAGAATACAGAGAAAAAGCTGAATGGCCTGAGGTCTGGGGGATTAGAATGGGATAAATTTCTGCAAAATAAAATGTCAGGTATTTAGCTTGGACAGTGATAAGAAAAAACCTTGTGTTGTAAACCAGAAATTAATCTGGTAATATCTGAGGATGGGAACTTGGGTATATTATTTACCAGGATAAGTGTGTACTATTGCTGTGATACAGACAAGAAAGACAGCTCTGGTCAGAAGAGCAATTACATGTAGAAAGAGGGATGGCTATTGCTATTTTTCAGACCTCATTTGGAATTCCATATCCTTTGTGGAGGTCCCTTATTCAGCAAAGACGAACTCAAACGGCAGTGATGCAGAGAGACAGGGTAAGGTTCAGCATCTTGTGAGGAGAAACTAGGAGAATGTGGCATCTTTTGGACAAAGCAGTCTTTCAGTTCATAAAGGTGGTACAGAAAGAATATATGTATTTAGGCTAAAAGACGTAGTTGTAAGAAAAGAGAGAAATCAAGTATATAAATATAAACTAGCCATGTGCACGTTTAGAATGGAAATTAGAAGAACATTCCTAACCAGCATAGCAACAGGAGCAGAGGAAGTGAAGAAAACAAACTGCTAAAATGGAAAATAATAAAAAAGGATATAATATGATATCTGCATTGACAAGACAATGCTTTGTGTGACTCAAGAGTATTACTGTGCTCAAAGGCCAATTTCTTAAATTAAAAATTATATTTTTATAGTTAATGAAATCATCATAGTTGTCTCAGTGAAGTACAATCTAGCTAAATGAGACTGGATTCATATGTTCAGGTGAGGAGAGAGCATTAAGATCATCTACTCTGAAATTTAATGTAATGCAGCCCATAAAAACCTACTCATTCCTTTTCGCTCCAGGCTCAGTGCCTCTCTTTGATCTATAGCACATCTTTTCAGAAAGGTATTCAGATTTAATTTAAGTGCTTCAAGTGAAGTAGAAACCACCACATTTAACAGCAACCTCTATTGAAACTGCAATGCAGATGGTTTGAGAGAAGAGCTTTTGACCTTTGTGATTTTTTTTCTTTTTTTGCCATTGTTGACAGGCTTTATGAGGAAATACATCAGACGGATCGTTGTGGAAGATATTAAACTTCCTACATCTATACTGATCTGATGAACTCCTTTTCAATATTTTCAGGAGTTAATGGCCTGTGGTATGTTTCTTCTGCTACTAAGACCAATTTTAACATCAGTGAAGTTATTCCCATTTATACCAGGTAAAAATATGATCCTTTATGCACATGATTAACAGACTTCCCGAGATGAGTAAATATTTTCTAAGTAATGCAACAGGATGGAAAATACCTTATTTGTAAGCTATATATCATACATATATCTTATATATAGTTATATCTATATATCTTATCTCTGAGTAAAGCCAGCAGACTTTGGTTTATGGTATGATTTGTGTAATGCACAACATTTAAATTCTTGCACAGAGAGAAAGCTTTTAGGGTAATACCTATTTCCTTTAATATTAGCTTCTTAAATTTGGCATATAATCTGAGATAACCCTTTAAATTCAGTCTAAGACATTTATCTCTAACAAAAAAGATATTCTTGCCAACAGTAAGCCATCTCACCTGTTTTATATACACAGAATGGATCACCTTCAGGTTAAAAAACTAACTTTTAAGTGGCTGCCATTAAATGAAAGGGATCATATTTTAAAAGTATGGAAAAGAAATATCCTCATGACAGGGTGTTCTGAGTGGCTGTCACAGAATAAATTTGGAGTAGTGCAGCAGTAAGACTAAACCAACCAACATAGCAGTACTCAGATGCAAGCAGACATCTGATTTCTGTGTGATTGGATTAAAGGACAGGAGAAAAAGCCTTTCAGATCTGTGAATAAATTTGACTCGTGAAGAACTGTGCACCTCAAAACCCAAGAATGGAGCTAAATCCAAGCATAGTTAAATAGTGATTAGAATCATGGTTATTCTTCTCTTGCAACATTTCTGTTTGGTTGTAGTATTTCCCTGACACCTGTTCTAGAGGTCTCGGGCACCCTGAAGCACAGTCCTGTGCACCCAACAGGCTGTGCCCTGGAGGATGCTCCCACGATGGCTGACATCTTTAGCAACAAGCTTATTGTGTGCAGCACTGTGGTTATGCCTTACTTTTAGTACCCAAAGACTCTTTCAAAAGGAAAATTGCTTTGATGCCAGGTTTTGAACTAAAACCAAAATCAAAATCCTTGCCTAAATGTCCTTTCTTTTTAGGTATCAGCAGCACACTGTTAAGTATGTCTTTTGTCAGGATAGTTTGAATATGATTAATCTGTACTATGGTGCTATGAAAAGAAAGACAATGTGTCCAAACTCTGCTCTTAGCTACAGCAGTCAGCACAGACATCTGGAGGTCAAGTGTTTTCAGAGGTCTGACTTGGATTAGAGTCTGACCCCCATGTGCATGAATCATCACAAGGATTAATGAAGTGTATAAAGTGTATGTGCTTGTTAATCTCATCTATGGACACGGAAAAGGAAGAAATTCTTCACTTTGAGAGAGTAAATGGTTTAGCAAAGAGAAGACACAAAGCCTAGCTTTAAGCTGATGGGAAGCCTACAGCTTAATGGAAGAGTGTCTTTTATTATCTTAACTGCAGCAACTGTGTTCCAAGGAGGTATGACATGAAAATGATCCTGTTTGACTTTTAGTTGTGAAGTTTTGTCCCTTTCCTTTTGGTATTGTCACCTCTGTTTTAAATGTTGTCTGTGAAAAAGATTCTATTTTAAATTAAAACTAAAGTTTCATCACTTGCCTTGCTTTTAGTTCACACTTGCTTCAAGTTCCTCTGGCTCATGCCATGTATATAAACATGGTTCCTCAAGATTTGGCTTTGGCCAAGTACCTTCAAAGGGGCAAGTGGTTCTTGTAGCAACTCAGATAACGTAAAATAAGGAGTATACTAACTGAATTTTGGCTTTTGTTACATTAACTCTCTAACTGACAGAGAGGTCTCTGCCATTCCAGCACCTACCCAGGACAGATACTCTGAGGCAGAGCCTCTAAGGCTTGTCTTGCCTGGCCCTGCAGAGGACGATTTTAAATTTTCAGAGTCAGGTCTAAAACCAACTGTGTGTCCTTCATGGATGGCATCAATCAAAGGCTCATCTTCAGAAGCTCCTCCTTTGTGTTATCATAGTGTTTGTCACAGAATGAGTCAAGGGGATCAGACAGCAAGTGAGGAAGCACATCATATCCTACAAAAGCCTGAGCTGGTCCCTAAGAACTTTTACAGCTGCAAAAGCCCCAGGATTATTCCAGCTTTTTTTTTTTTCTTCTATCTCAGTAAAGGAAGGTCTTGGACACCTCTTGTAGCACTGAACAGACTCATCTTTATGCAACAGCTAGGACTACCCCAGTTTCCTGTGTTTGTCTGATCAGAGGGAGGTAATCCCAGACAATTTGTGAAAGAGGAAAAAAAAGAGGAACTATTTTTACAGTAGGGGTTAACATTTGAAGCTTAGCGCTGGATGGTTCTGAGATTCCTCTGAATGGAAATTTCACCACTCTCAGCTCTGATTACAAGTTTGAGAGGCCAGTAGTCCCTCAGCATGGGCTTCTTAGCTTTTCTGAGGAGGAACAGGCTCCTTACAGCATCTTTCTTCAATGGCTTCAGAAGGAAATTAGTTTTTAGTGCAAATGTAAATTGCACATGTGCAAGTTATAATTCTGGGTCATTGCCAGTAGGTAAAATCTCTAACTCTGCTATTTGGTAGTTACTATAAAGTTTTCAGTAAAACTCTTCAGTTCTCTTCCTGTCCTTTCAGCTACAGAAAAAACATTTGGAAAGAAAATAATCTTTTTATGTATAGAGGGGATAAATGAATAGCACTTGCGGGACAAAGATGAATGGAAATTGAAATAGGAGTTTTTTCAACAACTGTTTATAGTCTGCAAATGACAGAATTTTCATGGTCAAGTTTTGTAAAAAGCAGCACTCGGTAGAAATGAGAGTTTTGTGTGTGAGGGGATTAAACTGAAAAAGCAGTACAACTATCTGAATCAGAAAAGACCCCAGTGCCCACAAAGTGCTCCAGAGAAGCAGAGTTTAATGTCAGTGGGATTGCGAAGGTCAGTCAGCAGATGAGGGTTGATGGAAACTCCTCTCTGTACTGTGAAAAGACCATACACATCTGGTAGAATACTCCCAGAGGATCTCTGAATTCCAGGGGGTTGCAAAGCTCACTTGCTGTGCTGTGTTATTTTGATAGCATCACTTTGTCTACAGAAACCATAGAAAATAAAGAAGCTCCCATTCAACTTTCAGAGCATGGATGTTTTACCTCAAATGAAACTTATGGAATTAATAATGTTGAGAGCTAAAGTTTGCTTACTTGTATTAGTTTATAATTTTTTTTAATGTGTTTAGTACTTACTTACTTTGCCAAACAGAGGTATGCCTCACTGAAAGAGGGGATTGAGTGTCATATTATCCTGAAATGGAAGAAATACACTTGTCAACATAAATATCAAACCTGCATTTTTTGAGCAAAATTTCATGGCAGATGTTATGGACTTCCTGTGTACTAACTCTAAACATAACTGGTGAGCACATTGCCTGCCTGCCTGTATTATGTAGAATTTTAATATAAAGCATTAAGAAAGCATCTTTATAGGGAATAATATAATTATAGTTGCATAACTCATGTCTATAAAACAACAACAGAATGACCTTGTTCTCATTTTCTTACCAGTAAGTATCTGGTTTTGGATCACAAAATGACTGTATACTTGTCTGGGCCTCATATCATTGGGACACTTTCCACCCATGGCTGGAAGGCAGCAGGGAAAATTGAGAGAGAAAGTGTCATGTTTCTCTAACAGGTTTATTCTTTTTCCTTGGAAAAAATATGGCAGGAGAATGGTTAGATATATTATTTTGAATTTGCGCTCACAGTGACTTGCCTTATAAACTTCTTTTGCTTTACAAAGGCATAAGCAAAATTACAATTATTTCCTGGTGTTTAGACCCGAATATGAAATATTCATGTCTTCTCCAGGAAAAACACTCCTAGATCAGCTCCCCCCTGCTTGAAAAATAAGGCAATATTCTAAAGTTGCATATGAAACCTTTTGATTCTTCACTGACACAGGCTGTTCTCTGCATTTTTAAGGTGTCTTTCTTCACAGAGATCTGTACCTTATGATACAACCAATTTCAAGATATGCTGAAAATGTCAATAATACCACCCCTTATTTTAGTCACAGCTCCTGTACATGAAGCCCTGACTACATAATACAAACCTACAAGAAACCTTTTCAGTATGGGTTCTTAAGCAAGAATTTTTTTCTTTGACAAAGTTAGACTTAGTAATAGACCTCCAGGCTAGATAGTGAAGCCCTTGCTGACACTGATTATCATGTTAATCTGTGATGAATTAAATTTGAAACCTCCAAAACATTTTAAACTTGGAGACATACAGTTTAAATGAATCCTGACCAGGTGCTGGGAAATAGGAAATCCCTGACATAAGTTCTGACATCAAAGAAGAGCTTAGTTCATGAAGTACAAAAATGAGCTAAATTATGTAAAGCAGCCAAGAAAGCTAGCAGTAAACAAGAAGGTCTGGAGAGGCAGGGAGGGTGTAAAGAGAAATATGTGGATTAGGTATGTGAGTTTATTCATATTTAAGGACTTATTTTATTTTAACACTAGCCAAGTATCACTCAAAGCTTAAAGACATGTATTTCAGAGAGTTTTCAGATGAAAGGCTCAGAAGAAAACTGGTTTTGTATGGGAAGAGAAGGCTGCTCCCTTTGGGAGGGAGAGCAGATCATCGGCTGCTTGAGGTTTGTTTTCTGGAAGAGTTGTTACTTTAGGGGAAGTGAGAGTGTTTGAGACACTAGACCTTGCTAAAACAGGAACATATGAGCGTTGTTGGCGCAAGGCCATGGAGCGCCTGGGTAGGAATTTAGCACAGAGCTGGATGGGGCTTTTCTGATGAAACTTTTGTCAGAATAGGAACTTTTTGTGAAGACATATTCCCATTTAAACTCTCTCCCTCAGGACAAGATTTACATGGCTAATGTGAAAAGTGTGGTCAGAGGGAAGGTGTGACACACCTCCGACCAGCACCCTGATGGCTAACAAACTCACCTGGTCCACAGAAATGTCTGTGCCCTCTGAGGGCCTGTTTTGGTGTGAGGGGTATTGTACATCCATACTGCCTTTCTCTGGTCCTCTGAGGAGAGGAGAGCACCAGGGTAACCCAGCTGTACATTTCCCAGCCCAGAGCTGGGGCTGGCAAGGCACACAATAGGATTTGCCTGCTCCTGTGTGTATGGACATGTCCTGGACATCCAGGTTTGTTTTGATGATCAGGCCACTGCCTCTTGTGAGCTGGGTTGTCACCAACTTAGTTTGGGCTGTATCTTTTATATAAAGCATTTGTGTATCTCTTGGCTGGAGTGCAGAAGAACAGAGTCATCATGAAAGTAGTGTTTACATTGCCAATGGCTACAACCACCTGTTATTTAAAACTGAAAGTAAAACCCTAACAGGCAAGAAATCAGCTCCCAGTAGGACACTAACAGGAGCCCAGTTCACTCTTGTAGCCCATAGGAAATGGAGAGACTTCAGATCCTGTTCCGAGACACAACTCTGCTCATCGTTGTAACAGTTCAGGGTGTGGTAGAACAGAGGACAAGAAAGGAAGAAAGTCAGTAACAGTATTTGGCAGAGGTCACACCAGAGAGCTTTCTGGGTAGATTACAGCTTGTTCTGAGCTGTTACTGGGTTGGGCCTGGGGTCAGAGCACCGCTGAGCTGTAGTCAGTCAGTGCCTCTGAAAGAATGGGCTTGCAGCTTTGGGCTACACACCTTGCTACAGCAACTACACAGCTTTGGGTCAGGGCAAATCTATCTCATGGCAAAAATTCTGCAGACATGCCCACAGTGTAATGTAACTAAGACCAGATCCTCATTTCCTGTTGTCTTTTTTCCCCACTTTTTGCATCACTTTAACAGAACAAAGAAGTTCTACAAGTGAGAGACACACACTCTTCCTTTATAACACTTTAAGAGCAAAAAATGTCTGCTGTGGAACAGAGTGCTGTCCCATTGAGGGAACTCTGGTGTGGAATCCATCTCAAATGTCTTCAGATTTGTGGACTCACTTTTTGGTCAGTGGCAAGAAACAGGCCGTTCAAGGGCACAGTTCACCTGTCCTGTTTTCAGGCCTATTTTAGGATAAGCTTAATCACTCCTTAGCAGTCTCCACTCCTTGGAAGAAGCTGTGAAGGCATGCTAGACAGCTGATACAGCCACCCATATACATGCCCAACACTGGTTGAAAACACTCCTACTGCTTTTCATGTGGTCAGTTGCAGTACCAGCCGTGGACTCAACCATAGCTATCTAAACCCTGTGAGACATGGAAGTTTCTAAAAAGTTTAGGTGCTCATAGTATTGTAAATCACAAATCAGCTACCCAGAATCATGAAAATGGTTTAAGAAGCATGATTAAATGCAATACTGCTGTCTTCTTTCTTCTAGTTTTTATTCAGCCTTTGGAGTTTTTGGGTATATTTTTGTCATGTTTTCCACTCTTATCCTTCATTTCAAGGCTTAAATCAAAGGATAGTTTAAAATGGAGGCAGGGAGTCATAATTGTTTGACTGTGGGATTTGATTATAAACTCAGCTGTCATGGCAGCGCCACATATCAAAAATAAGATCTGTTAGGACATTGCACTATTTTGCTAAGAATCAGACATAGGAGTATTCAGTTTTACAATTGAAGTATTACGAGCTTTTATAATATTGCAGTAAGATCTAATTGCTAAGGTTGTAACTCAAATCTTGAGTTGTAGTAGACTAAGGACAAGCTTAGTCAGACCTCGCCTTGCAAGTACAGTCAAGGACAAGAACAGATACTAAAATTTTGCCCTGCTTTGAAAGTGTTTGTCCTACTGTTTGCACTGCAAACATGCCTTTGTTAGGCAGCACACCCCATTTGGGTGGGGGTTGAAATGCTGACAAGGCTAATGACACTCAACATTTGCTTCACCTGGCATTATGGGTAGGCAACTTGCTGTGAAAGCATGAAAAGGATGTTATAATTTTCACTTCTGTTTAGACAGGAGCTTAGTCAGGAAATGCAGAAACTTGTATTGAGTAGAGACCTAAGAGCAACAAGTGAGTTTGCAAGAGGTGATGCATCCGTTTGGCTGAAAGACAGATGCAGTGACAGCCTGAAATCCCTGCACACCTTATGTAAGCTGACTCTGCTGATTCAGCAGATCCTGAGATCTACTGATCCCTTTGAAGCTTCACACTCCACTCTGAATATAGTTCTTCCCAATCTTCTCTGTTGTGTATTTACCACTGAACTGAGCAGAAATTCTGATAGGCAAAACCCCATTTATTCTCCACTATTCACACCCCACCATTCAAGGACTTCACTGCTACCCAGGACTAAACAAATTTTCAAGTCTGAACCTGAATGTATGACTGGCTGTGCAGTGAATCATCTGCTATAGGGCTCTGGCTGTGCAGTGAATCATCTGATATGGGGCTTTGTTCACAGCCTGACGTTGTGGAGGCACCTCACAAGAGAAAAGGGAGGTTATAAAATAAGATGAAAAAGACTCAGAGGTGAAGGAAGATAAAAAACATTGTAAAACCAACTGTAGCTGCTTGGTATGTGTCAAAGAGGAGAAACTTTGGTTCATCCAGGTTCATTACAGACATACTGGCTTACTCTTTTTTTGCCAAAATATACCTCCCTCTTTCCAGTGTCTTGTGTGAGCATGTCGTCAGAGGTCCCTTGTCGTGGAGGAAGCTGTGTGTACTGTGTCACAGGCTCCGCCCTGTGCTGCACCCAGGTTTTGCACTGATAACCCTCCTCATCTAATCTGTAGAGGAGCAGCAAGTAAATGAGTTTTCACAAATTCTTTGCTGGGAAAAGCTTTTGAGCACTTTGTGGCACAGGCTTTGTTATTGGTAGGGTATAGCTGATTATCTAAACAGTTAGTGGAGGGGTAGTGGAAGCAATTTCATATGCAGACAAATAGCAGCAAAATTTCTCATGCCATTCCTGTGATTTATAAGCCTCTGCAATTATTTGCATGACCTTCATACTTGTAGGTACAACTAAGAATGTAATCTGTGCCATAACCATAGCTTTTCCCTTCTCCAAGGCATAAAAAAGCGCTGTGTAGCCAGGAAATAAGAAATAGGCAATCATATGGAAGACTTAAGCTGAAAATCTGTCCTGTCACTTATTGTAAACTGCTTGCTTGTTTCTAAACTTAGATGGCATATTTTTACTTTAGGTACCATTAAATATATATATGAAAGATGTAGGAATTGTAGGAAAGACAGATA
Organism: Corvus brachyrhynchos; assembly: GCF_000691975.1. Taxonomy (NCBI): domain Eukaryota; kingdom Metazoa; phylum Chordata; class Aves; order Passeriformes; family Corvidae; genus Corvus; species Corvus brachyrhynchos. Next base: position 12,019,784 of record NW_008237919.1, on the reverse strand, counting down.
GAAACTGAGTTTCTACTCCGCAGCTGTAATTTAGAATGTTGTAAACTGGGATCTTACCAGAATTTGCTTGTTGTTATGTTCAATAGGCTTATTAAAAAAAACCAACCCCAAAAAACCCCCTAAAAAACCCAAAACCCCCAACCCATGCCAAGAAAACCCCCCAAACCCACTAAAACCAAAACCAAGAAACAGCAGAAGTTCTGGGCATTTGTGTGTGAAAGGCCCTTGCACACTGTCCTTTTTTGAAGAGCCAGTGGGAATGCTCATGCTTGCCTCCTATATTATTATTGCCCTAGCACATTTTCCCTCAGACATCTCTGACTAAATGTCTGGGCTAAGCACCTCCTAGCCAACAGTGCTGCATCTCAAGCCTTCCTTGATCAGTATCTACTCTGTGTGAAGATTTACTGCAGCGTAGTTTGTGGTACACAATGTCATTTCTGAACTACACTTAAAATAAACTTATTTTATTGCAATTGTATGGTCTGATTGCAGACTTATCTTTTCAAATCCTGTATCATCTGTGATTCCCTTACAACCTTTCATGGTCCTTTTGATACATTTTTATACGGCCGTTTAAACTTTTCTCATTATTCATCTGTGACTACAGCATCCCTCCGTAAAGTCACCCACATTTCTCAATTTACGTATTTGTGGAGTGTGTTAGATCTAAACTGTACCACACAGTTGTTTCTCCCAATCCTTACAAAATCTGTATTTCATGAGAGCAATTATTTTTAGGAACATTCTCAGAATTAGGGTGAACACTTGAAATCAGGTAGTAAGACAGTTGATATCCTAGAGTTACAATGAAGAGTATTACTCCAGAAAGGAGCACAGGAAGTCATAGGCAGGTATAGATCCACTCCTGAAAATGGGAAAGCTAGTTAAGAGAGCAGCTGGAGGGAGTTGTTTTAAGTGTAGAGTACTGGTGATTTTATTGTGGGTCCTACAGAAGCCAGATTCTAAGTTACATCTTTTTGTCACCATCTGTAGGTGTGTTATATACTAACACTTCCCATTTTTTTTTCAAATACAGAGAGCAGAACCGAGGAACAGGAATTGACATTGAAAACAGGGTTTGGGCTGAGTGGACTTGATAAAACCGTTCAGATCAGTGTGCCCATAATCTCTCACACTGTGTCCACCTCCAAAATTAAAGCTTTATTTTGTGACAAACTCAGAGAAACCTGTGTCTGACCCTCATTCCTACAAGCACTGCTCTATGAGGCTTCTTCAGAAAATAGGCTGATTAAAAAAACCAACAAAAATACCTTTATTTTTCCCTCAAGATTCCTAGTTGGAGGGACACAGAAGAAAACAAACAAGACAAAGCCCAAACCGAATGAAATAAGCTTATTGCCTTGCCTTCTGGAATGAGTCTAGTTCCTATTTCTGAGAGGTATCCTGCATCTAATGCCAGAACTAGGATTACCACGCTGGGGTTCAAAACACTTCTGGAAACCTGCACAGTCGGACATTTTGTGCACAATGCTCGGAGTCCTGGGGTCCTGACTTGGTGAGGAAGGGGAAAAGGATCTGAAGTAGATAGAGGGAGAAAATGTTGGCAGATGCCTTGCCCCACCTCTGCTAGGATAAACCAGACCCATCCCTTTATGCTGGTTGAATATCTGAAGCGGAAGTGTGAACACAACTGAATGAATGCTGGCAGTGAACACAAGGCAGTGAAAGAGTAAACCCTGCAATGTAAAGAACTGCAATCATTTCAACCTCCTCTTAAAAGCAGGTCTGTAAAATATTTTTATGATCACTTGCCGAACTATAGCTTTTGCTTCATTATTTACTTTTGAGGTGTAGGGTAAGTAATAGGATTATTACAGAGAAGTACAAATCACAAGACACAGTAAGAGCCTGTGGTGATAACAACTTGTAGTGCTTCCCCAATGCTTGGTTAATGTTTACCTGTGGTAAAGCAACTACTTAAGCAATTGTGGATAACTCGGTCATAATTTTTGCTTTCGGTAGCAGAGCACGGTGTAATTTGACGTGGTTTCAGAGGTTTTCTGAAGACACAAGAACAACTTTTATATCAAGGTCAAACTCTTAGGAAAGCTTCTTCTGCGGCACTTGTTTTTGTCTCAGCTTGTCGAAAATGGCGGGTGTAAGCAGCTGCATTAAGTACTCCATGTTTGTCTTCAACTTCTTATTTTGGGTAAGTTAGCGTTTAAACTGTTATTAGTAATGCATGAAATGTGTTCCCCATTGTCTGAATGCTGTAGTTAAAAGAATTGTAAGGAAAATAGAGCATAAGTGGAACCAGAGTACGATTCTAAATCAGGGAGGGGAGAATATATTTAACTTTTGCCCTTCCCTTTGTCTTTTTTCATCTAAACACTTTTCCCTCTGCATTCAAAAGTAGACAAGCCACAAGTCTGTCTCCCTGCTCATCTTGTGCCTCCCATGTTAAAGGACATCACTCATCTCAGTCAGAATGTAAGAGACTCTCCAATAACAATGCACAGTTCTCATCCTTTTATTGCTGCTGTTGGCATGCAAGATCCTGAATATGTAGTTGCAACAGAAAATATGGAAAATTCACTGAATTTTTAGCCTCCTAATTGATAAACGGTTTTCATATCCTTCTTTGTGGTTCTTTGCTTTACATTCAGTGCATAATTAGTTTCTGATGGTGGGCAGTAAATGTTTGTAAGAATGTATGAGCTGGCAGTACTGCCAACAGCTGTACCAAGGCCGATACAGCACAGCACAGGCCAATACAGCAGGCAGGTTTCTGGGTGTTATTTGAACCATATTTGTTTATTTATCACATCTTATCTGGGTTGCAAGAATTTCAGGTCCTGGAAGCTCTGGAAAGGTTTGAGTTAAAGAACGTTTCTGTCATGGTTCAACCTCACTGTCAGATTTCCTGACAGAGATTTTTCAGGTTCACCAGGGGTTCACTGAAACCAGAAGAGGAACTACTAGACACATTATGGGCTTTGCCTCAAGGGATTTTTTTCAAGTGAAAAGGTGATACCATTCAAAAGGGACCACAAACAGTAGCCTTGGAAAATCTGTGGCTAGACCAAATTCTTTGGTTGCTTATGAACCTCACAAAGAAATTCCTGACAGACCAGCAATGGTTTGGACTGTGTCCCCCAGTTTCTTCCTCCACTTCTATCAAGGCAGATTGAAGATTTTTGACATTTGTGTTGAAGTTTTTATGCAACAATACTTACAAGAATCTATAAGCTTCTGAATTTGAATTCCTGTTCCTCAGGAAGTTTTTCCTGTTTTTGTGGTTTGACCCCAATGAGAAACCAAGTACCACGCAGATGCTCACTCACTCCCCCACCAGCAGGATCGGAGACAGAATTGGAGGTTTAAAAGCTGGAAAATTCATGAGTTGACATAAAGACAGTTTAATAGGGAAAGCAAAAGCCATACATGCAAGCAAAAAAGCCCAAGGAATTAATTCCCTGCTTCACATGGGCAGGCAGATGTTCAGCCATCTCTGGGATGGCAGGGCCCCATAAAGTGAAATGTTTACTTGCGAACACAAATGTTATCACTTCAAACATCCTCTGCCTTTCTCCTTCTTCCTCCCAGATTTATCTACTGAGCATGATGTCAAATGGTTTGGAACATTCCTGTGGTCAGCTATGGTATTCTGTCCAGGGTGTGTCTCCTCCCAACTTCCCACGCACCCCCAGTCCCCTCACCAGAGTAGCAGTATGAAAGGAGAAAGAAAACTCGATGTAAGCCCTGCTCAGCAATAACAAAAACTTCTCTATATTATGAACCCTGTGTTCAGCACAAATCCAAAACACAGCCCTATACCAGCCACTGTGAAGAAAATTACCCCAGCCAAAACCAGCACACCTGTTCACATTCATCTGTGTTTACTGTAAGCTAAAACATGGGGAAATGTCTCAGACTAGCATCAGAAAAGCTCCAAACTACTTCTAGAACGAACACTGGAGTAATGTCCTGTGCCCCCAGAGACAGTATGGATTTCCTAGGGTAAAAAAAGGGGTGGGATCCTGGGGGAGCCTTGAAACAAGCATGTGTGAAACAAACTTCCTATCTTTATACCAAAGTTGGAAAACCCATACTGTATTCTGAGTAAGAGAATGCTGAGAGTATTCGCTGTGCATGTGACTGCCTGGATGGAACAGAGAAGGACAGGAATGCAACTGTAGTTAACTCTTTTAAAGGAAGCTGTTTAGCACTATTAAGATAGGGAAGAATGAAACAGAGAAGGACAGGAATGCAGCTATAGTTAATTATTTTTAGGAAGATGTTAAGTTTAGCATGATCAAGATCAGGAAGAACAGATGTATGGGCTGACAAAACTGAATTTTTTGGTTCACAGTCCTGTCTCTAATTCCTGGAAATCATTAAACTGCAATAGTAAGGTAGAGGGAACAGAGATGATTTTTCAGCCACTTGTCCCACAGCTGCTTTCTCTAGTGTACAAGGCAGTTGACAAGTGGAAAATTATTGATACTGGGAAATGAAGGTGACATTAACCTTAATAGATAAGAATGACGGCTGCCTATTTACCTGGTGTCCTTTCATTTTATGCCCTTTGCAATCTATCAGGGAGTGGCCCCTCTTAGAAGACTCAGGAATGGTCTTCCTAGCCTTCTGATTACTTTTTCTAAGCAGCTCATGCAGCATCACACTAAATGTGCAAGCCCTGGAATAGCCTAAGATAGCTCTGCAAATTGACTTTGGCTTCACTACATAACATGTGTCCCCTGGGCATCTACATACCCACGAGCCCCATGTTGGGCTCCAGCACACAAATAGAGTTTTTCATCTTCCTAGTTTGGTGAAAAATAGCTGACTAGGCTTTTAAAGACCTGTGCTTTGGAACTAGGTGCCTATATGGAATTTCTAACAGTCCTTAAATTAACCCTTGTTAGTTCTAACACGTCAGATTTTTCTTCTTTCCCTTCTTTGGAGCTCGCAGGATATCCAGTCTTACCTGCTGTCCTCATTGTGTCAACTTCTGCTACTCCACATCATGCAAAATTGTAGAACTACCTTTTTTTTCCCACCGAATACTGATGTCTGACACTAGTTTGAAGCAACATAGTTAGTGACGGAGCATCTTTGATCAGTTGTTAATACCAGACTTGCAGTCCCAGCTACAAACAAAGTGGCCCCTTCCCCGAACCTTGATGTGAACATCTCAATCCCTGAAGTAGCAACGCATGCTTAGCAGGTTTGCTGAGCCAGAGACCACATTCTCTGTAGGACCTTCCTCGAGCTGTAATTTCAGGTGTCTCAAGGAAGTGTTCCAGTCGAATGTTTTCTTTAACAGAAGCAACCTTGTACAAGTTCCTCCTGATATCCTCGAACTGAATGTTTGAAAAGGGTGTGCCAATGGAGGAAATTCCCCATAAATTTGGTATTTGTGTGTATGAGAATTGCAGAGTCTTAATATACTGTTGGTTCAGCACTATGTCAGGCTCATCTGAGGTGATATTGATTTAACTAACTAGGCTGTATTTCCTCATCACACCAAAACTGAAAGCTTGAGGAGGACCTACCAAATTTGAGGGAAGCAGTACTGTTGCTGTTCAGTTTATGAGACTGAGATAAGACCAGTGATTCTTTATCAAGGGTTAAGGCAAAAATACCATAGCCATCTAGTTTCGGGAAAATGGGTGAAGACATTTTCAAATAAGCTAATTTTATTCCATTGGAAAACACTGGTGGTTCATTAAAAATGAAATTTCCTGAAATGAATTTTATTTACTTGAAACTTTATTTTAAGAAAACTCAAAAATTAAGATGGAGTATTCCAGCAAACTTGACATGTTCAGCTTGGGCTCTTTGGGAACAGACCATTTTTATTTGCTATTTCACAATAGCAAATAAAATATTTATTTGCTTTTCGTTGTGTGTTTTTGTACACTTTGTATACTATGAAAATAAACAGAAACAAACCATTAAGATTTTACTGAAATGGAGAATTTTTTACCAACCTAAAAACTCTATTTTAAAAATTAAAATATGTGCACATCTTACTAAAATTTTGATTTATAAATGATGTGTCTATTTTTACGTGGAGGAAATAGTGTAACATTTGCATCTGATTGATGAGTTCCTGTACATTTAGCTAAATTTGCTTCTACTACTCTGCTGTACTTTTATGGGAGGTGCTATGTAATAAAAAAGACAGTGTGACAAACTCTCTTTGGATTTGTACCTGTAGACTCTTCAGTGGAAATTTTCACATTAGCAAGCCCATGTTATCTAGTGAATAGCCACACCACTCACACAGTGCTGCTGAACAAGACCAAAATGTACAGTCATATGATACCATCAGTTTCTAGGCCGGTTCCACACGTTTTTTTGCAGGATTCAAAAGGTTTCAGTGGGGAGTTCTAGTTAAATCTGATAACATGCTATAGTTGTCATTGACTGTACAACTTTCCTTTTCAGGTTTAAAATGTGCCTATAGGAGCTTTACTTAGATCAGGAAAATGTGTGGTACCCATGTCTGAGTGCTGGCTCTATTCCATATTCAATAATCTGCTAAAGTCATTGACGCTGAATATTATGTGAAAACTTCTGTAAGGGAAGTATTTTTAAGAAAAAATATCTAAAAGATATAAAAATAACTATTTTAATTTCAATAGTCCCAGTCTTCAAGGGAAATTCATAACAACATTTCAGGGCCATTTATGACTTGAGTATTAGTGGCAGACGGAGATAATTCTAAATCTGATTAGTCCCTGGTCCTCAGTGATGTCTCTTTCCTACCAGTCATCTCAGTAGACACAAACCTTACACCTGAGTAGTCTCTTTGTTACCTATGTCCAGCACTTAATAAAGAGAAATTCTGTGCAAGAATCATCAGCACCAAGGTTAGGAATAGAGTGACTGGCACACAGGGGAATGGTACCTCAATGATCGATGAAATAGGAGCACAACTAGGGATGAGGGAATGTGTCTGGACCTGGGATTCATCTTCCCTGACTTCAACATCTTAAGGCAAGTCATCCTGGCCAAACATTCTCATGTACAAGACCAAGTTGTACTTGGCTGTTTTCTATAAAAATATAATGGAAACAATTACTCTAGGCATTTTATGAGGACTATTCTAAGGATTGGAGATGGTCAGATATTGCTGCATTTGAAACAGCAGAAAGAATTTATTTAGAACTTTTCCTGATAGCTTTATCCTAGAGAATGTCTCCAGATATGTGTCCTGAATAAATCTAGAAACAACAATTATGCAAACATCCCTTATCAAATCTCATGTTTCCATTATACAAGAAACAACATTCTTTACAGACACCTTTTACACATACAATAGCAATTTATATTACTCTCTCACCTGACAGAATTTCTGTGTGCTTCCCAAACACATGTATAAATCATCATGAAAATTCATAGTCCTCTGAGGTAGAAACATCAGGGATTTGGTGCATACCTGAAGATTTAACTACACTTATGAATTTTCCTGGAAATGAATCAATATTCTCTGCTCCAGCAATTCATGTTTCTTTTGCTTTGCCAGACAAATGATTTCAGAAGTTTGGACGGCATATGGTGCAATTTGGATACTGAATGTTAGTAAAAAAGTTGCTGACCCTTCTTACTTGTCTTTATTTTCTCCCACAGGTGTGTGGTTCCATTATTCTGGGAGTCTCTATATGGATACGTGTTAGCGGTGCTCAGCAGGTAAATGCAGTCATACCAGCACCATGCAAAAGGTGGAAACCTCTGCATACACTTTAATTTCCCATGTTCATTTGCACAAATTTGCTATGTTTTTGTTGAGGTGGTTTGTGTGGGTGAAGAGGAATGCATTTTATGGCGTTAAGATTAAATATCATGGTGCAGGTAGTCAGATAAAGTGATTGATGCAAGCAGAGATAGGTGACTATGAGAAGTAGCTGCTAGTGTTATTAATGTAGTTTCATGCAGATGCACACAGATTTCTGTCTGAAAATGTGTCTCTCACCTCTAGTGAAAAATAATTACGGTTTTGTTAATGATTTTGGTGTTAGAGAGAATAATGTGGAGCCATGCAGCTCATAGACTTTTCAATGTTTTTCCCTATTAAAATAGTACATTCATATTTATTCCTAGGGTTACTCCGTATGTTTTTAGGGAATATTTTATCTTTCTCACTATATTCAATAACACAACTCTTATTTCCCTAGTAACTATAACTTTGAAAGGGAGAAAGGATTTTTCCCTTGAATTTTCAACAGCTCCTTAAAAACACCTTATCCTTTTCCCCTCATATTTATATATAAAGAGTCTTAGATGCTCAAGAGTCTAGCATTACAATGTCCTAAAAGTCCTCCTGGAGGGTAGAAGAAAGACCCTGAATTGCCCTCCTGGATTTTTGTATGGGTTATTAAATTACTTTGGATATTATGACTTTTATTTTCTGCAAAGCTAGGGAAAATACAGTTTTGAGGAGCTCTTAATCTTGCAGACATGCAGCAGAGGTTGGTCCTGTTGTTGCAAAGACCCCATGGTCCTGTAGGCCCTTTTGCCCAGAGTGTACCGAATGGCACTGACTCTAAGGTTTAAGCAGTACATTTCTTCAAATGAATTTTGGCCACAGAAATGCAAATTAATTTGAAAGCTTAATTTGAATTCTTCTATTTTCAAAAAGACGTTTTTGGCCATAGTAGTGAAAAAATGGCCAGGTGTGTCATGGAAGCATTTTTTTTTCAACTTTCAGATTGAGCCTTTAGTATAGATCAAGTTGCAGTTCTTCAGATAACTCCCCTGTTGCTCTAGCACAGTCTGTCAGTTAAGAACAATAATTTTTAAGCCAGTATTTTCCCACCTGGAAATAAAAAGATGGTGGAAGTAAGAAGATAGCTTTGTATATTTCCTGCCATTTGGCTGATGACACTGTTTCCCTTAGCCAGTCCCAGATGTCTCGTCTGGCAGAGCATGGATGCAAGTGAACTCTGTTCAGGATGACACTGTGTCATCGGGTAAATTAGGTCATGGTGGAGAGTTCTGCCATTCTCTTCTGTGGAATAGGAAGAATCACAACTTTCCCTCCTCAATCAACATTTTACTAGAAGCTAAAACTGCCATACTTGATAGTTGACAATCTGTAGTATGATGCCTCAAACGATACAATGGAGCTTGGACAACCACAACTACTACCATATCTTATTTTTTTGAGAGATTTCCTATTCAGAAAGGAATATTTAAATGTGTGACAAACTGCTTTCCTGAAACGACACTTAGTACTCCCCAAAAACCTAGAATTAAGAGTCAGGACAAAAACTGAAAGCATTTTCTCACATTTTTGCCTCAAGGCTGGCAAAGTTCCCATTCAAAACCAATGTATGTTTCACCTCAGTAATAACTAAGCAGAGCATAAGGATTTGGCTGTAGATGAATAGAGCTTTCTAAGAATAAATAACAGGAGGTTCAGTCCAACTTGGAAAGGGAAAGAACAACACATTCTTCAAATTATACTTGTCTATATACCTTTGCAATTTCCATCAGAAGATACATGTGACAACTTCCAGACATTTTTGCTAATCTTGGCACCAGTCACACTGGAAAATATTCTTTGAACACTTTTCTCTATTTTGGCCTTTGGCCTTAGTCAGTCCTGTGGGAACTGAATAATTTGATATTTAATAATATTGAGGTATATGAATTGTTTAGTTGAATGTCCCACACATCAAAATAAAGTTATTATCTCTGAGGGTAATATTGGAGAGCAAGCCTGGGGAAAAAAAAAAAAGAAAAAAAAAAAAGAAAGAAAGCTGCCTTGGAAAATACATCTAACTATTTCTCTAATATATCCAGCATCGCTCTGAGAAGTGTTCTCTCAGGAACAGTCACAGAGTATATTCCTGGCCTTCTAATGACAAACAGAGAGTTTTTTTCTTTAACATTTGGTTAATGTAGAAGAGGTTTTGAGATAATCAAGTCTCCTACTTCCAGTAAAAGGCAAAGATTCATTGACTGAAAACCAACTGAAAGCCCCTTTAAAGACAGAAGATCTTTATCTATTCATTTACTTTGTAAAATTGACTTTCATCTTGTGCAGAAACAAAGATTGTGAAAAAACAGATTTTACAAAGCTCTGCACCAAAACATTTGAGAAGGGAGCATTAGAGCTTTGTTTATTTATGGATCAGAATTTGTCCATAGTTGTTACTCAGTATATTTATCAGTTACAAAATAATTATCTTGTTTTGGGTAATACAGATGTTTTTAGGAGGACCTTCTTGTAGCTGGAAGATTTTTTTTCCCTCTCTTTTCAGGGGATGGACAGCAGCATGCTTGCAGGAGTTAATCTACTAATAGCCGTGGGCTCCATCATTATGGTCCTTGGGTTCCTGGGATGTTGCGGTGCTGTAAGGGAGAGCCGGTGCATGCTGATGTTGGTAGGAAAAAAACCCATTTGTCTGCCTTTAACAGGCCACAGCTTCATTTGATGGATAGAGTCCTTGCAAGTATTATGAAACAAGAATGAGAACCTTTTAATTTAACCAAAAGCATGATTATGATCCTGTGTTTTCATTTCTTACCTTGATTTTGGGCCCCTTCTGAATTCTATTGTGGTAAAAATGATGGTTGGTCTCATCAGCAAGAAGACAAGGTCCAGAGAGACCTGGGCATGTCACTAGCTTTTCTTCTATCCAGACACCATCAAAGTTCCCTCTATCAACTTTCCCCCATTATCTATCTTATTTAATTTTATAAATTCCCAGTTGCTCCCTTTGCTGGTCCACCTAGAATGTCCTCCCTGTCCTCCTGCCCAACTCCCACCTACACACTGTTATCATGCCACTATTCTGGTGTGTGCCTTGTTTTGATCACCAGCTGAGCACACTCTGTCTCGAGCACCACTTTTTCTCATCGTCAAAGAAGAAATAATTGGAGCAGCTCTGACTGGAACATCATTCTACCTACATGGTTATTCAAGCACATGAAAGAGAAATGTTAACTTAGAAGAAATTATATCACCTTGGTCAAAAGTAATATAGTTTTCTACCCCTTCTGTTTTCTTTCCAGTTTTTCATTGGACTACTTCTGATTGTGATTCTTCAGGTCACAGGAGGTATTTTAGGAGCAGTGTACAAATCTCAGGTACAGTATTATTCAAGATTTTCATTGATGTCTTCATATAGTTTTGTTTCTTCCCAAAAAATTAATAATATATTTTAACTTGCAGGCGGAATTAGCCCTTAACCTTACTCTAACGGCAAATATGGAAGCACTGCAAAGCACTACAGGAGCAGAGAAAGAGTATCAAGAGACATTCCAGAAGTTTGAGAGAGAGGTAATTAAACAGTAAAAAAAAATGAAAGGGTTGTTATCTCTTTCATCTCTAGCATCAGTCTCTGCTTCATTTTAAGACTACTCTGTCACAGACTTGAATTTCATTCCCTGGGGATAAGGAAGGGTTTGACTTAAAGGCAAGTTGAAATACCACAGAAGGAGCTTCTGTTGTCTTGATAGGACATGGTCTTCCTGTGATGATTTCTTTGTGCAATAGTGTTGTCTGTAAGAGCAATGAAGCAAGGACACACCACATGCAAGTGAAATTGACAGTTAGCTAAGCTCTTTCATGAGAGGACTGCATGGCCCTTTCTTACAGCTTTTCCTTCTGAAGGAACATTAATCCTTCACCATATCTCAAATAAGAACACTCCAGTACTTTTAAGGAAAGATAACCCCAGGGATGAGGAAAACACAGGAGTGTATTTAATTTGGAATATCCGACTGCTATAAAGTCATTAAATGCCATGCTTTACTGTGTGACAAGTGGGAAGAAAATATGATGAGAAGTTTATTTTTGTTCTGTTTATACTTTTCCTGGCGCCCCCACCCTGCAAGATGCCAGATGGTCGACACTTAGTGTGAGCTTGCTCCAGGGTATCATGCAGAGAATTCCCTGGAATCTCATTGATATAATTGACAGCACACACCCCTTCCCCTCCCACAAGTACCTGGGCCTGTACATTGATGGAATGCCTGCTCTTCTGTGTTTTTTAGTCCCTGATGGGTGATGACTTTGATGGATAGACTTAAAGTTAATTCTTATGCTTTTAAAGACTGCTGTATGAAAGAAAATGAAACAAGGAACAATATTTAGGTGTCTTATGTTACCTCCACTTCTCCTTCCCATTCCACTTCCAGCCTTGTCCTCTGCTTCTGAGACAGCTTATTTCTTCTGATATAATAAGCAACTCTCTGGAGAGATGAGCAAAATGAAAAATACCATCATTACTGCACTAATTTTTAAATGTACCAGAACTGCTATATTATGTCCCACAGCCTTTGCTTTTTATACAAAATTATGTGAACATTTCCAGCTGGTTTTTAATAGAGGGAGAACCTCAAACCCAACTTTGCACCCCTGAGCTTTAGGGGCTTCAATATAGTGGAGCATGAAGTGAAACTGCACCTGGTTTAGGTTTCACAAACCCCAAATGGAGCCCTGGTCTCCTCAGTCCATTTCTAATTTAAAGGGATAACCATCATTCAAAGTGGTTATTTTTCTAGATTTTGGAGTTTTATGTGCCTGAATTTTACATTTCCAGCCTGGCTTTTCAAGATGTGAAATGTGGATGATACTGGAGCCAGCAACTTACCTTCTGCAAGTATAACCGACAGAAAGAAGTCTTGATTCTCAAAACATGCTACACCCAGTGTTCCAGTTCCATTCTGGCACTGATAATTACTAGCTTTATAGTATGTAAATGTTTATTGAGCACTTTATACTGAAAATTTGGTCTTTTTTCCCCCTATCTCTTCTTTCTTTTTTTTTTTTTTTTTTTTTTTTTTTTTTTTTTTGACTTGTGCACTTACATTCTTATAAGTGGTATGGAAATGTAAAGGGTGTTTGAGACATACCAATTTGGGACAACTTCCACATGGAAAAAGATGAGATAAAATTTGGGTTTTGTTGTTCCTCTCAGCTCCCTCACCTACTCTCTTCAAACTGAAAATCACCTCTTTTTTAACTCTTCTCCCCATTTACTCCTTTCTTGCAGAACCAATGCTGTGGATTGCTGAATGGAGCTGAAGACTGGGGAAAAAATTTTAACAAACCTGCCTCAAAAATCTGTGAGTGTGAACTAGAGAACCCCTCTAGTTCAGACCTCTGCACCAAATATCAAGGCAGATACATCTATAAAAAGGTGAGAAAAATGTTTACTCTTCTTTCCAAAGAGCCAAGTTTTAACCCAAGGTTATCCTTGGTGACTGGCAAAGTCAGCAGTTCTGCATCTCTCTGAAAAGGGAAGGTTTTGCATTCTCTTTGTTAGCCAGAATTACCCCTGTGCCATGTGTTAAGAAATGACTGTTCATAATTTTGCTCCTTCCTCTTCCTGAGATGCTTCCAGTTTAGGCCCTTAGCAATCTGCACGGTTACTATTGATGAAAATAATCATGACTTTGGGGTCAGGGTATGCCTCTGGGTCAGAGCTGCACACCAGCTACCCTTTGGCCCTCATTCCCCTCCCAGAAGGTTATGTTCCCACTCAGGCTCATTGTGGTAGTAGAAATGTTGACTTAGAGACTTTCAAAATGCTAAGGTATATTGAAAATCAAATACAATAAATTCAAGACCTTTGGGGTTTTATAATCCTTTAATAAAAAACCCACACTCGTTTTGCAGGATCTGCTGGAAAGAAATCTTGTATATTGTAGGATTCATGGCAGAATACTCAAAGAGTGATTTCTTACAACTACAGCCTTTTGAAAATCTTAAAACAATTAATATAATAATAAGGCAAAATATCTGGTGACAGGCAACAAGAAAACACACTCAGGAGAGTACCATCTAGTAGACAGTAGAGATCCCAATTAATAAATTTCATGGTTTGCCTGTCTCCTTATGAGTAAATCTGGACTCCATGGGTATGAAAAAAAATATGAAAAAATAAGTGTGCAAAATAACTGAATAGCAAAAAATAATTGAAGTTTTACAATGCAGGTGGTGCAAAGTTTGCCAGTATGCACCTAGCACCAAGCAGGTTTTAGCAAATGTCCATTCTGGTTGTATAATTCTCCAATTGCACAGGTCCTTAGTCAGGTCCTGCCTGAGCAGTAAGTTCCTCCCCATGTAATCCCACAGAAGCAAATACTATTTCGAAGAAAAGAAACAGTCTGGTTAAGTAGAGGATGCCAGAACCCAATCTGGAAATAAGATGTATACAAAGAGGCTGTTTTGGCCACACTTTAATGTCTTTTTGGCCTCAGGCAAGCCCTCAAAGGACACATGAGAAGCCATCTGTGAAATTACTGCAGGTGCAAGATATCACAGATTTCATGGTGGTATGAGATTCTAATAGAGATATCCAACTCTTCTGATATGGGAAAAAAGATTTGAAATTCAGTGCAGTTATGAGTCAGCTTAAATGAGAGGTTTTTTGGAAGAACTAGAAGACCCATGTGTTTATTGTGAGAGAGGAAATGTGGTGAAAAAATACAACTACATTTGGAGGGAAGACAGTCATAGTGTTGTAACAGCAATGTAATTTTGATGGATTTAAGCTGCACTTGGCGTTCCCTCCAGTTTGCAGAACGAGGATTGTCAGTGCCTGGAGAAAATGTAGTCACTGTAAGAACAGATGTATGCATATATGCAAAAGGAGAGTAGTCTGCTCAGAACTTCAGTAGTAGAATCATAGAATAAGCTGAGTTGGAAGGGACCCATCAGGACCATTGAATCCAGTTCCTGGCTCTGCACAGGACAGCCCCAAGAATCACACCATGTGCATGAGAGCATTGTCCAAACACTTCTTGAGCTCTGTCAGGCTTGGTGCTGTGACCACTGCCCTGGGGAGACTCTTCCAGTGCCCAGCTACCCTCTGAGTGAAGAACCTTTTCCTGATATCCAACCTAAACCTCCCCTGACTTAGCTTCATGACCTTTCCTTGAGTCCTGTCACTGTTCATGAGAGTGAAGAAGTCAGTACCTACCCCTCTGCTTCCTCTCATGACGATGCTGAAGACCCAGATGTCTCTGCTCCCAGTCTCCTCTTCTCCAGGTTGAATAGAGCAAGTGCCCTCAGCCACTCCTCATACGGCTCCCCCGTCAAGGCTCTTCACTGTCGTCACAGCCCTCCTTTGGACAATCTCTAACAGCTTTATATCTTTCATATATTATGATGCCCAAAACTGCCCCCAACACTCGAGGTGAGGTCGCCCCAGTGCAGAGCAGAGTGGGACAATCCCCTCCCTTGCCCAGCTGGTGATGCTGTGCCTGATGCACTCCAGGACAGGGATGGCCATCCTGGCTGACAGGGCACTGCTGACTCATGTTCAACTTGCCACCAACCAGATCCCCAGGTCCTTTTCCCATGGCACTGCTCTCCAGCATCTCATTCGCCAGTCTAATCACAACATAACCAGGGTTGCAAAATCCGGCACTTGACCTTGTTAAACCTCATATAATTGGTGGTTGCCCATCCCTCTGTTTTGCCGAGCTCTCTCTCTAGGGCCTTTCTGCCCTCAAGGGAGTCAACAGCTCCTCCTAGTTTAGTGCTGTTGGCAAACTTACTTAGTATTCCTTTGAGTCCTGCATCCAAGTTGTTAAAGGAACATGTTGAAGAGACTGGACCAAGGAGGGAGCCCTGCAGAATCCCTCTACTAACCAGACTCCAGCCTGATGTTACCCCCCCTTACTATAATTCTTTGTGCCTGACCCATGAGCCAGTTGCTCACCCATGGCATAACATGGTTATTTAGCTGTATGCTGGGCATTTTGTCCAGAAGGATACTGTGAGACAGCATCAAAATCTTTGCTGAAGTCCAGAAAGATTACATCTACCAGCTTTCCAAGATCAGCTCGATGGGTTATCCTGTCATAGAAGGAAATCAAGTTCAACAAGCAGGACTTTCCCCTCATGAAGCCATGCTGATCACTCTCTTACATCCAGCCCCAGTCTAAGAACACCAAACATTTGACAAAATTAATTTTTAAGCTAGGTTTTATAACCAAATATTTTTAGTTTATCCAAAGTCTAATAATAAACCTTGAAGTTTCAAATCCAAAGATTAGATTGGTGGGAAACTGAAGTTCCCTTTCAGATCTGGTCATGGCTGCCTTGGCTCTTTCCTAGTAGTGAATGATCATCAAGGGAAAGTAAGAAAAAAACACTTCTTTCCTTGTTAACTGAAAATTATGCAAACATTAGGCATTACAGCTGTATGTCTTCCTTTGAAACAGCAACTTTTTATGGTCAGCTACTAAATCTTCATGCTTGGGAAGGCAAAGACTTTCGCAGAGCATAAAGTACACATGTGCTTTCTGTGTTCATTAGCAACAAGCCAGAGTAAATTCAAATAGCCTTTCTTTAGCACAGAGTTAAAGAGAAAGAGAGAGTTTGAGAGAGTTTATTTAGAAGATTCTTTCCTATATAACCATAGAATAATGTTGCTTACCTATAATTAATAATTTTGTTTTATTTTTCAGCCTTGTGGAGAAGTGATTATGAAAATACTAAAAGACAATCTGGCCATAATTATGGGGATCTCCTTTGGACTGGCTGTTATTGAGGTACCAATGTACACTGTTAAAATATTTAGTAGCTGACAGGAAATATGTTCTACTTGGAAATACATTGGGAATGGGATTAAAACACATGGCTTGCTCAATTAATAGACAAGGGAAAACCACCTCTCAGCTATAACCTTACTGTTATTACATATAAACAGTATATGGCTGCTGAGATGCAAACTTCAGGTGGGACCAGACCACCCTGCTGCCAGTACAAGTGTATCACATGGGACATTTTCTTCAAAAAAATTGCCAGTCCTGAGGCCACGCTGTGCCCTGACACTGAGGCCCTGTGTACAGAGACGTGTGCGAATAAACAGCACAAGAAGACATGAGGGAGAATAGCCAGACTTTTCCTCCTCTTCCTCATCTTTGCTTGAGGAAAAAGTCAACTCCTAAGAAAACTTAGCCCCTAAAGTACGTATTCCTATCATTGAGAAGTTTTGATGCAAAATTATAATGCTGAGGCATTAAAACTTTAAGCATCAAGATCCTGCATGAATGTGTCTGAGTGCACACGTGTGATGCTCCATATATTCCTGTGTGTAAACCACCACAGAGTATGTGAACTGTTTATTTTAATTTCCTCACCATACACTGAAGAATAACATGCAAGATTTTCTCTGAAGAGAGGTGGAAAAGAAGTGAGGCTAACCAGTCAGCTACTTGATTTTGATTTGAATAGGAGAAAATGATAAAGAAACAGGGAATTTCATCATGATGCTTTCTTCAGTCATTTTTTTTTCTTTTCACTCTTCCTCCTTCTTTTTCCTCCACCCTCACTCTCCACCAATGGATGTTTGAGGGAAAAAAAGAAATGACAAAGATTGCTGTGGAAAGTTCAGTCTGTTACTCAAAGCAAAAACTTCTTAACATCATTGGCAGAGGATTGCTCCTCATGGTAGAAGAGTGGACAAGAGCCCCAACTCTGTGTTTCCAGGAAAACTGGAAAACTGTGTTTCCAGGAAAATAGTAGTAAGTGGGGAAGAACTATGTAGCTGCAGCACTGGAAGAGGACAGGCCACCAACTTCTTACTCAGCACAGGCTTTGTGGTATTTAAGGAGCTATATGTGGGGGGTCAGATCTCTCACCCATATGTTTACTTTGAGGGGAAAATAGGTGAAATACACCAATATTAAATGGCCTTAAAAATATAAAAGAAGTGTAAAATTGCTTCTGTATCCCTAAGGCAAATTATAAGTCACTTTGCTCTAGTTACTGCAGTTATGTGAGCTGTAGCCTTTAGTTCATTGGCCATCATTCTTTCCTGTTTCCAGCTGCGTTTTCTGTGGTGGCTGCCTCTCCCAATCATAAAAGGATTAGAAAAAAAAAAGAATAAACAATATGAGACTCAGATAGCACAGACTGTGAGATGGTTATTTACACTTGATAAACATTTGGCCTTTCCATATTAACTCAAGCAACTGGCCTCTTGCTTAACCACCTCTCTGCTCCAGAAAATCCCAAATAAAAAGAAGTGGTCTTCCTTCCTCTGCCTGCTTCATTATACCACTTGTGGGCTGCTACTGCTTTCAGCTCACCCTACTAGTGAAAACTATACAGATAAGAAGGGCCCAGTTTCATGTGGGTGCAAGGACAAATGTGGGCATGGTATGTCAGGGAAGCCCTGTCAGTTTATTCCAGCAGTGAGTCCATCCCTTTGTCTTAGCTCTGTGTTACATATGCTCTTCTCTGTCTCTATTTTAAGTAAATAAAGTATTCCAGTGTTTATGGCTTCAAAGGTGTCAGTTGGGTGCTTTCCGTTTTTGTGGAACACCTTCACAGACTGGTTAGTTTTAAATCCAGAAGGAAGCTTTCTGATCTGATCTCACCAGCTGTCTGCCACAATTCACGGAATTTTACCCAGTAATTCCCAATACAGAAGGTGATCCTACCGAATTTTCTATTTCAAGTAACAACTTCTTCAGTGAACTCACTATTGTTTCTAACCCAAGTCCATAAATGATAAATTTAAAATACTTGTTGCGTGATCATTTGCAACTCAAAACAGTGAGGTACGTGTACAGATGTATACCTGTATACAGTATGCACACGTATGTGTATACCTGTATACATATGCTTCACACATATAGTTACACAAAAGAGAGTGACACTAGAAAAGAAGATTTCAAAGGGAGACAACCCTTAGAATACACAGTGAACATCCCTCTAACTTTATCAGAAAAGGAAATGCTCAATTTTTGTCCAAATTCCTTGAACTTGTCAGTAATTACTGCTCCATTACAGCTAACAACTGCATTTTAAACACCCAGAGGTATGGGGTTCCCCATCCACAGAGGCAATCCATCTTTAAACAAATGAAACTTCTCCATGATGTCTGCAGTCTTACCTGTGGTATATACTGACTTCATTAAAATGTCTCTATTCTGGAGTTGTACTCTGTAAGAGCCACATTGGAAAAAATCTTCTGCATAGCAGATTTAGCCCGCATGTGAATCCAAGACATTTTCAAACAAAATATTCCCATTGTGTATCAGTTGTATCTTGGGATTTCCAGCACTGCCAAGTAATACCAGAAATATCTTTGTTTTCCAGATTCTTGGTTTGGTGTTTTCTATGACCCTCTACTGCCAGATCAGGGGAAAATGAAACTGTCAAAGTGTCAGAATGATGTCACCAGTCAAATCAAGACCTTTCTAGATAGAAGGCTAGAGATTTGGTTTGGCACATTCAGACAAATATATGCATGTCCCAGGCAGCTGTTCTGATGAAAACAGCAGCCCTTGTCCACATGATGTCTTTATCATTCATAAGACTTAATGATGTGAATATGATTTTTTTATTTGCAATAAACATCTTTGTTTATGTTTCTGAGGTGTTTATTTTGTCTGAAGACAGCAATAATGTCATGCTGAGAGTCTGATTTCACCATGTGGTGTGCCCTCATGAGTGTTGAACCACCCACAGCCAGAGTCACCATAAACAGCTGCAAACCATCATGCAGTGGCTGACTGCTCCAGGGAACTCAGGCCCCTGGGCACCTCTGCTTGTGGAGCAGGGTGTTTTCATTAAGAGAGTTGTGGGTCAGTTTGACACTTGATGTGGTCAGGGTTTTGTTACCTGTGAAAAGGGCAGGGACTAACTTGCGTCGTGTCCAAATAGGAAAGCCACAGCTCCTTTCAGGGATGTTTAAATCAGTATCCTGGCAGCTGAGATGGTCGCTGTCTGGCCCAAATGATGCTTAGGTTGCATAAATAAGCTGGATGTAGTAGTATATGTTTTGCAAATAAGCATCAGTGGTAGAATCCAAGACCATGTGGAGGCAAAGCATACACAGAAGTCAAGCAGGTAAGGCTTTTCCCAGGGCGGCTGAGGCAAGTGGGTGGACAAACACAGGGCATGGCTGGCAGCACATCAGCTGCCACATAAAGCCTGCCTACCTTTGGACTGCATGCAAGTGTTTGGGCCCTGAGGTACTGACAGCCCTGATTGTTCCTGCCCAGCTGCCTGGGGTACTCTGCACACTGCCCATGGCAAGGACACCACATCAGCCTCCTGGGCCAGTTGGTCCCTGCCCCACCAATGTCAATGTCACAATAGGGCTGGTCTCCAGCTCCCCTGCCTGGTCATGGAGTCCCACCAAGATGGGCCCACCCATGTGTCCTGGTGTGGCCTCAGCCCATGCCCAGGAAGTGCCTGATGCCAGGGACTGAGGCTGCCCTGGTGCCCTGCACTGCCCCACTTCTGACTGGGATGGAGGGATGGGCCAGGCTCTGCCTTGCCACCCCAGCGGACCCCATGTGGTCCCAGCCCCTGGGGAGCTGCTGGCGTAGGTTACCCTCTAACAAAAAGTAGATGGCATCAGGGACAAGATTTTTAAGGTATGAGGAGGTCTAATGATGCCCACAGGGACCTGCTGAGGTTTTACACAGCAGGCTGGTGGCCTCCCTGCTGTGTGTTGGGATTAACTGATTTATTCAGCTCCACTGGACCCCCATCTTCATATTAGGAGCAATGATAAACACCTCACACAGCTGCTCTTAAGAGAAAACCATGTATCATGTTCCTCTAGTTAAAGACCCCTCAGGTGCCCTCAACCATCTCAAAGCACACCCTGACTGCTCCCATCCTGACAGAGCAATGCAACTGTTGCTTACAAATGCATTAAAAGCTTTCCTAGATCAGAGACCTTTGTCCATGCCTTATTCCAACAGAACTGGGTTCAGGTAAAATTAATGTGCAGCAACCAGAATTTTTTTAAAACTCAACAGGAGGAAATTTCTGTCCCATCTCCCACCCTTCCCTAGCACTCAGACCATTAGGCCAGGCAGTGATTCCTGCTTTCAGTAATTCATGTGTCTCCCAGGAAAGTCATCTAGCTACCAGACAGTTCTGGCACTTGTCCTTCCCTCTGCTGAA
>NW_008237919.1:11966129-11998675 GCF_000691975.1 Corvus brachyrhynchos | reverse complement strand
TGCTGAACCTCAGAAGCTGTTGCAGAAAAATTCAAACTTTGTTGGACCAGAAAAAAACCATGACTCCATAACCCAGCTGTACTAACTGGAAAAAGAAATGCTGGCTTCTAGTTCCTTCTCCTCCCCAGAGTGCTTTTTTCTTTCCATATCTTATCCATGATCTGAAGTCCTGGGAGCTGAGCCTGAATCACCCAGATCATGGTATGGCACCTAGAGTCCTGGATTATCACTACAGAAAAAAATTGGGAATATAAGGGCAGCATGGAGAGAGAATTGCACATTCCTCTTCTTCCTCCTCCTTCCCATCAGGAGGATTAGTCTCTTATTTGAATGAGGCACGAGAGGGACTCCCACAGAAAGGGGTCTTAGAGCTGTGGATGCCTAATGGATGGACATGAAGGAGAAATTACAGCTCACCTGTGCTGCCAGGAGGAGTCAACTTCGGGCAGCTGTAAACTTGAGTATTACCAGCATGGATTTGTAATGAACGTTGACAAGAGACTGACAATGTACGCTGGCTCAGACACCGGTCTGGTCCTGTAAGCTGCTCTGGGGGATCCAGATGTGTAAAACCAAGCTGTTAATACACCTAAATTTTGGTTGTCTACTGCCTGGTTTTGGATATAATCCTCAAAATAATCTTTGCTTGCATCAAAATAATGATGTATTGATACATCAGACTTTTTGCTAAAACAGTTAAAACTGTTGATATTAAAACATTAAAATCAGCATCAAAACGTCTTCAGTGAGGAACTTCGACACAGGCATTTTATCTGGAGCTAAGGTGAACAGTTCCTCTGTTTATTTAGGCAATTTGTCTCTATTACCTAAAGCTCTAAGGAATAAAACTAAAGCACTGTGATTATATGCTACCATGACTGTTTAAATGGGATTGAGCCAATGAAGTAATTCAGAATATTATCAGCTTGCTGGTGAAGTGGGTTTGCCACTAAAACATGTCCATTGCCTTTGATGTTGCAAAAATTATTTGCTTCTAATATTCTGTAGCCTCTTGAAGTTTTCTCCCTCATTTTTTTCAATGGAAACAGCAAAATGCAAAGAATAAAACAAAAAGAAATCTGTCTGGATAAGATTAATCTGGCCACATGCAAAACAATGGAGTAGAGACTCGTATCACTGAATTATGAAATGGTTTGGATTGGAAGATACCTTTAAAGACCATCTAGTCCACCCCCACTGCCATATCTGAGCTACCAGTTTGAACTCTCCCTATAATAAATGAAGAGAAAAAACACATCTAGGATTTGAGCCATCTCATTTTAAAATAGATGTCCAAAAGGTTAGGTGAGTGATTTTCATTGCAAATAGGTGAAACTGGAGTGAAAGAAACCCACCCTACAATACTGAACTTGTTAAAAACATTAGAAGCACTGATCAGTCAGGAAAGAGCATTAGTTTAATATTCCATGAAGGTGCATTGATTATTCATTGATTCATTGATATTTTTGCTCAGTTGTAACCCAGCCTGCTAGGAAATGAACCCCGTCTACTCTCTAGGCTGGTAGGATAAGATTCATCTGGTGTGCACAATGATGTAACAGAGATCCTAGCACCATTCCTTCATGTCCTCTTGGTATTCTTATCAAAGAACATTTATAGTAAGCTATTGACTCAAAATAGCAATGGGACACTTTTCTAAGTCCACAAACACTTTTTAATCATGAAGTTTGGAATTGCTGAAATGGAATTTTACAACAAATCCTTGACAGGACAATAAAACCATAAGGGTTTTCTTTTGTGGAGTGTTGGGGAAGGTTGTTTTTGTTTTTTCACAACCATCTCATCATCTCAAGGTTACCTAATAAAATTGAGCATACAGAGGAAAGACACATGTCCAAGATCTTAGTTCTTTAAAATAGTAAAGGGAGAAAAAGCATTTATCATTATAGTCTTAAATAGTATAAAAAAAAGAGTGGTAGGAAGAAAGACAATGTGTCCCTGCCTTTGCCAGTGGAGCTAAATTCCACCTTAAAACCAAGTCTGTTTAAAACACACTGGTGATTTATCATGTCAAAACCAAACATCTATTTAATGGCAACAGATAAGACATCCCACCTGGGTCAAAATTTCTCTGAAGGATTTGTTATGTCATTTAAGGGATTTGGGGGGGAAAAGTGTTGCTCTCAGAAAGGATTGTATCTGGGGGGAAATGCAGCCCAAATAGAAAAAGAAAAAAAAAATTATGGCAAAATATGAGTCAGTAAAGCAATGTCTGGAACAATAAAGGGAACATTAATAAGTCTATTATTGGAAATAAAAATTAAGGAAGAAAAAGACAAAGGCAGATATATAAAAAAAAAAGATTTTGAAAAACTGAAAGAAGAACAAAGCAAAACAGGACAGGTCAACTTAAAAAAAGAAAAAAATTAAATATTATCAAGATTCAAGAACTTGCTGCACTCAACTCATCACGAGGTGAATTTGGTCCCAATCCACCTTTGTGGCCTGGATGCCATGTTGAAATCAAATTCAACATATTCTTAAATCAGTGCTAAATCTGCCCCCAATCTGTCTGGCTATCCGGACCTCTGAGAAGCTGGGGCTCATCAGAGCATAGCTGGTAGCCAAAAGGTACACCAAGAGACAGCTGTGCTAGTTTATGGCCTCTGGGAATGCCCAGAGAATGAAACCGAGGAGGTGAAACAGCTGGCTTTCCCTCTGGAAAGGACACCAGAACACTGGATCTGGCCAAAGTATTTTTAGAGACATGATTGAGTGAGGTAGAAGGATTTATTTTTAAATTAATATGGAGGGTTATCAGTTTAAATTTTGAAATAGGATTGAAACTACAAAACTAAAAACCAGTTCTTTGGCTCTGCTGAAAGACCTATCTTAACTGCTTAGCCCAAGGTTTTCTGGAATGGGAGAAACTCAACTGATTTAGACTGGATTCAGCCCTCCTCAGCTGAGGGGATGTTTGACTTTTGGTTGTTTGGGGAGCTCAGTTAGAGAGCAGACATCTAATGTTGCTCCAGGCCAGAAGCAAAACCTACCCCTGCAAAGATTCAGGCTGGTGAAGTTGCCTGGACGTTTCTCCTCCACAAGGGAACTGGGATGTCCTGATAAGGGGAAATGTTACATCAGGACTTCATTCAGGGACCAAAGGGAGGCTTGGATCTCTTCTGGCTTCATTCATGGCAATTTGATTATTCTTAATATCAAGTAAACTGGCAAGTTTTCTCCCCACCCCTGTCAATTGCAATATTCCCATCCTTTCACTGAAAGACTCTTTTTTGTGCAGTGGTTTGGATTAAATTCCTTTTTGTTCTTTTCAAGTATTTCTTTTTTGAACTGAAAGCTGACCCCTTGGTGTGTTTTGCAAAATGCTCAGCTAGCTTGGGTTTCTTGGGGAGATAGAGGGGTGATGTCATTCACCACGTGATAATCCTTTATCTATCTGAACTTGGACACTGGGGAGGAATGGAAAAATCATTCCTCTTCCTTTCTTTCTCAAATCCACTTAAAATTTTTTTTCTCTTTGTAGAGAAATAAAAGTCTCCACTTGTTCCTAGATTTTATAAAATTTTCTTGAGCAGTCCAGAATTCTTTAAAAGACAGGAAAAAGAGACACAGAAAAGGCATGGAGGAATAAGAGGCAAACTAGGTCCTTGTGCATTAAGAGGCATAAGAGACATATAATACTCTTCTTTCCTGATCTGTGAGGAGCTCAAATTCAGCTAATATAGGTCATTAGAGAGACTGCAGTTTCTTCACCTGCATTAACCTGTGAAAGACTGGAAAAGACTGTTTGCCCTATTTTTTCATGAAAATTAAAGTAAATTGTGCTAATGGATTTGCACACACAAGGCTATGGAAGAAACTGGTTAAAACAACCAGACAAAAACTATGGACAAACACAAGGGCATTCTCAGACAGCTTCATAAAACAATCTCAAGGCATTTCAGTGCATCAGCTGAAATGAAATCACACTGGAAGTCTGTGACCTTGCTTATGTAAGAAGATTAATTAGTGGTTTACAGGGGTTGTATTAAAAGGCCCAAAGTGTCAGCATACTGTTTCACGTCTGCCATTAAGTGAACATAATGTGTTTCTAAACTATTTCAAACTGTGCTTTTATGTTTTTGTTATCTAAAAGATTTGTCAGATCAGCTAAACCCAGGTTGATATATGAGTACTGAGTATTTCACTGCTGTAATGCATTTTCTTGCTAAAGTTTCAGCTGAATATATTACTTTGCTTTAATACAAACATTTCCTAAACCCTATTTCGTGATACTCATGAGTTAAATTAGCAGCAACTCTCTGAAACATTAAGTCTATCATTATTCAACCTGACATTAAGTTCTTTACTATTACAGTTAATTCAGACCAGGGAGGATCTTTTGTAGATTTGATTTGTTGGGGAAGAGAAATAAATTGAATGTACTTACTACTGTCTCTGTTAAAAAAATATCTTTTAGAATGTATTTGGTTTTGTCCAAAAATTTCTGTCAAAACCATTGATAACATAGCTTTTCAAAGCTTAGTATCTCTGTCATTGTTTAGGAGTGTGCTAAGTGTAACAATTATTAGGAAGTAGAGCCATGGAAATGAATGTTTCCTGTCCATTGGTGCCTGCAGTATTTACTTCTGTTTCCTGCTTGGACAAGTGCCTACTGCTGCAAAGACTGTTGAGATCCTCTGGAACAGGATTAAAATAGACTTTTTCAAGAAAAGCCAGTGACTGAGGAAGTTGTTTACTAGATAGTATATAGCAACGGTGTGAACAGGAACAGAAATGGATATACCAAAGCCATATACCAGCACTGCATTGATGTGTAGGAAGGGAATTGCAATCTCTTCTCCCACTGCTGTAGAAAAGGAGTTCGGAGCACACTGCCTTGGTATCCTGGCTTCAAACAAATGGGGCAAAGACTAAGGATCATGTGGAAACAAGGCTCAGAACATCAGAAACTAAAGTGAATGAGAACAACAGTAGGTGAAAGGGGCAGGTGAGACACAGAGCTGAGATATTTTGGGACAAGAAGGAATGGCCTCAAGTTGTGCCAGGGGCCATTTAGACTGGATATTAGGAAACACTCATGGAAAGTGTTGTCAAGCAACAAGAGTCTTTCCAGGGAAGTGGCTGAGTCATCATCCCTGAAGATATTTAAAAGACAAGTAGACTCAGGGACAATGTTTAGTGGGGATGGACTTGGCAGTATGAGTTTATCACTGGACTCGATGATCTTAAAGATATTTTCCAACCTAAATGATTTTATGCTTCTATTACGCAGTGATTCTATAGCATAATTAATTGCAACTCTGAGAGGAATTCAGAGAGCCAGAATTTGTATAACATGAACTGGGGTGCAATCGGAGTGACAAGACAGAAGTTTACAACCCAACCTGATTGGAAGTCTGATGGATCCCTGCAGCCTCTTGCCAACTGATCAAGGACTGGGATGTTTGTCAGCATAAATGAGGAATTACAGACTACTGAACACAACAAAGTGTGCTGAAAGATGAAGGAAATAAAGATTTGTTTTACAGGATTTCAAAAAGGTCCTCTGCTCTATGAGATATTCTAGATTGTAAAAGGATTCGTCACATTAAGTACAGGAAATTGTCTGTCAGATATGGGTTTGAGTACTGTGGTTGAGGTACAAAATATCCAGATGTGCTATCGCTGATATGCTTAACACTCTGTAACACAATTATGATGAGTTACCTTCTGCTTGTGATTTAAGATTCTGCTCTCATTCTACACATGGACTGTTACTGATATGGGGAACTTCCTGCTATTACCTTTCTCATATTCCTCATATTCTCATTCCTCAGTCTTTCAGCCAATAGAAAAAGGATTTGAATCAATAGAATAAAGAGGCCATTTTAGAGTTCATTGTGATGAACTTGTTTAAATGTAATTTTTAAAATATATACACAAAGAAATACATAAACCATCTGAGAAAAAGAATTGCCTGTGGCTTTAACATAAGAGATGTGCTACAGATGAGAAAAGCTGTGGACAAAAGACTTCAAGGGCAGTTTTGTCAGGCTGGAATTGGCTCTGCTTCAAATATTCTTGAAAGACTAATTTTCTTTGGATGGTAGTGACCATAGGTTGATATTAATAATGCAAGCCCATTCTAATAATGTGTGGCTTTAACTGTGATAACCGCAACAATATTATGTCAAAGGAACAACTGCCATGAATTTCTTACTGTGTGGAGAATTTTGTTTGCAGGTGGAGCGCATTTTATATCTTCCAAGAGGAACACTTGAGTTATTTCTGGTCATATGGCAGCCATTCCTGAAGCTTGAAACAATAGGTGAGAAAGTTAGTATAAACCTTCTGTTCTTGTAGATTCATGATATGAATTTATGCCTATTGTCTGATGGCTATCACTTTGAGTTATATTGGAATAGAAATGTATTAGAGAGCCTGGAACTATGTAGGCAGAAATTAAAAATGTGCACAAAGAGATGAAAACAGAAATTAATATTGACATTTTCTCAAGAAATGCAAGCCACCAGACTGAATATTTAGAGAGTATTTCACAGGGTAGCACACTTCATGTACTACTGCATATTACATATCCTGACCATCCCATCACAAACATGCTAAAGTCTCCACAAAGAGAAAATACAGAAGTTCTCTTATCTGATCTGAATTTCAGTAGATCTGTTTATCAAATTTAGATTGGAAAATTAAGGGGGATTCAGTCACCTAACAATGCATTTTGTGTCTTTTAGACTTCTATGGCTTTTGCTTGGGCTCTCACTGCTGCTTGATGAGACCATGTATATTCTCTGTCCTGTGTTACACCTGGCAGCCCTCCACGGGTTTCTTCCCCACCTTAGCGGAACTAAAGTGAGACAATTTACTTTAACACTCTTGATTCAATCTCTGTCTCCCTAGAAAATATTTTCTATCACTTGACTACCAGTTACGAAGGTTGTTGCAACAGGCTGCTTACATGGAAAAAGCAGAAGTCTAGAAAAGTTTGGTGTACGCTTGAAAGAGAATGAATGTGTCAAAATGCTGCTATGGGCTAGATACCCAGGTAGCCGGCTGTTAGGAATGCTAATGGGGCTACAGTGACTTCACAGTGTGCTGGAAATAAGACAAGGAATAAAGCCTGCGTTCTGAAGTAGCTGATCTGACTGCGAGAAGGAAAAGACACAGAAAAGCTCTTGTGGACCTTGTGGACTTAGTGTTTTGTTCACATGAAGGAGTGACATGCAATCAGTAAAGCCACAGGCATTAGGAATAAATTAATTTCATAGGCAGCAGAAAGGAAAAGAAGGCTGCAAGGAAGGGAATAACTAAAATGTTTTAAGGTTGCAAAGTGCAACTCAGTTACACTTCCTCTTCCGAGACTTCATCATGCACCTGGGAGCAAAGTTATATTGGCATGGAAAATGTTGGACAGTTTGAAACAGGTGATAGTAGAAAGCAAGGCAGCAAGCACTACC
Source organism: Corvus brachyrhynchos (assembly GCF_000691975.1). NCBI lineage: Eukaryota > Metazoa > Chordata > Aves > Passeriformes > Corvidae > Corvus > Corvus brachyrhynchos. The sequence continues at coordinate 11,991,236 of NW_008237919.1, read as the reverse complement.
TTAATTAATGTTCATGGGTTGTCCTGAGGCTTGTCAACATGCTGAGGACAGTTTTCTCAGGCTTTAGAACTGCAGAACACACAAAAATTGTGGCCCCAGGATACTACTTTCCATTGCCTCTCCAGCGAGTATGTTTAGCTTATATTTTGTATGTCATATGTGTCTTATTACTCTGGCCAATGTGTGGCTACACATTTTGCAGAGCTCAGGGGTCACACATAGCCTAGAATGTGACAAATTCTAGCAAGGATATATACAGTTATTAAGGCCCAGATGCCTGAAAAGCATGCAAGGCATGACTAGGGATATGGGTCACAGCAGCCTCTCTGTTGGCAGCCTGCTGTCAGGCACAAGACACAGCTCAGCACCTGAGCCACACTTTAAAGTTTAGCATTTGCCTGCAGCCAAGAAGTGTCCACCCCACTCGAGTATGGATTAGCACAGTGAATGGAAAATAAGTTTTCACAGTCAGTTTATAATTTATCATTTTTACTTTTCTGTAGGATTTTGCAAATATTAGAGAGCAGAACTACACATTAGGGACACTGGGGACAGGTGACGTGCTAGCAGATGAAGTGGATTTGCAGAACAACAGTGAATTAATCAGATAACAGTATGCTTTCACAGATTTTCAAACCATGCTTTAATTTTAAACCACCTTGTTATTCTATGCTGAAACTGCAGAATTCTGCAGAGGATGGTACTTGTTAATTGTAAACACTTAAATTGCTAAACCACCAAGTTTCTGAAAAATATTTCTATTTTTTCTAACAAAAATTGAAGAGTATCAGGCTGGTGACCAGACAACATTCACAGACAGGAGTCAACGCTCAAGCAGATATGGTGAATTTGTGCAAGCTCAGAGTAGCAACAAAGAGCACCACATCAAAATCTTAAAAAACAGAAAACGGTATTGTTCTCTTTACCCTGATTTAGACTAAGGAATCATTGGGAAGCAACAGATTACAAAAGAAAGTTGGTGTTTAGGGCAACAGTGCTGTGTCATTTGTGGAGTAATAATGTTCTCTTTAATGCCAAAAATCTCATTTACCCAGGAGACAAAACGGGGCCAAATCCTCATCTGATGTCAATCAGCATGATTCCTTTGACATTAGCATGGCTTCAATGTGTTTTGTGGAGAAATAGCAATTTACTTGAGCTGAGGGCTTTGCCCTTGTGTCGTCTCATAGCTCAAAGAAATTAAGCTGCCTTCCAAGTTTTCTGACTGAAGTTGTGTATAGTTTAAATCTTGTTGCAAAAAGTCTACTCAAATACGTTTTTTTCCTTTCTGTTTCAAACAATTTTGCATATTCATCACATGAGTTTAATGGAATATGTCTAATTTTCATCAAACCATGGCAAACCAAGAAATGTTCACAGGTTACGCCAATGACCCATTTTGCTGAAAAAATAAAAATGCACTTAAGCTAAATTTATGTTGTTGAAATGGTTTCTTTTTTTTCCTTGTTTTTAAATTTGCAATGAAACATGAAGAAAGTTAGCATATGAGACATTTTACATCTCATTAATAACATTTTGACAGTTCTGCTTTGAAAGCCTACTCGAAATAATGCAAAAATCCAAGAAAATTACGTCAATATTATTTTAAGTTAGAAAGGCACCCTTTTTCATTTTTGGTTTTTCTTTGGTCATGTATAAAGTGGCCTGTCTTAAATTTGCAAAGCACTGTAAATTCAGTTAGAGATATGCTTTTATCCTTACTGAAATTAACAGGAAAATCATAGGAAGTACAATTTTCCATGTTTCATGGTGAGAACACCCTACACAGACTTTAATGGTAGCTGAGATCAGGAGTGCTGCATACTTCCTCCTGCTATGATTGGTTTTGCAGTTATTTTTCATACCTCTGCCATCACTAGAGTCAACTTTTTTATTAAGTGAGGTATTGAGTAGGTTTGTGCATTCATTTCATTTGTTATGGTAGTCCTAAAAATCTCACAGTCTTTCACGTGTGTGTGTCTCACCTGCAACAGGCTACTTCCTCAGTGAATTCACTTAGGAGGTGAATGTTGCTGAAGACCAACAAGCAAGATTTATGTGGAGCTTGAGAGAGAAGGAAAGGACCTGAGAGGGGTTGGTCAGCCCCCATAGTGAGGAGGACCTGCCCATGAAGGGCTGAAAGTCCCAGTGGAAGGAGTCTTTGAGGGGACTCAGTATCACCAACAGGAAGTCAGGTCTGTGTTGGTGATTCTGAACGGGGGGTCTGAATGCCAATGGTCTTCCCTAGGAGGAAGGAGGCAAGAAAATGGTGCCAGTAGTTTGGAGATATTTACATACCAGTGCATGAAGTGTTGTGGTGGATTATTTGGGAGAGGGGGACATGAGAAAGGATCAAACCTCTTGGAGCAGATCTACCTAAAGAGAAAGCTCTTAGTTTCAAATTTCCCTGCACCTTTGTCATCTTTTCCTATTGACCCCGTGACCATGGCAGGAAACCTCCTTATAGCTTGGGTTTAGTGTGACCCTGCAATCAGAAGACACGACTGTGTACATCTAATCACGTCACTTGTGATTGCCACCATGAATGTGGAGAAAAGTCAGAGTGGGTGAGGACATGGTGAGCCCTGGTGCTGCCTGGGCCTGGAAGGATCTGATGGCACATCTAAAGAAATAAGTTTTTTTGAGTAGAAAAGTAGAGAGCATTCCTCAAAAGAACTACACAAGAGGACCAAAACAAGCTGTTTCCAAGTAGACGCTTGGAAACAGCTAGGGCTCTGCTGGCATGACTTTGTCAGCAAGTCTGGAAACTTCTAACTGAAGCACAGCTCCAGCAGCCAGGCTTTAGTGCAGATCAGGACTCAAAAAGGGCCAGGATGCTCTGATGCATAATTTCCAATGCAGGTCCCGCTAGATTAGGATGTGTTTTTCATTTGAAGTTGAGCTACTCTAACCCAATTCCCTCCAAACAAACAAACAACTGAACGAGCAAGCAAACAACCCTGTGGGAGGGATGGCTTATTCGAGCACAGCAGGGAGAAAAGTGGGGTGGGAACCAACTGGCTCCAAGTGTCGGCACTGGCCTTGTTTTCCCCTATAACTTTCATCCTGTTTGTTGCTGTTACCAGGGGTTTACAAACTCAAAGCAAACATCTGGTCTGGTTTAATACCAACAAGAAATACCAACTGGATATTATTTTTGATATGATAGTAAAGCAGTTTGATAGTGCTCATGCTGACAGAGCCACCACACCATTTACAATCTCTAAAACTAAATTGGTTTTCATAAAACCCTTGTGAGATCATATTAGGACTGACAATTAAAGTTATAATGCAGCCTAGCCTGCTGAGGAGCAGTAAATTTTCTGGGAATTTGGTCAGTTGGTTACATTGATTTTATATTAAGTTAGAGAAAATTTTGTTCATGTAAAGGCAAAAGCAGTTTAGATCTGTTTCATACATTGCAGCAGGGTCCCACTGATTAAAAATACCTGTGCCATTTCCAAACTTGTCGTCATATTGGCTACATGACTCTTATAAGCAACCCCCCCCAAACAGAAAGATCTGAAAGTTCAAAGCTTATTTAACTAGAGACTGCTTGTAAAAGGGAAAAAATGCCATTTCTGTATGGAATAATGGCTCATAACTTTTCCAGCATTATTTTTTCATTAATATCGCCTGAATCTGATATGCATGTTTCACAGCAGACTAAATAAGAAATCTGGTACCTTTTGGCATGTTATTCCTGTACCATCTGGCTAACAGGTACTGTACTGTTCTTGCAGCGTGACGCACCAAATAAAAAAGTCAGATCTTTTTAAAGTCACAATAAATTTCCCAAATGAGTTTGTGTGAAATGTTAAAAAGCAGAAGATAGAGGTTTTGGGTTACATTGCCTCTAATTCGAAAGGGGGATAAGTAGAGCCAGGTGGGCTACTTAGCCAATACCTGCCTGTTCCAGCTTTTTGAATCTGTGAACATTACACCCGGATACAGATGGAAATTGGAAACAAGAAATGATTATTACAGAGACTTTATCATCCTGTAACTCGTGCACAAAAGATGAGCCACTCTCAAGGACAGTTTGAAAGTGTGCTGCTTAGGCATGTATCCGGACAGATGTGGAGGAGTAGGAATATGCCATATATCAATCGAGAGGAATAAGATTTTTTAATTCCACTGTGACAAGCACAAGCATCTTCTAAAAAAACAAACCTCCCCTTCTCAGTATTAATCTGGTTTCTTTCTGATGTCCCTTTTTTGGTTAAGATGAACATCTCCCATTTCCAGAAATCTGTTAGTCCACAGCTGGAAATGAGGGATGGTACAAGCAGATAGATAGAAAAAAGGGGCTCACGATACTTTATCAGTTACAGCTACAAGTCATAAAGGCAAGCTCAGACAGTTATGTTCTTCACTCCCACTGGCCACATCAGACTTACAAGTCTGTATTCCCATTAATTTTCAAAAAGCTACATTTCAGGACAACAGCTGCAAATAAAGCAAAATCAGAACATACTCAATGACATAGTTCTTCATTGACTGCTCACAGACAAAACTTTCCACATGGATGGCCTGATTTTGTTGGGGAATTGCTGGGAAGCAGAAAAATTTCCATCACAAAATGTCTCACTTTCTTCCAGCTTGTTTGGCAGGGGCCAATTACCCTGCGGCCTGTGGTCCGTGCTGCCTGTTCCCTGCCAGTTGTTGGAAGGAAAACCGTGGCTCTAGGGGCTTTGGCAACAGCTCAGCTCAGATGCATCACAACCTTAGGTGAGCCAAATCTCTCTGCAGAAGCGTCTGTGTTTTCCCATTAATGAGGAAGGCAGGAGTTCAGGGCTTTCCTTTGGAAGTCTTGAGTTGGTGACAAAATGAATGTTGAGAGACGAAAAACCTCAGCAGGGGGAGATGAGCTTCTCTGCACGTCTCTATAGCCAGCTGACAGGCTCTTCTTTTGGGATGGGAGACCACCACAGCCAGCTCAAGTCCTGATAAAGCTTGGAAGCACTGGGCAGGTCTTCCTACACTTGCTTCTGACTCTCACCTATGTGAAAAGGTTTTCTAATTCTGTTTGAGACAAATACACCAAGGAGCTGAGCATCAGGATACCATGCCAGGATTGGGGTGAAGAGCAGTACATAAACCCAAGGCAGGGGTCCCAGTCAGCTGTACCCTGAGTGAAGAGTGAGGGCTGTAAGGGCATGGTTGGCCACAGTCCATGAGGCAATCTAGTGGGACAGCAGGGGATACTGTGCCCCTGCAGAGGGATCCTGCGCCCCTGCACAGGGATCCTGCTTGCACAGGTGGGATTCAGAGTCCAAGAGCTCTACTCAGGAGCCTAAGGCCTCTGTTTTAAGGGACAGGTTTTGTTCTTTCACAGTGTTTCAAGGCTTTCTTAAAGCTCACTGAGCAAAGTGCATACACTTTGGGTTAGAAAGGAGGGGGCAGAGGACCCACCGTGCTGGACTTTGGTGATTAAGTTTGGTCATGGCCTTTTTCTGCCTCTCACCCTCATGCATTACCATTTTTCACATTGTCTACTGTTGTCGGTCTTTTTTCCTTCACAATAGTCCGCTCACTTCAGCTCCTTGTCAAGCACCACCAGGCTCTGCAACACAATAATTAGTTAAAGGGCAGATAGGGAAAATAAAACACGAGCTGGAACAGCAGGACTGCATTTAAAAGAAAAACAAAAACTTCTTCCAAAATACCTCCATGCATAAGAATGGTAAATTATTCCTTGGAATTGGATCAAATCAGGGTATTCCATAAGATGTAAGACTTCACTCAGGAGGAACCACTGGAATGAAATGTGATGGTGAGCTTAACACCATCTCTATTTAAAAGAGAAAGAATCTCTATTGTATGAGAAATAAAACAATATTTTCAACATTTATATTCATTCTGAATTAGTGGAAATGCCACAAGGATGGTAATTCTTTGGCCTAGCATGGAAAATGCTGGTTTCATAACAGTTGTATATGTTAATATACTTGTTCCCTTTGGGGTATTTGTATGTCTTACTAGCTTAAATAGCACCACTACTTATAAACTAGTACACAAATGCCTAACAGATGTACAAGTTCACACGAGAAGAATTAAAAAATGCACAAAACCCCTCACTCTTTCACAACTAATCTGCTTTAATGCAGCAAACACAGCCCACTTGCTCTTCCTTCACTGTGAATGCTTTCTTACTCTGTGAGATCCCTGAATCCCAGCCTACCCTTTGTTCTTTCATATTTGAAATAGCTGTTGGACTTCTAGAAGCCCTCTGTAAGAGTTTTTTTATTGTCTCATGAGACCCAATGCTCTGAACAAGCATAAATAAATGTCTTTCAAAACTCTGAGAAGGATTTATTGGGAGGGTTGAGGTGGATACATTGCCCCTTACATAACAGCAGATGAGCTGTAACCCTCAGGGTTCCTTTTCTCCCCTTATCCAAACCTGTGAGACATTAATCTCCGAATAGTTTGATTGTCATTTAATTGGCACATTAGCCTTCATCTAAACAGATTTAAACTCCTAGTTCTTCTTCTTCCTTCTTCATCATCTCTTTGGGCCAGAGCTGTCTGGAGCTGATGCTTCTTCCTTCGTTATTCTTTATTCTACCTCCTGTTTGCTGTTTCCTTTCTCCAGGAGATCGTGTACATTTAGGATATTTCTATGATGTCCCACAGCAAAGAGATGGCCTGAGTAAGCTGTGTGTTACCAAGCACAGGCAAAATAACACAGAGGTCTTTGCAAAATAAATCAGCCTTCAGTGTTTCCCTGAGGATAAATTTATCCTTAGAAGTACAATAGTATAGTCTTCCTGAACTGCAACATTATTAGGGCTTAACTGCTTCTACTGTCCAAGTTAGCTTGCTTATGTTTGAGGCAGATCGTTCGTATGGCAGTAATTTGTGTGCCACCACCTGCATGACTCAAATTCAGCTCAGCAGTGGAGGATGTTTGGACTGATCAGTCACTCAAGTGGGTTTCTCCAACTGCTGCACAGAGCATATGGCCTTGTGTGCTGTATGACACCAAAATAATTCTCATGCTATTAAGCAACCATGTATTTTCTGAAAGAAATGAGAGAATAATGCTTCTAGACCAATTATTAGTCCATGCTTGCAGGAGCATAAATGAAGAATACATTGCTATCACTTCAGAAGCACTCAGTGGCCTGCTAAGAATCCATTACCTTTATGGTCATTAAGCTTAACAAGATGACAGTTAAAAGATTGCAAATGCTATATCCTTAACAGCACTGTGAATCTTGCTGTTTTACTGACACCAGTGAGACCTAGATCATCTGGCATTTCCCCCACGCTCTTCGCTGTAGATCCTGCCTATGGCTTTTGGGTTAGCTCTTCTCCTTTGTCAAGAGAAGCAGTAAATAAGCTGGTAAATCTGTCCTCTGCATTGTCAAATTGTAAAGTTACACCGCATCTGTCCTTTCTTCTTAGTTTTGTTTTTTAATAATCTATTGGGTTTGTTTGTTCAAGTTAATGAAAATAGTATGTTATTGTTATGTAGTTATGCCAAAACACTTTGCCAGAAATTTCATAAATGTTTTCTGGTGCATTGCCCAGTTTCATGTGGTTTCATTTTTTTTTCTCTTCATATAGAAGAAAATCACATGGAAGATAAAGATCTTAGGGTTAATACAGCTAGAAAAAGCCCTGGGAAGATTCCCTTAAACAGCAAAAAGGAGTTAATGAAAAATCAAGTACAAATGAATTATTGTCTGGCTGGCTAATGGTAAAGCTTTAAGGCCTCAATCACAGCTCTTTTTTGCAAGGGTATGCATTTATTCTCAGCAGGAGTCCAGCCAACTTTTGGGGGGATCATTTGTGTGAGAAAGCACACATCACCACAGGGAGAGGTTTTGCCACCTAACATTTGCAGCTTCACAAAGTTTCAGAATTGTCCTTTGCTCATAGTAGCATTTCTTTTGGGCTAATGAGTTTCCATACAGTTAAAAGGAGAGTCTTTTCCTCCAGGGATTTCACAGTTGAAGGTCAAAAACACCAAAGGGAATCAAACAAGGTTTGGGGTTTTATTTTTCGTACAAATCAGCAGGATGCTACAAAACAGCATTTCACTAGTGTGTCTCTTAGGATGTCTCTGACTTGTTCTGTTAGTACAGATAGACAACTTTCCCAGAATACATCCATTATCTGTGGAAAAATGCTTGTTTTGGAGATGGCACCTGAGAAGATCTAGAACTGTGAGAAAGGGAATGATAAGAAGAAAAAGCCTAACAAACTGTAGTTTGTTCTGATACATAGTGCAAAATTTGAATGGAATAGACTTGCAAGGAGGAATACATGTTAAAGTGTAGAATTTGTCCCTCTGATGGGACAAATTCTAATTTAATTTGAAAGCCTGAATTCTGATAAACCAGATTTATATCCAATAGTTTCATCCGGTCTGTACACATCTACTAAAGTTCTGAGCTGTGGAACTTCCTGGATATTTTTAAGAAGCAAAATATTCCTCATTTCTGATTTCTCTGTTGTTCATGTTAAATTTAATGGAAAGCACTCTTTGATTTTATTCAAGTGGGATCAAACTCTCAAACATAACTTAAGACCTCAGCCAGTTCCAATTGCAGCAACCAGGTCCAAAAACGAACAGCTAGACTTGCGTATGCAGATTGCCAAATGGAAGGAAAACAGGCTGAAAGAATCATAAATACAAAGGGCACTGAAAATAAATTTATTGGAAATGAACACTGAATCTGGATTAAAACCTAAACTGCTTTCAAATCAGTTTCAAAGAACTGATATGAAAATAAAGGCCTTCTTAGCCAGTACTATATTCCTTACCTTAGATAAACTAACCTACTAATGATGTATAGTGGAGTCACATATTTTTCTCTGAGGCATCTGCCAAACATCTCTACGTGCGAGTGAATTCACAGATCCTGGATTGCTTTCAGAGGCAGGGATGTAGACCTGTAAGTTCCAAGTCAAAGTAATGCGACGCTCTTTGTAGCTAGATACTTTTTTCCCTCCAGTTTCACATATGCTAGTACAAATTTCCCAAGACCAGCCACATCTGCGTGGAGTTATGTGAGGAAGCACATACGCTCTGATGAGCCACGTGATAAGGGCACAGATTCTGAATATGGGTTCCAGGTTACAGTATTGGGCCACAGCCTTTCACCTGCTCTAGGACACCTCAGACCTGAGCAGCAAATTTGGCAGACTTAAGATCAAGGAGACCAGCTGGATTTGACACTTAATTACCAGAAAATTAAGCACAAAAGGAATGAAGTAAAGTAAATCAAAAGGAACAAAGAGTCATATGTGGTGAGATGGTAGGTGGTGCTAAACTCCCTCATGTTATTTCTCAATCTTGTCCACCACAAGTTCCCACCTCTTCTCACCCAGTGTTCTGCTCATCTTTTCCAGCACTTTTCAATCTGCAGGTCTCCAACCCCTTTCACTCCTCTCCATCTGCAAATGTTCCTGATCTGTATTTCCAGACCTCCTTGTGCCTGGTCTCCTACTGCCCATGCATGTCCCCTGGGTAAAGCCCAGCTTGTTTTTGGGATGATATCCCATCCCTCACCTTAGACTTGTTCCATCCCCACCTCTGTCCACATCCACTACTGCTTTCCCATCCTGGCTATGTCAGCTCCATACCCTGATTGTCCCTGAAGAAACAGCAGCATGTTAAGAACCTGGTCGCAGTCTGCAGCCATGAAGAGCCTTCCAGAGAGGCACCATGAGGGTGCAAGGTGTGGCAGAGAGACATGACTTTGCCTTGGATCAAAAACTCGGGAAGATGTCATGCCTCTCCAAACATGCCAGGTACCAGTTTCATTGGGGAGGAATGTGAAGTAGGAGGCAGTTAAAAGGGTGTGCATTATTTGAGACTTGAGTCCACCATCAAAGAACTAGTAGCTGTTCATCAATTACAATAAATTGTTAATAGTAATTTGTTACCAAATTTACAGTAAATATAACAATATCTGGGACAGTTGGGGTTGGGAGAACCAAATTTGGAGCTATAAGTCTTTTGTGGAGCCACAGAATAAATTCAGTAAATTTCCTCTCACACACAGAGACGAATTATTTCCATGAACACAAGTGTGTCTTCTCCTCTTCCTCCCACATTTGCTCCCTCTTCCTCCACCAGTAGAGGTACAACCATAAAACAGATTTTCTTTTTCTGTCCTTAGAAAGACCTGCTGCACATAAGTAAATTCCCTTTTGAAATCTAAACTGAAAAATTATGTGCACTAGAATACCATATTGTGTTATTATTCTTGAAGCCAAGCTCCCCTTGGGTACCTATACAGCTTAAAAAAGCAGTGACAGGATATACAGCTGGACAGAGGATTTCCAGTGGAGCCACTCTCTAATGGACAGTGACATTTTGGTGGAATGTGTTGATTCTGTCAGAATTTGTGCTGGGACCCAGTCTGGTACGCAGGTGGGGGGCCAGAACCACAATATATATTCCATTATACATTTCTTTTGTGTTTCTGACTTTTCCCTCCAATTTGAAGTAAAAAATAAATCAAATCTGGAAATGGTAATTTTTCTGTGGAGCAGGAATTCCTAAGCCTTAACCAAAGAAGAAACTATTTGTTTATTTTTCCATTTGGCTCTTCCTCTCTGTTTCTCTGGCTTCTCTCACTCAGCTACCCTTCCCATTCCCCTTTTTGTTCCTTCTGCTGATTTTTCCCCTTTCACTGTTCCATTTCTCAACTGAACTGTTCTCTCACTCCTGGCTTTGCAATCTATTTCACAGCTGATCCTTTGCTGAGCATGAGCTCAGTAACACTGGAGGTGAGCTTTCACACTCGTGTCATTTCAGAGGATTAGGGTAGATAGGTTTGCCCCTCTCTACGAAGTAAGTAAGGTTAATGTATAAACTTCCTCTCTCTCTGCTTTATAGTCTCCTCGGTTTTATTATCTTAACTTGCCATTTTGCTTTAAAACCCTGATCCATATCTAAACACAACGTCATGTGAACAACCTGGCCACCACCACCACCACTTCACTGTACCCTAACTCCCCTCTTTGAGTATTAGAGTTGCCATTTGAAACATGACTTTAAACTAGAAATGACTTTAGTGTTCAGTGCAGTCTCTTCAGTAATGGAGTTCACTAATGGAGTTCCTGCTATAGGCAACTTCTTCATCTCAGCCTGAGAAAAGTTTTACCTTCCTTATTAGTTTCACTAGCAGTAGCACAGGGTGTTTTAATATTCTATGCTGTCTGTAACGTACTGCAGATGTACCTATGTGAAATGGTCTCTCGTTATTGGAATGCAATAAAAAGAAAACAAGCTTCTCAAGAGGAAAGAAGGTAAAAGAAAAAAAGTTAACCCAGTTTGGGCCTGAAATTCCCCAGATTTTTATACTAACATTAACGTTTATAATACAGCTATTAAACTACACGTAGAAGTGCATTTAAAAGGGCTCTGGGCTAAATTCCGTATTCTTTCCTTTACTCAGTCCCTATGTCTGTTGCTGAAGCAGTAATAGAGCTTGCCTGATTAAGGCAGAAAAGTAACATTTGCAAAAGTATGGTAGTGATTCTAGGACCTCTTCCCCAATATTCAGAAGCCTAAGGCTATGCTTGTGTCATGCCACACAGAACGATGAGCAGACACCTGACACAGCAGAACGCACACCATTTCAGCAGCAGCAGGAGTCTGGGCATCTCCTCTGTGCTGTACCCCAGCTCAGGGCAGAGAATTTCAGCTCAGCTGCACCTTGTAGACCTGGCTGCAGCATGCTGAAAACTGGGGCTGGTGTTCACACGTTTCTACACCGTAGCTTGAGAGTACTGGTTTTGCTATCTGTGCACTGTGTGTTCTTGCATGGTGTCAATCTACTGCGAGTCAGTTTTAAATGGGACCTAGTCTCCTAAGTTAATGGGACATTTGCAAAATGCCCATGGAAAACTCGAGGGCCAAATGTTTTCCCTTGAAGGAAAGCCCTCATCTTTTATGTGCCTTTTCTCATTAAGCATGCAATGTGTTAGGATACTTCAAATGAGGCGAGCTATATCATATATATATATATGTTACAAGCTATATCAAGCATGTATTGGTTGTCCCTAAAAGAAAAAGGGCCAAGTAATCCAACAGAATAGCATCCACGCTGATCTGAAGTATGTTTAATGCAGCACAATAGTGGTAACAGGATCAAATTATGTGCCTGTGCACTTGTTCTGTGCACCCATGGGCATCTCTCAAGGGCTTTTGGATCATCTGAGCTGGCAGATGAACTCATCCTCTAATTCTAAATGGACCTTCAAATTGCTTGCATGAGTGTGTAGGTGTCTCCAGCAAGTAACTTGAAGCCAGCACAAGAATTTTCAATTGCTTTAATTCACTGTCTCTGTGAAATGAGACCAAGGTAGAATGTCCCTCTCTTCCTCAGAAGAGCACAGGATTGTGCCAGTGCATTTCTCAAGGCAAGCTGCATTATTTCACACCAATTTACTCCAAGTTCTGAAAGAGTTCCTTGCAAACGCTGGTTTTCACCCAGGGTTTGTGTTTTCAAGTGCAGTGTTTATAACAGATCATTAATAGTTTGAGTGCTTTATTACCCATTGATGGTGGAGCTAGAAATAGGAATGGGGTTTTTTGGCATGAGAACAGCATCTATGATTTCAGTGGACTTTGTGTCCTAAAATGTAAGAGTTGATTGCAAATGTGTGGTTGTTGGTCCCATGCCAAAACAGATCTCACTAAAAAATGAGTCCAGGTCAATATAGCTGGGGATTCTGACTTAGGTTTGTGTAAATCCATGAGTTTGATGATCTAAAACTAGGGGGAAAAACTGTGTCTGGCCCTCTACATCTTGAGAGATGAGCAGTGAGAAAGAAAGTGTTATTGTAGCGGAAAGGAAAGAAAACATTGTGCAGCAGCTGTTTGCAATGGGCTAGATCATCAGCAGGGTTAATTTGGTAAAGCTCTGCTGCCTTCAGTGAAGCTGCCCCATTCTATACCACTGGAAGACCTGTCTTGGTGTAATTTATCATTACTGTCGGGAGTCCCTGTAATTTTAATCTTACAGCACCTATGAAGACCAATGTGTTATGCACACCATAAGGGAATCATAAGGGAATCATAAGCCATTTGGTAATCTTGGATAATCCCTGAAGCTATGAGTCACTACAAGCAGAGGCCCTTCATGCATCGTTTGAACCCCTAATTACCCAACACATATGGGTGAAAAGTGAGAGGCAACAGCAGGGCCAGAAGAACCAGAAAACACTGGATGAGCAGTTTTGAAGGGGACTTCCTTCCCATTAATATAAACAACCTTCTTTCCTTCCTAATAGTGCACCTGTTAGCAAATATATTCCTGTAGAGCTGCTCACGTGCATCTGCTTACGACTTTGCAGAGGAAGTAGCTAATTGACATTAGGGGACTTTGAGGTGTTTCCTGACTATAAATGTGTGGTATTTAACACTGCTTTATAGAGCACAATGCTCAAAACACTGCCAAAAACGCCAGAGCCCTGCTGAAAATATGGAAGAAGCAAAAGGTTTCCATGTCCAGAAAGTGACCTAGGATTTAATCTGTTTCCAGGTAGAATTAATAGCAGTCTGGCATGCAGCCCAGTCTCTTTCTCTGCACAGAATGTGTCCTGATGAGGGTTTTTTTCCTCTCTGAGTGACTAATCGCATCTCTTTTCAAAGAAACCTGATTCCCTTGATCATTCTCTGCTCCTTGGGCTGGAAAAAATCAGATCTATTGAAGAGAAATCTGAGAAACTGCAAGAACATTTTAGAAGCAGGGTGCAGGCAGTGGTGGCAGCAGGTGCCATGTTGTGCCAGGCTCAGCACATGCTGCGCAGCAGGAAGGGGGCTTTCAGCCCCTCAGCTGCCTACAGCTTGAAATCACTTGTGGTTGCCTGCGGGGTACACTACCCAGGCAGGGCTAATGCTCTAACCTGCAGCCTATGGGTGTACAAATGTGCAAAGCGTTGCAATGAGAATGAAGTCCTTCTTTGAATGTATTTCACAATTCATTCAAAGAGAAACATTTTTAGCCAAGTTTTTGGAAGGAACAAGGTTATTAATCTTGTGCACTGTGCATTGTTTGTTCCCTATCTTTTGAATATTTTGGTTGATTTCAGTGCTATTGAGACCTTACACATCTTGGAGAATTCACAAAGAGAGAGAAGGAGAGATTTATGACTGCCCTGAATGTGTAAAAAGCTGCAGCAGAACCCACATCTTCATAAACGCAGCAGCCAACCAATCCTGCGGCGCAAGGAAAAGTAGGCTCTGTTTGTTCAGATGCCCCTTGAATTTAAATACTCCTGCTGCATTTCAAGTCAACTGCATGACAGAACTGAAGGAATTTCTCATGAGATGGGTGGGGCCTTAGACAGCGGTAGTGGATAGGACCGTCAATCAGCAGTGTTACCTCTGGTTATTGCTCAAGGTAAAAGGTGGCATTTGTACTTCAAGTGTGAAACTCCAGAGGGGAACGGGCTGCTGAAAATTCAACCAGCAGGAAGGTAGAGAGGATTGAGACTCTGTATTTGCTACAAGGCTGTTGTTGGCTTTATGACATCTGTAGATCAGATCTGTCCATTTGGTGTCTCAGATTAGTTAGAATTATTTGGGCCATTGCCAAAGAATTCCTTCTTTAAATCTTCATCAGCCCAGTACTGGTTAATGGGATGGAGTGTCACAGTATGCTTTTGAGGGAAAAGTGAGATATAGGTACCACTGCATCCCTCAAAGGTATGTTCAAATTTTCCCCAATGGCTGCAAAGCACAGCTGGATGGTGAAAATGCTATGGATTTGGCTATGAGCTTGTTACAGAAATTATTGCAACAGAACACTCTGAAGTAACAATCTATTATATTTCTGGGAATATTTTTTTCACCTCACTATAGCTGGAGGTTTTGCTCTTTTTTTTTTACTTTAAGTTTAGCTTGCTATTCTGTTTCCCTCTGTCTTTTTTTCTCCTTTTAAGAAATTCATTTGTGAATAACTTCAAAAATGGAAAATATTTTAAAAACTATAAACAATTTCTTTTGTTTTCTTGTGGGGGTCTGTTAGCTGGCACGGGTCTAAAGCAGAAATCCCACAGCTCTCACAGCCAATTTGGTTTGGTTTTCTCTGTTGGTTTATTTTATAGTTACAGAGGCCGGATGGGTGGAGATCAAATCAGTATCATTGCAATCCCTGTTATATCTGTCATCCCACAAGTCTGTCTGCTTTCCAGAAATGATTGGTGTTGATTTCAGCAGTTCTATCAGCTAGTATACCGTGCTGTTTGGTGCTTCTCTTGCCAAAACACACCTGTGGCATCCAAAGACAGGAAGAAGATTACTTTTCCGCCTGTGTGTACATCAAGAAAGCTCCAGCCCACCTCTGAAAGTTGTGAAACAGCCTCTCCTTTTCTGTGTATAATTTTTCCATTTACTAAACAGCTCTGACTTCCTTTTCACCTGCTGGTATGACTGTCTCTGTTCAGAAGAGGCAGCCAAAATTCCATTTTTATTATTAAAAAAAATCTCCCAAGCCCCAAATCCTTTGTTCTATTGAAGACACTGGAAGCAGCTCTGCGCTGACGGAAATCAGCAACAATGTTGACATGTACTTCACAGGGTCTAAACTTTCCTTCAGTAATGTTATGCCAGAGTGTAGATCTTCAAAGAATTTTCTCACTAGAGAATTTCTCAACCTCTACTTTCTTACACAGAGTCAAGCTGGGAATAGATGCTTCCTTGTTAATTTAAGTGGTACTTGTCTAGATGCCTTAAATCAAGACAGTATTGCTTTTGTCACTGTATCATTTTGCATATGGGAATCCTCAGAAGATGCAGACACTGGAACCACACAAAATAGGTAACAGAGAAGATTAAGATATTTCATGTGTCTTGCAGACAAGAAACCTGACCAGCTGCCTTGATCTCTGTCAAATGGGAAAGGGTATTAATCAGAATGAAAAGAAACCCAAAACCCAGTTCTATTCATTTGCTCATTCTAGTACTTGGCTCTTAAGCAGAGGTAAGTAAAACACTTCTGGGAATATTTGAACTATTCTGTTTTTCAAAGATTTCATTTATACCCACTTTTCATGAGAGAGAGACATCAGCAATATGCAATAGCTCAGGACAAGGAGGAAAAGATACATGCAGTGGCAATCTGCAATAGGACAATGATGGTGCTCAAGACTAAGAGAGCCACAGGCCAACCACAGAAGAGTCAGAGCCAAATTTTGTTCATTTAAATAGTATATCAGTTCCAGGTAGTTATGAATCCAAAACTCTGCAGGAATGGGTATTATGGAAAACTCATACAGTTTTGATCTTCAGGAACTGTGAATAAAAATAAAAACCAAGAGAATGGAAGAAAGGGGTCTATAACAACCAATAAAAATGATAAAAAGTAATATGAACAAAAAATATCACCTAATATAACACTAGCATTGCAGGTTCATTCTACCATGCACTGTAGCACATCTGAGAGTGGCATTTGAAAGCAAGACATGATTTTTACAGAGGAATAAGACTGATGTTAAGGCTATTTGCATATATTTATGTCATTCAAGACTGTTGGTTAAATCAAAATAGGTATAAAATATAAGTTGCTTTTAACTTAAGTTGGTTGGTTTGGTATTTGACCAGAGGAAATAAAGTTGTTGATCTGTTACTCTTCAATTGCACTGCATTAAAGTGCTTTCAGAAGGCTTGATAAAGTAATTTTCATAGAACCTTTATTGTGTAGCTGATTTATGTGACTACTTTGATGGTAAGGAAGTTTAATTAGTAATAGTTGCAGTTCTTGAAGAGAATTTTAACAAGGTGCCTTACATATGAGAAGTACAAAAGTCTCTTTGTTCTGAACAACCTCTAACAGGGTGTGTAAGGAGACTTTTCCTCACTCCACTCATTCTAATAAATTAGTAGGCTGCTTTGAGCAAGTAAGTGGAACAAGATCACAATACCATCGAGCATCAAGTCTTGGCCCACTGAGTGAATAGTTGTGCCATCACTAAATTGCTGCAAAAGATTTATAACAACATCAATGCTGTGATTTTCTTCCTTACTTCAACAAAAAGGAGCTTCAAACTCCAGAGATCCTTTTCTAGCTGTGTCTAGCTTGGTGTCAAAAATTAAGCTATTTCCCCTGTGCATGCAGAGAAATTGGTACATGTAGGGAGTGGGTCACCTCATCTAAACTCAGGAGCTTAGGATAAGTCAATTCGATTGCTGTAACCAAATCTGCTGAAAACAATCTTCCACGCTTTCTGTTATAAAAAAAATGGTGAGACTGGTATTGCAATGTCCCGCTAATTCAGACTGTGTACCCATCTGAAGAATATAATGTATTCTTGTGTAACTTTTAATAAATAGTTTGGTGTTGTCTGAAAGGCAGTGCCTATGCCACCTACCCAAGGCAGCCAGAGATCACTCTCTGTACTAAAGGCATGACATTGATGCTGTCCACAGACCTGGACTCCACGCTCTCTCAAAACAGAAATGTCAGGCAGCTTTGCAGGACAAGTCCCTGGCAGACACCAGGCTGGAGGATGGCCTGGGGCAGCACTAATAGGCACTGGCCAGAAACAGACGAGAGTGTGCTGCTTGTCTCATCACAGTTGTGAACCAGTGTGTGAGGTGTGCCCTGCCAGCTTCTCGTTTATTAGAATAGACCTAGTCAAGAGGCTTTATCCTGAAAAATATAATTAATACTGAAAGCACTTCTTTTAGCAGCAAAAGACCAGAGGCTCAAAAGTGACAGGTAAGGCAAGGTGGTATTTTCATAATGGTAGGACTTATAGAGAAATTCCTATGTTTATGGATATAATTTCATCTGCTCTTTAAGAGAAGTCCCCAGAGGAAAAGCTGCATTGCCTGTATGGTCTCTAAGTGATGCCTGATCAAATGACTTTTGCTTATTTTAGCTGTATCAGACAGACTATTTGACAGTGTCTCGAATCCTTCTCTGTGTGTAGAGATGGTGCCTCATACATTTCATAAATACTCTGAAAGCTTCTAATAGTCTGGCAAGAGAGCAGTGGACTAGAATAATCTATTTCTTGGTACTTTAAATGTATGACTCATGAAGGAAAAAATAGGTTAAGCATTTATCAAACATCGGGATTTATGATAAGAATAGGAGAGGTCAAGAATATTATCTTCAATTCCTTCTTTTTGGTGAAGCAATTTAAACTTCTGAGGTCTAAGGTCAGAGGACCTCCGTTTCAAGGGGATAAGGAACTACAGTGAACAAAACCTCTCTCTGTAACATTGTGAACAAACTCTCTCTAGCTCTGAGGAATCCAAGGGGAATTGTGGTAGGGAGTTAACTTAGTGTCATAAGCTTTGAAAAGAAGATGAATGGACACAAGAGAGGGACTAAAACCAGAAACTATACAACACTTCCCCTGTGTCTAGGGTTAAACTGAATTTCTGAATGAAAGTGAGATGCTTTAGAAGTTAGCTTTTGTGAACAAGTCTCCTACTTGCCATAGGGATCCCCTGTGAAACTTATGTACATAGAACTGGGAAGTTATTTTGTGACATTTTGTCTTCACCAGGTGAAGCCCTGTGATTCATTACAACTCTCACACTTGATGCAAAACACTAAGTTCTTAATAATGATAATGATTGTCTACAGTGGGGACAAAAAGGTGAAGCTCCTATGTTTACTTAGATTATATTGTCATATACAACCAAATCTCTGACAACTGCCAACAGGTTAAGAAATACATAAAAATTGGTTACAGAATAGACCACCCATTCCTAAGAATGCAGTCCCAATGGTTATATAAGCACAGGCTTTAAAGCAAAGAGGTATTTCTCACTGTGGCATTCTGTGCACATTGAAAAAATTTATTACATAGACCCAAGCAGGATTTTTTTGGTCTTGGGTATATATTTAACTGCAGAGACAATGGGATTCAAGTGTGCTATTAAGAAAGCAAAAGCAAAACAAAACACTTATATTTCTTCAGTGGCTTGAGATAAAGAGTTGACTATGGCCTGTCATATTTGAAGCATCTCAAAACCAGATGTTGGGCTTTTTAGTACTGCAGTGCTGCTAATGTCGAACAACTCTCCAAAGTAAGGAAGAAGATAATGCCTCTTGTTCTTCAGCTGTGCTGCTTAGATACTGACTGAGATAAAGGTTTCTCATAATGCAAACAGTTGCTGTCCCTTCCACCGAGAAGCCCTCAGTCAGCCTCTCTGGCACACTGCAGGGCTGATGAAGAAGGAAGGATTAGAAAAATAAGCCGAGCACATAGGACATTTCCTTGTGGTGGAGAGCACTGCAGCCTGGATCTGTAATGAGCGATACGGACCTCTTGTGGTGGCCAAACCTTAATATGTTTCTGCTAGTTAACTAGTGTACGTTTCACAGAAATTAGCTGGCATTTTATCCATCTATTATAACATAATTGGTTTTAGAAATTAAAAAAAAAAAAAATCTGTGTAGCTTTCTAGTCTTTCTCAAATATCTCTGTGTTTTTAAGAACAGCCTCTTGCAGGAATTTTTATTTACATGTTTTATAAACCCTGTGATTTGTGGCAATTTTTCCTTCAAAATGTAACAAATTAATCAGAGACCTGAAATTCTATTTACACAGGTCTTTTTAGTGTATTTCCTGTCATGTGCACTTCGAAGTGTCCCAGGGAAATCTATTAATTGGAAGAAGTCAATAGCAGTCAGAACAGTTACAAGACAGACTGGGAAAACCAACAGCAATTATGCAACAAATAATGAATATATTAGAGCCAATTGAATTATTTTCTATTGCAGAAAATGTAGACAGAATTAAAAGTAGGGACCAATCAGTGCTATTCTGTGTGACAATGAGAAATGTTAAGGTAAAGGGTACATGGAACAATTAAATTATGCAGGCAATTTAATTGAGTTTAATGAATTTAATTCATTTGCAAAAGCTTGGAAAAAAGCAAATGATTAACCGAAAGATTTGATCTAACCCACCAGATGACTGCATGAGAATTAAACTGCAGCATCTACACCATTACCAGCAAAAATGTCTGGTGGTGTTACTTGAATTTTGCAAAAAGAGTGACCTTTCACACTCACATATATTTATAGATACATATTACAGCCTTTGTTGTGCAAATGTTCTGGCAGACTTGGCCTTATTTCAAAGAACAGTGTGTTGACCCATATCAGCATGTTATGAAGAAGTATTCTTTTAGTTCACTTGCAAAGGCTTCCCCAGTGAGGATCTTCCATGGGAATCTGCACTTCAGATCAAGGTGATACCTTGAGAGTCTCTCTGGTATGTATGACACGCATCCCACAGGATTCACAGTATTTTGAAATGCCCCTTTTTTACACTTTCCTCACCTTTTTGAGAAATGCTGCCTATACTGCCTGCTAGCAGTGCCCAGCAGCTAGACATTAGTTGTGAGCAGCCTTTCTCATGCACCTCCATGGTCTACCTGGACCTGTACCTATCAGCCCACGTAGTATCCCTACAGCAGAGTAGAAGAAGCACTCTGCTCTTCTTTGCAAGTAGCTTTTCTTTGATGAGGTCCTGGTATGAGACCCTCTTGTGAGGCAGGTGCTCCTGCTAGCAGTGCTTTTGGTTTCATAAGCACAGTGGCTCCATGCTTCACATGTATTTTCAAGTCTTTGAAAAAAAATCTCACCAAATTTCTTGAGATTTGGGGCAAATGCAGCCATATTCAAGTCATCCTTGGGGAAAGCTGCTAATGATGGAGTCACAGGGACAGTGTAAGAGAGCACACTCTTACTCTGGTAAGGTACCTAAGCGTCTGAACCAGAGGTTTCTTTCCCAGTGGTCCTACTTTGTTATGAACTCCACAAGGTACTGTCCAAAACTAAGACCCTCATAGGCCTTGGAGTCACAAGAGCCTATGGAAACCACCAACACCTTTAGAGACACAGCTTCTTTGGTTTTCCTCATTTTTTTCTGTGAAGCACACACTGGGAGAGAACACACAACTTCCCCAAATCAGCTGCTGCATTGCTGGACACTTCTGCACTTCTGAGCAGTTCCACCAGGACCAGATGTTCAACAATTCACTGGAGCCTGAACTAGCGCATACAAGTGGAAGAAAAGGGAACTCTACACAGAAGAAAATATCTTCACAGAGAAATAGGAGACTTTTTGTAATATTACTATATTTTTTCTTAACAAAGAGAACACACTTAGATGAAGAGCTACATTTTATAAGAAGATAGCATCTATAGATTAAGGTAAGTAGACTACTCTTTTCAAGCTGAACTCAGAACATAAACCAGACAGTAGCACTTGGTTATCTGCAGGCCTGTAATTATTCTAACTCTCCACTGGATGTCAATACTGTGTAATACAAATGTTGGCTCTGAATTCACTGCTTAGAGCAGAGCAAGCCCTCTTTTTAGGTGTGATTATTGTTTAAGAACATAATTAGGTAAGGAATGTAATTATAGCAAGTGAACCTCACCCATTAGGAGGTAGGCAGAGGACAACCTTTAATAGTAAAGGCAGTGCTTTCTCCCTTCCCTGAAAAGTTAAGGTTGCAATTGTGCTTCCATTACATAGATGATGCTTTCTGCCCTGAAGTGTTTGTCAGAATTGGGAACTTGGTGTCTAAAATATCTACTAAATATAGATAAAGTATTCTAAATAAAACCAGTTCAACACTACTTTCCAATTTTTAGAGAAAGGAGAGACTTACAGAATTCAGGCACTTGAAACCTGTTGCACAATAATTTTTATTTAAAAAAACCTTCTAAAACCACATGGCCAAAATTACTGATTGGCTTGAACAAGCTTTAGTTAAGCTCTGAAGTTCCAGGACCTTATATCCCCTTTGCTACTACCTAAAACCAATCCCCTGGTGCAGAGTTCTTCTCTGCAGAAAAGAGACATGGTGGAAATGCTAAAGGAAGAGCTAACACTAGCAGGACTTCAAAAGCAGGAGAGGCCATGGCATGAAGGTAAGGAGAGAGAAGGAATAAAAATTCCCTGTCTTGCAGATATAGAGGTTTAGAGGATAATCTATATTTCCTCTGAAATTCCAGTGAACACTCCCTGGTAAAAATTCCATTAAATAAGTGGTGCAAGCGCAGGGGAGTTTAGTGATCTCTATGATCCTTCTGCTGTTGCCAGCACAGATGAGAACATGATGCCCCTTTGTTTTGGTCCAGTTCTTAAAATTATTAGAAATGCCTCTGCCTGAATTAAGGTGCAAATAAGACCATATGTCAAAGTCAATAGTATGGATTTTATTTAACAGTAAATGTGAGAGAGACAGACAGAGAAAGAGAAAGAAAGAGAAAAGAGATGGGGGGGACAGATCAAAGAAAATATCACCACTCCGTGGATCCCACCAGCATCCTGATAATCGGTGAGCCTCTCCATCTGGTCTTCTTGGTGGTGAGGATCCCCCTGAAAAACATAGAATCCAATGGATTAATATACATTCAGGCCACGTGGGAATGCCCAGGTACCTCCCCCAGGGGAGGCAAGTTTGACACAGTCTCCTGCAACAGACTCTGGATCTGTTGCATCACTTTGCATCATGTCCAATGTTGTGGTGCAAGGCCTCAGGAATGAGTCTGGGGAGCACTTCAAGGGGTCTTTGATGGATACTGACAACCCCTCAGCTGCCTCTCATGTGGATGTCCTGTGGATGTGACCTTCCCGGGGTTGGGGGTTCCACAGCTGGGCCAGTCTATGTAAGTGAGGATGGGTGTTCAGCGCCTCTGACCAGAGGTTACACCACACACCCAAAACCTCCTCCTCACAAAATCTGAATCTGAGTTAGCA
This sequence comes from Corvus brachyrhynchos, assembly GCF_000691975.1. NCBI lineage: Eukaryota > Metazoa > Chordata > Aves > Passeriformes > Corvidae > Corvus > Corvus brachyrhynchos. Next base: position 11,968,523 of record NW_008237919.1, on the reverse strand, counting down.
GAGTATAATTTCTTAATTAACAACTTTTTTTTTTTAGGTAACTGAAAGACAAGCAGTTTAATATAGTACTTTTGGCAAAGTAGGGGTGTTCAGGTATTTTCTTTTCCTTTTTTTCCCCCCGACTCCAATATATAGCAAATTAGCACAAACAAAATGTAGAGAACAAAACAAACAGAAATGGGGTTTCTATGATTGAGCTCCCAAAGCTGAACTGATGCCAGTGGCACCCCATGCTTCTGTGATTACGCCTAACGATGCCTGTGGTATTTAACTTTCATAAGGATTTAATATTTGACACCATGACAAGATTTTTTCCAAGCATGCATGGAGTGTTTTTCATACTCTTTATTTGGCATATTTATTCAAAATGTACTATATTTGAGATTGCTGTAATCACATACATACATTGGCTACTGGCCACAATGTTCAAGCTATTAATCATACCACAGAATCTATGGCAGATGTAAAAATTAAGTTTTATTTATCAAAGTTACTCATTGGAAATGTCAGCCCAAGAAATTTACTCCTTAGGATTTTGACTTCTCTTACATATATCTGGCATTGGGTTCAAGGTTTTAGAAAGGTGTAAATCATATTTTTGCTCCATCCAGACAGTGTTGGCACAAAACTGAAATTATATTTCCAGAAATGCAAACCCTTTTGTTTGGATGGCCTTTATTTTTCTGCCAAATTATACCACCAGTGCTATTTCTTTAGTCTAACACTATTTTCCATTATAATCCCGTCTTTTAAGAAACAAACCAAAGCCTCTATCCTTGCAGAAGTTTCAGTCTCACAGATATAACTACCTTTCAACTGAATTGGGAAAGTGGTCTCCAGTGACAGGCTTGGAGGATTCTGGTTACTTTTTCCATAAATAGCTAGATGAAAAGCCAATAACCTGATAGAGAAAAACAGGTTCAGGAGAAAGATTGTTTCTGTGGTATGACCCACAAAAGCTCAGGCTCTGAAAACCTTAGCAGTATATGAGTTTATTTACAAAAGACAGTGTCTTTGAATATAACTAGCATAAATTTAAGCTGACAGGCCCCAAATGATTGTGATGCTGTTTCTTGTTGTTTGCTACAATGGTAAAACCTCCTAAAACCCAAATTTCTCTAGTTTTCTATTAAAACCAACAAATTAGGTACAATAATACAGAAAATAAGAAAAAAAACCTTGTAGAGGGATTCCTTATGGAACAGGGGCATATGATACCCCTGGAAAGATCGGACAACCCAGGGTTGCTGAGGAAAAGCCCCTGAACAGGCCCCTGGCTGCAGGCAGCCCTGAGAGTCCTTGGCAAGTTATGCACTGGTCAGCTCCCTCACTGATTAGAGGCTGTCCTAGAGGGACTGTGCGTGAATCTTTGCAAAATTAGATATAAGCTTGCATAGTTGAACAATAAAGGGGGAACGATGTTTAAATCGTATCGGTGTACGTGTCATTTATCCAGGCAGCTCTCCGGACTCGGTCCCTAACACCTGACGCCCGAGCAGGGACTCGAGTGATCTCACTTGCTTAAATGCGTTTTTTTTCGCTTAAATGTGGTTCGCCTAAACGTGGCAAGACTCTGAATCATTGCACCAACAGTGAGGAGCCTGGAGAGCTGGAGCGGGAGTGTCCCGGAAAAAAGCTGAGTGGTGCCGGAGACTGGAGCTCACGCAGCTGAGCGAGCCCCCGCAGGTAAGACAGCTATGGAATACGAGGCTGCAACTCGTCTGCTAGCCAGTATCCTCTCTAAGAGAGGTGAGACTGTAAAAGATCGAGATCTCTATGCCCTAATAACGTGGGCCTGGGAACAAGGGTTTTTGAAATGCACTTCGCTTTTGTTTTCGACCAAAGGGTGCATGCCGCCATGTGGGAAATGGCCGGCATAGCGCGGTGGGGCCACGTGCAAGGACACAAGTGAGCACCCCAAAGAGCCACGAGTCAAGTGTAACCCCGGTGGTTTCCTTCAGCAGAACCAGCCAGCCAGCCAAGGGAGCCTCAACCCCAATAGAAGCCCCGCTGATGAACTCCCAGGTCACCCTGATCCCAACCACAGCCAAGGGCCCCCGTGCAGCAGACGGCCCTCGTCTGGGTGGCCTACTCGTGGGGCAGTCATCAACTAGCTGGCAGGGAGTAGTGGTGCTCCCTGGAGTCATTGACACTGACTACACCAGCGAAATTAAGATCATGGCCTACGTGCTGCAACCACCCGTGACTATCCCGCAGGGCAGTCGCATTGCCCAAATTGTCCCCGTTCCCCTAATGACCAACGAGGGAATCAGCAACACCAGTGTCCGCAGAGACCACGTTTTTGGGTCCTCTGGGTTCGACGTGTTTTGGACATTGAACTTGGCCCAAAGACCTCAGCGGCAAGTGATCCTGCAAAAGGGGGCAGAAGCCATC
>NW_008237919.1:11964991-11965825 GCF_000691975.1 Corvus brachyrhynchos | reverse complement strand
TAACAGATGATCCTGTCGGGGTCGAGCAGTGGCTGGTAACAGACGAAAGGCTGAAGATAGCAGAACAGCTTGTTGCAGAACAGCTAGTGGCAGGACACATAAAGCCTTCGGTCAATCTACGGAACATCCCCATCTTTGTGATTCCAAAGCAGTTGGGAAAGTGGCGCCTCCTTCATGACCTTCGACAAGTGAATGCATGCATGCGAACTATGGGGGCACTGCAACCTGGGCTACCGGCTCCTACAATGATCCCAGCGGGATGGCAAATCACTGCAATTGACTTAAAGGACTGCTTTTTCACAGTCCCACTGCATCCAAAGGACACAGAATGTTTTGTCTTTACAGGGCCCACAAAGAATTGCAGTGAGCCTTCTAAGCGCTACAAGTGGGTTGTCCTGCCCCACAGGATGAAAAATTCCCCCACACTGTGTCAGCTATATGTTGACTGGGCGCTACGTCCAATTCGACGACGCTACGCAGAAGCACTCATCTACCATTACATGAATGACATCCTGATAGCCTGCTAAAGAGTTCCCAGATAAAGAGATGCAATGGGTCAGAGAGCAACTGCATGAGACTGGATTAGAGATCGCCCCCAAGAAGATCCAGCAGACTGCACCATGGAAGTACCTGGGCTGGCTCATATCAGAATCGCAAATTAGGCCCCAAAAGATTGAGCTAAACACAGAAATCTCCACACTCCATGATGCGCAACGGCTGCTAGGAGATCTGCAATGGGTCCGTGGAGTCATGAGAATCACAAACGCTGACCTCTCCCCCTTCCTGCCACGGCTGCATGGGACGAATGCTGCCAAACCCCGCGCACGCTCCCCA
>NW_008237919.1:11957625-11960036 GCF_000691975.1 Corvus brachyrhynchos | reverse complement strand
GACTGCACCATGGAAGTACCTGGGCTGGCTCATATCAGAATCGCAAATTAGGCCCCAAAAGATTGAGCTAAACACAGAAATCTCCACGCTCCATGATGCGCAACGGCTGCTAGGAGATCTGCAATGGGTCCATGGAATCATGGGAATCACGAACGCCAACCTCGCCCCGTTCCTGCCATGGCTGCACGGGACAAACGCTGCCAAACCTCAGGCATGCTCCCCGGACCAAGCAGCAGCTCTCGCCAAGGTCGCAGATAAGCTGCGGCACACATGGGTGTCGCGCAGAGAAGAAGGAGTCCCACTCGTCATCATCACCCTGACCGGCGCAGCGGGTTCACTTGCCATCATCTCCCACCATCCACCAATGGCAAAAGAAAAAGGGGGAGGACATCCAGATTCTCGAATGGATCTTCCCGCCGACTCAGCCACGCTTCAGACTACAGTCTAGGGTAGAGATGCTGGCACTTTTAATCCAAAAGAGTCGCGACCGAGTGGTGGAGTTGGACGGCAGGGAGGCAGAGGACATCAGTATACCAGTCCGGACAGGGGACTTGGAGTGGATGCTACGCCATGCGGATGTGTTACAGTGGGGAATACTGTAACACGCATATATCAAACCAGGAGGCCCGTGGAAAAGAAATATATATATGGATGGATTCTTGGTAGATGTTTCAGAGATGTTTATTTCTCCAGCCGCATGGCCAGGGCTCTGCTGAGGAACTCTCACAGTCTGGACTGAGGGTCCCTGCCCGCACACGGAAACACAAACCAACCAATGGGGAACGAGGCTGACCAGGGGCTCGGAAACCCCGTGTCTGTACCCTCAGGGCCCCTCTCCCAGGGCTACATGGCAGGGGGAGGAGACCCCGACACGGAGGCACTGCAAGAAGATCTGCTCGGATTCACCAGCGTGGTCCATAACAAGCACCCACAGGGAAGGCTGGCGCAGCTGCTGGGGAGCTATGAGTGGCTGGACTGCCCGCTGAATGTAGAATGGCCGGTACTAGGGCGCACAGTGTTCACGGATGCGGGGAGGAAGATGAGGTGGGCCGCCTGTGCATGGAAAGAGAACGACCGCTGGAAGACTCACATCATAGCAGGAGAACCGGCCGACAGCTTGCAAACACTCAAACTGCGCACCATGATATGGGCATTACAACAGTGGTCGAAGGAACTGGTGAATGTAGTCAGCGATTCCCTATATGTTGTTGGAGTAGCCCAATGGATCCACGATGCAGAAATCCGGCGTACTAACAACGAATACTTGGGCAGATTGCTTATCACATTGCGGCATACCTTGCAACAACGGACACATGCCTACTGTATCCTGCACATTCGAAGCCACCAGTGGAACATCGGGCTGGGAGAGGGCAATGCCCGTGCAGATGAGGCGGTGACCTGTGCCCCCATAGTGCATCCCCTGCCCGCGAGCACTTTTGAGCAAGCCACCCCATAGTGCATCTCCTGCCCGCGGCCACTTTTGAGCAAGCCAGATGTAACCATGATTTGTTCCACCAAAACGCAAAATCCCTGCAGAGACAGTTTAGGATCCCGCTGTTAGAAGCGAAAGGCATAGTGTGAGCTTGTCCCCGCTGTAGCCATCATGGCCCTGGGTTGGGTGTGGGAGTTAACCCCAAGGGTTTGAAAGCCCTCGAGCTCTGGCAAATGGACATCACTCACGTCCCTGAGTTTGGCCGACAGCGCTATGTCCATGTCACAGTTGACACTTTTTCACACTTCCTGTGAGCTACTGCTGAGACATGAGAGAAGGCATTGCATGTGGAGCGGCATCTGCTCTCTTGCTTCGCAGTAATGGGGGTCCCCAAAACGATCAAAACAGACAATGGGCCAGCATAAGCCAGCGGTTGCCTAGCCAGATTTATGCAGCAGTGGGGGGTAGAACATATCACGGGGATCCCACACTCACCCACCGGTCAGGCAGTGGTAGAGAGAGCCCATCGTACACTAAAAGAATATCTGGGCTGACAGAAAGGGGAAGAGATGGAACCAAGTAAACGGCTAAGCAAAGTGCTGCTAACATTGAAATTCCTCTCTCTGGACGGGGATAGGGAGGACCCTCCAGTGGCAATCCATCATCAGATGGTTTGTAGGAGAATTGAGCAGGCTCTTCCAGGAATAAGTGTTTTGTATTGTAACCCTCGAATGGGCTTGTGGGAAGGTCCCAGCCCAGTGCTATTTAATGGCCGAGGATATATGTGTGTTCCCTCCCTGGAGGGACTGCTGTGGGTGCCCAGCAAGTGGTGCCGTGCTACGCATGCAGGACCCCGAAGCTAGAAGGTGCAGTCAGCATCGGCTCCTGAGGAAAGTAATGCCACTACTACAACAGCCGGAACACTGCGACCCCTGTCCCGAGAAGCCTTGGGAGAGGCTGCAGACTGAGTCTGAGTGAG
>NW_008237919.1:11941368-11957555 GCF_000691975.1 Corvus brachyrhynchos | reverse complement strand
GGAGATCGCGAGACCCTGTGGCAAATGTAGCGGCTGCCCTGGGTGGTTGCTAGTGACTTGCGGTGGTTGTCGGCGAACCCTCTGGATACACAAGCTAACGTTAGAAAGCGAGTGGTATACATACCCACCTTGTGCGGACCGTGATTGAAGGTGGAACCAAGAAGGGGAGCTGCATAAATTCTTGGGTATAGCACCATACACAGAGGTAGAGTGGGGAATTGTTTTTGACTGTCTTGAGACAAGGGTATTGGCGGACATCTTTGATCGGCTGTCCGCCCATTAGGCTGAGTGAAGGCAGTACGGAGTGTGGCAGTGTTAGGGTGAGAGTGTAGCACACAGGTTCGTGTCCCGCAGCAGCATGTGGTGGCCCCCGAGTGCTGGGAAGAGACAAAGCAGTGCTGGGCCCACAAACATTCTGAGAGGTTTGCTTCTTGTAAGCATCCTAGCAGTGTCCCACGCAATGTTGACAGCAATCCAAAAGAGACAAAACATGTGGGTCACCCTAGCTAATTTAACGGGGCAAGACTCTATATGTTTGAGCCTGGACCCATTTCGCACCTGCCTAATTGGGGTCCCATACTTTAACCCACAAGACTTCCGAGGGATGCTAGACAACAGCTCACTGATAGGGAACGCCACAGGCAATGGCAATTGTTCAGGGCTGATCGGACTCAAGCCTGCGCAACAGCATGCCTGCTGGCAAGCTGCATTCTTGAAAAGCATCAATGTCACTACGGGGACACCAGAAGAGTTAGACCTACTGGGTTCCAGAAACCAAACTGGGGATGGTTATATAACATTCCAGCTGCCCACTACTGGTCAATTAAATGTTAATAGGTGCCTTTGGGCCACTGTTGACCCTCTTGCAGACTGGTTTCTGAGAAACTATGAGTCCGAAGCAATTTACTACCGAATCAACCTCACGGGTCAAGCCCTGAAACGCCTCCCCAGTGGTACGTTCTTAATATGCGGGGACAGCCCCGAAACGCCTCCCCAGCGGTACGTTCTTAATATGCGGTGACCGCACGTGGAATGGGGTTCCCGCCAGCCCACATAGGGAACCGTGCTACTTAGGGAAACTCACCCTGTTCCACCCAAACCTGCATCAACTCTTAAATATCACCCAGCGCACTGAAACCAGGGTGCGGCATTCAGTCCATGAGCTCAAATGTGAAAGGACTGAAGAGCCTGTCTTTTGGAGTCGCAGTACAATTTGGCTAGCATCTTTGTTTTTACCTGGTGCTTCAGTGGCTAGGGCACACGCAACATTGCATAAACTTGCTTGCTGGGCAAGAGACAAACTAAACTTAACTTCGCAGATGCTTGACGAGCTAAGCGCAGATGTTACTAGTGTTAGGTATGTGGTATTACAAAATCGGGCAGCCATTGATTTTCTACTATTAGCCCACGGCCACGGCTGTGAAGATTTCCAAGGTATGTGCTGTATGGATCTTTCTGACCACTCTGTCTCAATTCACAAGCGCCTCTCTGACCTCCAGAGGGGCCTGTGTAACCTTTGGGAGACAGGCGACCCTATTGGGGATTGGCTTAAGGGTCTGGGTATCACCGGATGGCTGTGTGCCTTGGTAGTAGAAGGCTGTCGATTGCTATTTGTAGTTATAATAGGCTTAATAGCATTTGGGTGTATTTTTTCCTGTGTCAAAGCAGGGCTGCGAAAGATTATCGACCAGGCCTGGGTTGCCCAAAAAGAAAACGGGGGATGTGTAGAGGGATCCCTTATGGAACAGGGGCATATGATACCCCTGGAAAGATTGGACAACCCAGGGTTGCTGAGGAAAAGCCCCTGAACAGGCCCCTGGCTGCAGGCAGGCCTGGAAAGCACCTGGCTGCAGGCAGCCCTGAGAGTCCTTGGCAAGTTATGCACTGGTCAGCTCCCCCGCTGATTAGAGGCCATCTAGAGGAACTGTGCATGAATCTTTGCAAAATTAGATATAAGTTGGCATAGTTGAACAATAAAGGCGGAATGATACTTAAATCATATCAGTGTACGTGTCGTTTGTCCAGCCAGCTCTCCAGACTCGGTCCCTAACAAACCCCAAACACTTACTGACAAGGTTAGCAATATGGGACAAAAATACACCCACCATATGAGTGTACAGGGTACTGCAGATTTGCTCCTGTTTGATGTTTTTTTTCCTTGAAAATTGTTTTTGCTTTACAAGCATTCTTTTTATATACATATAGGATATATTAAAGTGTAAGAACTAAATTAATTCAAATTATCTTCTGCTTGGACTAATATGTGTTATGTCCACGGCCTTATATATTCGCCTTCACTTTACAAACATTGTTGTAATTCATCTTTTTGTATTAGTATCACGGATCTATTATAGCACATTATCACTCAAAACCCAGTCCTTGAGTACCTTATAAACTAGCCCAAATGAAGAAAGCACCTGAAGGACAGTAAGAGAGTGTATGGATACCACTGGAGGGCATGTCAGCATAGAAAGGAATCTTCTACTAAGATGCAGAGATGAACTGTTTGGGCTTTCTTCACCCAAGCCTACCTGCTGCAAAACCCTAACAGAAACTGTCCTGCTGTTTGGAGGCATACTGGCACAAATCCAACAGTTTCAATAGGCTACTTCTGGCATTAGTGTTAATTTCACTGCAGCTGTTATGAAGGAAAAGATAAGCAGGAGATACCAGGTTCTTTCCATGACCTGAAATGTGGTGATACAAATTCAATGCACTTATTATTTATTTGTTCTTAAACACTCCTCTCAGGGTTTTTTTTTGTAAGTTTTCCTACATTCCTCCTACTTCAATGTCTTCCTGTTTGCCAGTATCCTACTTGTGCTCAAAATGAGTAAGATTTGTTTTCCAGAATGTCAGCATTTCCAGGTGTCAGTTTTCATCCTGGTTAAGATGCAGAAGTGCCAGCAGGGGGTTGGCTCTCTTTTTCTGGCTTCACTGTACATTAAGGTCAACATTTCCTGAAAAGGGTTTTTGTTTCAGAACAACTAATTAAAAAAAACCCAAACCAACAACAAAAGAAAAAAAAAAAGGCAACAAAACCCCAACAAACTCACCAAGCCCCAAAACAAGACACTTAGAGGTGGAAAAAGCTCTTGACTGCAGTTTGAAAGTTCTTCTAGAGGAGGAAGGCAAAGGGCTGAAAGAACATACAGTTCTCATCCATGCCCCTTCTTCATGCCAACATATTTCTTCTTTCCAACTTCTTATCACAAATTAGTAGTTTAGAAAATCACCCCGTAGTGTTTTTGACTATTACTCTGGGTCTGCTTTCACCTAAATAACAGCCATCTGGCTGTGTCTCAAATCAGATTCGTGTGATGAACTGTATATAATAACCAGTTCAAGGATTGTCAGGGGAAGGGTTAACACTCCTGCCCTAAGCAGAAGGACCGCAGCTGCATGCCATAAACTCTGCACAAAGACTGTCAGAAAGGAAGGGCTGGGTCAGCTGTAAAGAATTAAGCAAATCCCCCTACTACAAGAAGAGGGAAGAAGAGTGGAATTAAGAAATCCTTTTCTGCTCTTGTCTTTGGTTCGTAGTAAAAGAGATAACTGGGAACACTTGAAGTGTACCTCTACCCTTAACCTTTACACAATTTTTCCTTATGGAGGGCTTTGGTCCTTGATCTCACACAACCTGTAATTAATCTTCCATTCCAGTAATGTCCTAGGATTGCACAAGGTGTGTGGAAAACACATCACATGAACCTTCAAACTCACTAGCTATTTGTCTGGAAATCTGTGGCCCAGCTCTCAATACAATGTTACATCCCTAAAGGAAAGGTGGAGGGTTTACTCTATGCTGAAGTGCTCCCCGTACAAATCCTTCTTCAAGGACGTGATGGAATTAAAGTAGCATGAAGGTGACTTGTTTTCCCCCAAAGTGTTAAAAGCCTACTTCAGTACAAACAGAATGTCCAAAAGGCAGTTCCCTGAAAGGTTTATTTCAGGGATATTGAGAAGTGGCAAATCTTCCTGCTACAATAAGTTATGGGGCAGCTGGGAACAAAATACGTGTCACAGGATGTTAGAGATGGAAAGAAGAATAACAAGGGCTGGTTGATTTTGTGTATCCAAAGGCTCTTTTGTGGAGAGGAGGAATGTGAAATGCTGGAGCCTGTTGCAGAAAGGAGACTTTCACAAAAAGCTGTGTTTGAGGATGCTATTACAGCCTGAGACCATGGTAATGGTATAGTCCAGACTTCTCATGATGTGTGGGGAATGCCACATTCTGCTCTGTTGTTTCTTTCTGCTTTCTTAGGTTCTTTGAGTTTGTTGGAGTGACAAGGGTTATCAGGCTTTGGGCTTTTTGTTTGTTCCTTTGTAGTTGTGGCTTGAGAAATAATTTTCCTCTCTGTATCCATGTGAATGTAGCTTATGTATGTATATACAGAACCAGAGTATATTTATCGATGTAAATATATGAACATATATACATCTGAAAACTTCTTCATGAATAAAACTGTTTATATACTGAGTTGTGCAAAAGCACAGCCACATGGTTATGTCTGAAATCAGTGAGCCTTTTTCCAGCAACAGCAGATGTGTAGGGTACGTTTTGACAGCTGAAAGTACAGACTGACTCTTTGTTCTGAGCCCAAAATCCAGGCACTTGCTGTTTGTCAGAAGGCTGCTATACCTCTGGTGTCTTTGGAGGAACTGCCTAAGGGAGCAGCAACCTACCTGGATCTTTGCCCCTGCCTCCTCTGACTTGTGTGAGCTGATGCTTTGTGAACTTGTTTTCTCTGCAACCATTGCTGCATTGCGTGTGACTGAAGCTGCTATCCACCTGCAAGATTTACAGCAAGACTTTACTGTAGGCATTACTGACAATGGAAAAGACAGATTTTTTTTCCTAGGGTTTTTTTGTTTGTTTGTGTTTTTTTCTTTTTTTTTTTCTTTTTTTTTTTTGGTGGGGTAAGACTGTGTTTCATTTATGAAAACATTTTTCAAAATTATTAGATCTCTCCCTCTGTAATTTGATTTGTTGGGTGGAAGGAGGGGGATGTGGAAGGAAAAAACCTATTGTAGAATGTTTTTCAATATAACTGTGACAACCAAGACTCCAGACCAACAAACAGTTACACATGTGCTTAGCTTTAAATCTGTGTTAGCCCCATGGGGCCTATATTTGTATTTGATTAATGACGATTATTTGAAGAAAGACGGACTGGCGGGGATCAACTGGAAAAATATGTAGTTATAAAAATGTATGCTTACTGTAAACTATTTTTATACTGTGTCAGTTCTGTTATATTCTTTTATCTTGCATATTTGGCACACATTTTTAGGTTTCTAGCATAAGGAAAAATTTGCACTGTCAAATTCTGTTTTGTTCTAACAGAAGCGTATAACTAAATCCCCATTTGCCAACAGAAGCGCAAGCAGAAATCCTATTAGCAGTAGGGAATTTGGTTGCAGAATTGGGACCTTAATTTGAATGAGCTCCAGGGGTTAATCTCCCATTCTTCCTTCCTCTGTTGAGTTCAGTAGTCCAGTCCTACTTGTATAGTTACGAGATTTAGTTTATAGTAGGATAGCAGGAGTACTTTGTTAGCAATTTCCTTAATCCTCAGATGTGTTTTATCTTGTCTGTACGCAAACCTGGCAGTCTGCAACCAGGCATTTGAGAGCAAAGTTAGAAAGCCATTTTACCATGTTAAATCTGCTCTGAGGAATCTAGCTCTCCCAAGTGATCTGTAAGAACTATCTTACTGCATTGCAGCGATGGGACACAGAAAGATCAAGTCAGATGATAAAGGTGCTGCCACTCAAGTTCCTTTGTGAAGCTCGCACTTGGCTGTACCTCTGCAACCAAACTTTCTGGAGGGTTAATATATCTCGAGTCTAAACTGCATCTCCAATCTCAGCCTGAAAATCTATTCCTCTCTGAACTGCTTGATATTGCTGTGCATTTTTAAACAACTGCAGATCTCCACTCCTGAGGGACCTGCAGCCTTGTAAACACAAAAGCCTTGTAAACACAAACACGGTTTTGTGTACATCATTGGAATCTGCCTGGATAAAAAGTGGCTTATAGACAGAAGATCATTATTGCTGTGCAGTGATGATTTTACATCTAAACCTCATTAGCTCTATGGTATGAGACAGATTTTATCTTCTCTTTGGTAGGAGTGCCTAAATGGAAACCACCAAGACAGAGGTAAAACATCTACACAAGACTTAGCCATTCAGATTGCTCCATGCTCATCAAAGGCTCATGTTCTGCAAATGTGTTGATTTTCTTCTGAACTGAATAACATAGATGGTCCAACCTACATCAGGTTGAGTGAGGCTTATGGGTAAACTCAAATTAACAGAAATGATGATGTGTCTATCTCTAGTGCATGAAGTTGTTAGAGAAGAAAGTTTATCTACAACTCAATACTGTGAATTCAGTGTGTATAACAACAGATGCAACAAACCCCAGACTTGCAGTAAAAGCTTTTGCAGGCTGCCCCTTGGGACTTTGGGTCAAGAGTTCCCAGTCTCTCTTCCTTTTCCTCCCACTGTGGTACAATTTCTACTGTGAGAGCACAGGGCTGGGGCTACTGCTGGAGTGATGTACCAAGAGAGAGTTTTGCCTTCCTAGAGTCTGTAATTCTGGACTATGATCACACACAAATATCCTCCAGAGACTTTTTGACAAAAAAAGTGCTGGGAAGGCACAGGAGCCATGGAGTCATTTAACAGAAATTGCTGTGTTTGACACATCTGCGAGGTTATTGAAGTACAGTGGGGTTTCAGATTTTATTTTCTATGTTCTATCAAAGTGTGTTTTACATCCCTTTAAAGACTCTAAAGTACTGAAAAACTGAACAGTGTTTGAGTAGCCTAATGTAGTTGCTATTATGCCTGTTATTTAGAAATATTCTTATATTTAACAATGTGTTCCAGTGTTGAACAAGGAAGCATGTTCTAGCACTATAGCGTGGATACATAGTTTCAATATATAAACTATTAATTCAAATGAACAAAGTGTAGATATAGTAAATTAAATTTTACATAAATTATCAAGCAAAAGTAATTATTGGGCCCTATTGAGTGAAAAATTTCTACAGTAGGCTATGATGACAAGCTATAGAAAAGTAGATGTTTGACTTTCAGACATCATCTTTTCATTTTCTGGCTTTTGGACCTGCAAATCTTCATGCTTCATGAGTAGAACCTGGGCTGGAGCAAGGGTTTGAACCCCAGACCTCCCACATTTTAGGAGACTACTCTGACAGCTAGGTTTTTGGCCATTTGGTGGAGGACCTCTGTCTGTAGTTTTGAGAAGAAATTTCATTCTTGGGCAGAAAGCACTTTCCCAATCACTGTTTCATTAAATCTGACACACACTGTGCAAAGTTGTATTTTGAGTGAGTCAGTACTTCCCAAGTAAAATCCACTTTGTCAGAAAACTGGCTACTAGCTTTCACCCTGTCCTAGCTGCACAGATCCCCTGTAAGGAAAAAAACCCAGCTGAATAGGATGTTCCAGCTGTGGGAGCTGAAGTCTGGCAGGTGACATAACTGGTCTTTTCCATTCCTCCCCACAGATCCATCCGACCAAGTACTGTGTCTTTCCTGTGTTTTCCCAGCCAGCAGCCTGATCCCTGCTTCATATGGGGTGATTGAGAAAAGAGACCTCTGACAGCACCAACGCTTGGTTAAAGGCACAACACACAAGGGTGTGCTGAGAGTGGTGAAATGGGGGATAATCCCGCATAACAAATTAGGCAAGAAATTAATATGATATTGTGCTGTTGTTAAAGCAATGATTTTTGTAGAGTAATAAGTATCACAAGAGAGATCAGGGTCTTACCAATCTGCAGCACATAGCCTCTGTTGTTCTCCAGTATAGATGTTCCATTTTTATTCCATTTTGTTGGGGTTTTTAAGAAATAAAATAAAATAAAATAAAGTATAAAATAAAATAAAATAAATGTATTTATATTTATAAATCAATGCAAATGGTAACAAAAGTGAATGCAAAAAAATCATTAGAAGGACAATTGCATGACCAACTGAAACTTTTTAATAGATTTTAAAGTTATGAAATGCCTTTAGGAAAGGCATTTATGGAAGGAAGAGGGGGAAAATACTTAAACTTGTGAATAGTTAAACAGTGCTATCAGAGAGAGTAACTGCTTATGCAGGTTGTGAGTGTGAACGATAAGGGGAAAGAGCTGAAAATAAGAGAAGATAAAATTCACACCAAAAAATATCAGAAACACGACAGAGCTGAACAACTTGCCCCATACATGGGAAAATCAGGCAAAATGAGACTAAATAAAATCTGGGAAGGCCAGGTCATGTTGTTGTTTTTTTGGTTGGTTGGTTGGTTGGTTGATTGTTTGGCTTGGGGGGGGCGTTGTTGTTTGTTTGTTTTTCTCTGAAGATGATGACAGTACTTTCAGTAGGAGCTGGTTTGTGCTGTCCCAAAGGGTTAACTACAGTTCAGCTCTGGGGGTGGAAACTATCTCCCAGCAGCGGGGCTGAAGAAGACAGGGAAAAGGCCTGAGCTGCAGGAAGGTGGTGTTGTGTAATCTTCCCTCTTTCTTCTCTCCTCTCCCTCCAAAAGGAGGATTAAACACCTACCACAAGAAAATACTGTAATCTGAACAATCTTTTTCTTACTTTTAAGATTCTTCATATACAGCCTAAAGGTTGGGTTGAATTAGGCTACAGTCCTACAAGCTACTCTGCCTCATTCTGAGTGGTATGAAAGATGAAGACCAGGAGTTGGTATTTATAACCTTATAAGAAATTATTCTGATCAAGAACAGCCTGATAGCGATGTATATATATTCATTTTTTTATAATTGGTCTTGAAGACCACTTACCTAATCAGTTAAGATGAGAAATGCAATGTGGTTGTATTATCCTACTGCCTTAATTCATAAATATATTTCCTTAATCAGGGTGGAAAGTTCAACTGACAACACATTTCCAACAGTAACCACACATTCTCCTCATGTCACAAGGCCCCTTTACTTTCATCAGAGAAGAGCACTAAATACTGATTTTTTAGCTATGAGTGAGAGAAATATTTATATTGTAGATAGGAGTGAATTTTCATGGAATCTCATGGCAAGAATATTTCAGCAGAATGACCCTGTTGTGCACATTTGGGGAACTAATGGATACCACATAAATGAGTGGAAAAAAAGTCATCACAGCACTTTGAAAGGGAAATAATAGCATTTTATTACCCATTTGGGCAGCATGAAGCAACACCACTTCTAGTCTGACTCTTTAGTGTTGCTAACAAGTTTCACTTAGTTTAATAAAAATATAATTATCTTTTACTTAAACTCGACTCTAAGTCATTAGAACTGGGCAGAAGAAGGAAATTCCATTTCATGTAGTACTTTGTCATTTCAAATTTGACTACTCTGATTTGGCAATGAAAACAAAACAAATGTAAACATTCTCCAAGAGAGAAATGGAGGGTTGGCCAGAAAGTCCTGAAACTATTGTTGGACTCACCTGGTTGAATGTTGAGAAGCTGAAGCAGAATGCAGTAGAAAAGACGAAGTTCTTCTCCTGTAAGCATCTTTGTTTTGCCAACCCATGCTCAGCTTTCTGTATATGTTTAAGCACCACTGACTTTACTGGGATTAAGCTCATGTTTAAGTTGAATCCAAGAGAATTCATCAACCCTCTCCTGTGAACCATCTCCAGTTGATGGCTGGCAGCCAGCACAGCTGTACTGGTGGTGCTCCCCAAGTATGCACAAGGATATGCTAGGCCTGCCAACTGAGAAAAAGACGGATTCCTTCTGCTTGAAAAGGTTCAGCTGGAGTTTGGAAAGTCCACCTCACCACTGTACACTCCTACGAAACAGGACTGATGCACTGATACTGTGCACTAAACAAGGGAGCTATTTCTAAATGTGGATGCTAGCACATAACCTGGTTATAGATAATGAAGGTTGTTCAGGAGAGAGCTAAGAGTTTGTGATGTCCTGTCACTGTATTTCTCAGCATTTGAAGACCTATCAATTGCATATGAGGTGTTTACATTAGAAAGAGGAAAGAAGAGATAATACGACCTTTCCCCATCTTCCATCAACACTGAGCAATTTACCTCTTTAGTCTGCTTAGTCTGAGTTGGCTGGAGACCTGGGAACCAAAGCCTTCACTGGCAGCTCAACAGCCACTACTTCCCTACCATCTTGGCTGAGTCAAACCCATTTTTATTAGCAATTAATCTACTGCATAACATAGACAGTGGGAGGACACTTCAAAAACAAACAAACAAAAAAATTCAAACACGATCTACTAAAATATGCTTTATAGATAAACTATGAACACAAAGAGATTTGAATCATCTTTAGGCTGAGACATAATATACCTAGCCTTGCTAGGCCTAGGACCTAGGCTACTTCTTTATCTGAGTTTACTAAGATAAAGACCAAGAAGCAAATGTGGCTTTGTTTACATATTAATATCAAAGTCACAAAATGCATCAGGTCATGAAAATTCAGTTTTTAGAACTATAATGCTCAGGAATTTACTTTGATTTAATGTTAGAATCTGATATACTTTAAAAACTGTTAAAAGAATGTGATGACAATAAAGAATGGGAAAAAAAGGCTGAATATGAAATAAAAATTAAATGTGCATAAATTCTTGTCAGTCTTTGTGAATTACAAAGCCTTATGAGCCACTTAAAAGATGGAAAAATATTTCCTACCCTTAACGTCCTTAAGTATAAAAGCACAAGGTATTTAGCAGACCAATTAAAAATACAGTTTTCATTAACTACATCTATTCACAGATTTGTGCTGACAAATATTGTTGTTCAAAACTATAGACAAACAAAACAGGATTTTAACAAAACATTATACTGTATTTTCTATTTCTTGTATTCCATTTCTGTATTATTATTTGCATTTGCATTTGAAAAATTGTTTCTCAAAATCCTGAAAAATTATTTTTTTATTTATTTCAGAGAGCAAACAAAGGAACCTGACCTACATGACAGATTTTAAGTTTGCTGCTGCAATTGTTTTAGATGAAAAGCTGGAGTTGGTGTTGAATTATATTACTGATGAAAAGTGCAAGAGAAAAATGTGAACCTTTCCTTGATAAAACATGTCCAAACTGAATGGTATGGGGAGTGCTGATCAAAACCAGAGGACATCAGTTGAGATAAGACAGTGGACTAGGAGAAAAGTAGTGTGACTTACCACTTCTGACTACAGCTGGTTCCCCCAGCTGAGCTGTCTTCTGGCCTTGTACTGCAGTGAGGAGGACTTGTAAGGTGGTGGACTATCCTGCATTCCAAGAGATGGAGTCTCAGATATAGAGAAGGTGAAATCACACAGCTTCCCAATAGTTAAAAAGGATGAACAACCTGGCATAAATATATACATAAATCATATTACATAGATTTTTTTTTTTTAGAAATGTTGTCGTGTAAATTGGGTGATTAGATCAATACAAAGCTCTAAGCAGCTCAGCGCTGTCACTGTTTTCTTGGGCAAATGCCTCATGCAAACTTTGTGTGTATTAAGTGTTACTGCTAAAGAATTTATAATTAATCAAAGATTCCTATGCAGACAGTCCATAAACTCTCAGTATAGTAGCACCTGACATGCATGGCTTCTTGATCTAATCTGTTTCCCAAAAAATCTACGCAGCTCTTTAATAGCCAGAGTTGTGAAAGCCCAGTTTCCAATCACTGTATGCTTACAGCTGACTAAATGTTTCAATGAGTTACATGAAATGAAAGTTTATACTTTATTACACACTGGGGAATTCATATTGACTATCATCAGTCACAATACAATAATCTTTTTTCCTATGTCTGGCAACATATTCTGGTATCTTTAGAAATCTTTATCTTAATATCAGATTAGGTTAAAACTGGTTCGAACATCATAGGAAAGGAAACAAAGAAGACTGAATGAACCCAGGAACCATGCCTGCTTAAGAAATCACCTAAGGATTGGTAAATTTTATATTTCTATTAGCATGATAGAGTTTTGTGGTGGAGTAATTTCAATCCCATATTTTCGCTTTCTTTTTCACTTTCTAAAATACTCAGTTGTCATCCCATTTTACTAGAGCTTTTTGAAAGGAAAAAACAGAGATACACAACATGAAAATACCAAGCCTGCCTTTGTCAAAAGGGACAATGATTTGTAGTGCTGGGAACTCTTGTGCCGCTGAAGTCGAAAGTGAACTAAAACCTGGAAGTATGGCTGTATTTTAGTGCTGAGACATCAGGTGTGAATACTTGCCTGGCTGAAAGAGCCCTCTTTTGTGGCTAGGCTTGCTAACCATAAATCTGAAATAATGAAAGACAGAGGGCTGAGTTGGCGTCACAAAGTACTTATGCTTGTAAAAGCCTCAAATATTCCGTGTGCCCTGAAATGTTGATGCCTGTCTGACTGAAACCAGTAACCTTGTATGACTGCTTTTTGACATGGACAGCCGCATGCAGACTGGGAGGCCAAACTTCTGAGGGACAGTTTATTCTGCCATCTGCAGCGTTACTTGCTTCAAAGCTTCAGTTAGCGCTTTTCTTCCATGATGGTGATTTCATTAAAAACAAAATATTTCGTAAAACATATTGGTATTCTCTAAAAATATGATGAATGAGCTTCTCAGGTTCAGAGGAGAGAGAAAAAAGCATCTACCTGGAAGAAGGGAAGCTTAAAGTCAACTTCTTCACTGCCTCGCTCCTTGTGGAGAGCCAAGTTTGGCTCTTTTTTGGCCTAAGGCAAGTAACCAATCTGTAGGTTATAGATAATATTCCAGCTTGTCTCCTGGGTTAGATTTCTTTCCTTCCTCCTAATTTAAAAGAAGGTAGTGGTTTTGTTCCTGTTAGAACAGGCTTTGAAACCTCAGTGTGTTTCATGAGATGGAATTACTGTTTTTCAGCCAGCCCTTTGGTTTTTACTATGCCCAAGGGTAGTTACTGTGGTACTGTTTGAAAGGTTTTTGGTAAACCCGCAGGAAAGTGTAGCAGGGAGGAGATAAAAGTAGCTGCAGAGACAGTAATGCTCTCCTTGTTTTAATATCTTGTTCAGAGCTAAAAGATCGAGATTGCAGTTATGATGTTCATTCTGATCATAGGAAATGGAGAAAAATACATACCTAAGCAGACCAGGAAAACAGGAGATATCTATTTATCTAATAATGTAAATAAAGGGATAAAGTAATATAATATTTTGAGGTTTTTCTATGTTGGTGTATGGTCAGCAGGGCTGGCTGATAAATCTTTAGTACTAATTTACAGGACAAATAAAGTGAAGAGGCCTAGAAAAAAGGTGAAGGGTTCACTGAAGACCTGTCTGAACCAAGAGTTCAACCTGCCAAACCCCAGTGACTTGGACACTACCACTGTGCTTAAGGAGAAGTCCAAGGGAGTTTACATCTGTCTACAAAGTAGTTTTGCATATACCACAGATCTGTCCTGTGGTCAGTGACTGAGCTTGTCACACCATACACAGACAACTGCTCACCACAAATAAACATCCAAAACTCTACATCCATTTAAAATGACTGCATGGAATAATATTTTATTCTGTTGCTCATTCCACTGAGTAGCAGATCTTTATGGTTTGTGATAGAGATGCTACTACTAGAGATGTCCTGTTTCCATCAACAGTCATTAATCCAAGTTACAAACTGCCAGCCAAGACTGGGGTTATGCACGGTCTATTTGTCCATATTAGCTGGAAAAAAAATAGTACTCTATTGGCACAAGAATTTTTTAGGAAGAATTTAAAATCTTTAAATGATGTTTGACCTAGACGTCTTCATTTTATGTGAACAAGTATCGGGCATAAAGGGAAAGGAACAGTAAGCAGGACTGCAGTCATAAAATATATGATGTTGGGAGCTTCTTCCTTAAAAAAGCATTATCAGTTATACACTGTACAGTATTTCCAGCCTACCACAGAGGTGTCACAGCCATGCTGCTGTTGCTTGTTCCACCAGAATCCTTTTTGAAATTATTGAAATTCTCTCTCTCCCCCACTCTCACCCTTGAAGTAATGAACTGGTCCAGTTTTATTTAAACTAAATGAAAATATTTTGCATTATCTTCGCTAAATGAGACAGAGGCTGTGAATAGCAGTAGCACCATTCAGTCATGGCGTAGTTAAGATGAATAGGATGGTAACATTTTCATTTTAAAAAAGTAATAAATTGTCTTTTTGCTTGGTGACCCTTTTAAAAAAAATCTTCTAAAATCTAGAAGTTAAATTATATGTTTATATATAGACAAAAACATGAATCTCAGCATACATGGTTTATGTTTGATTGCATACTGGATTCTTTTAACTACACAGTCTACACACACTGAAATATAATTCTTTCAAAAATTTGTGCATCATCCTAAATAATTAGTGAGAAAAGCTGTTTATGCCTTTGGTATTTTTCCTGCAAATGGGAAAAGTAGAAAACATAAATTAAACCTCAAAGTATTTAATTTCTATAATTGTCTCTTTAGAGAGATATTTTTGGAAAATTGAGGTCTGAGCAGTATTTTAGCACAAGATTTCTTTCTGTGGATGAAAAGCATTGTTAAAGTGCAATAATTTTTAATGATATGATAACCAGGATTTGTAATTTTTTTTGACATTTATATGTGTGTTTATATATATATCTGCAGGTGGAAAAGAAGTTTTTGTTCCTAAATTTTGGACTATCTTATTTGAAAATACATAAATATCTGCAATCTGGAGTGTACGCCAATAGTCTATATCATTCACCTACCCTCCCACCATAGCTGATAAAAAGGGCAAATCTCCTGAAGGCAGTTTATGCCACCTCAGAGAAATATGCTTTAGGATGGGATGAGTTACTGTTTGGAAATATTTCTCCACTGATCAAGGAAGTAGTCTGTGTGATGGTCTTAAATTCAACACTCAAAGTTTTCAATATCTAAAATCAGGACAGCTGAGTCTTACTCACAGACAATATGCTACAATATGCCTAATTGGGATAGGCTTTGTCCTGCCAAACCTCAAAAGTTGGCCACCCACATCTGACAAAATCCCTGGAGGGCTTCCAGTCTGAGGTTCACTTCATTCTGCAGTGATCACTTAAAACAGGTTGGAGGAGTTGCCTAATTCCATAAACCCACACACGTGACTTTTTCTGGAAACCACTGCACAAGCTTCCCAGAAAGGTTGTGAAATCTCCATAGAATCATAGACTCATGGAAGAGTTTGGATTGGAAGAGGCCTTAAATATCATCAAGTTCCAATCCCCTGATATGGGCAGGGACACCTTCCACTAAACCAGGTTGCTCAAAGTCCCATCTAACCTAGCCTTCCATTCCTGGGATTTTTCAAGACGAAGCCAGCTCTAGTGCTGCTGCCAGTCCTGAAATAGATAATTGTTCCCTGCAGAGAACTTCCAGCCTATATTTCTGCATTGGGTTGGGTTGTTTTTTTTCCCACTGGGGACAAAACAAGTCCAGACATTGAGCTTTGACACAGGCATTGATAATTAGGTGAGATGAATGCAAACTCTGGTCTGAGGCTGCTTCTGTAAAAAAAAAAGGGGGGGGTTAGAATTTCCCCTTTTACTTTTCATTATAATTTAAGCCTCTCACCACATACGGTTTTCTTTAATTTCGTTCGTTTCCCAATAAATTAAATTAAGTTCTCATTGGAAACAGGAACATGTCAGACAAATCTTTTTTTCCCACCACCACTTTTTTTAGTAAGTAAAACACTGAATGTGGTCTTACTGGATAGGAATAAGGGTTTGGGATTTGTTCTTGGATAACGGAAGCATCCAGAAGAGGAGATGGAGACCAGAAAATTTTTAAGGAATAGTATGACAGTAGAACCCTAGTCAGCAGTAGAGGAGAGCATCAATGACAGTGAAGACACTGGTACAGATCATGGCAGTAGAGTTATTACTATTTTTGGAGCATTGCACACTAGGTATAGAAGAGAAATATCAGCGTCTGTTCTTAAAGATTTGATCAATTTAACAGTTCAAGAACATGGAATTATTTGTGGAAGAGGGTTGTTGTTGTGCTGTGTTTTTTTGAGTTGTGAGTTTAGCCCTTCTGTTTTCTGTAGCTCTAATTCCTTCCTTCCACTGAAGTATAGCATAAATCTTATTTTAGACGTGCTGTCAGCCACAGTATTACCTGAACCCTTTCCATGTAACTTAGAGGGAAACAGTGAATTCTACGACAGACCTTATGGACGTTCTGGCTCTT
>NW_008237919.1:11929992-11941315 GCF_000691975.1 Corvus brachyrhynchos | reverse complement strand
ATGTTCTGGTTATGATAAAATGTACTCTATCAAATAAATGGGGCTGGCAAAATTTCCAAAGTGTGGTTAGACTCTAGATTCATTTAATCTCCTCTGAAACTTGACTCCATATTTTCTTCCTGCAATCACATATGAAGAACTAGATTTTCATCTGATTTAAGTTAATATAACATCACTGACATCAGCTCTCCGTTTCCCAGGATAATCTGGGTGTTATAGCACCCTGGCACAAAGAAACTTAAGCAGTGTGATAGTTTCCAGCCTCAAACTGGTTCCCACAGGACCAGCTTGAGCCTCCCCGCACTGGACTCACCTGCAGACCAGCATTACTTCAGGTGCTGAACCATGCCAACAAGAGAGACTTGTGAGAGTTGAATCAGCCCAAGTTGTTGCTGTGCCCAAGTAACCAAAGCTTTCCAGGCATGGATGTGCTAAAAAAGGTGGAGGCATTGGAGAAGCAACCCAGCAGAGTCCAGCAAGGCCAATAGTGGACATAAACTGGAAATGTGAGCAGAGCAAGCTTATTTTCCAGAGGTGGGAAATCTTTCCAAGGGTTGGATCAGTGATAGTGGCTCAACAACTAGCTGTGATCCTTGGCTGCCAAAACCCTGTCAGGTACTAGATTGCTTCAGTGAAACAAGTTCAAAAGTGTCTTTTCATAAGGGCACTGTGCATTTCAAAGCCTATCGACCCATCTAGACTGTCTTTGCAATCTATTCATATACAATGGAGAGTCATTTGTTGGTCTGTAAGAGCTAAAGATCCAGTCCAAAGTCTTCGGCTAAAGTTATGTTCACCTTCTCTGGTATTTGAGTTGATGCCATCTTTTCTTCATAAGTAGAAGCTAGATATTTAGCATCCTTGAGAAAATACGTTTCAATTTCTCACTGCAAGATTTGCAGAAGAGGAGAGAACACATATTTAAAGAATTGGTTGCCTACACATCGGCATCTTGTGCCCATTTAGATGCTTAAGGATGTCCTGTTTAGCCTGTATGTGAATAAGGATCTTCTACAGGTACTGACATCCCCAGGTGACTGTTACAGCAACCTAGACAGCACTATGCCTTTTTTTGGTCAAGCGAGGCTGCTCCCTGAATCTGTGTTTGACTTGCTGGGTTATAGCTTCTGCAAGCAGTGGTCAAAGAAGGCAACCCACCAGAGAGTCCAGTAACTCCTGCACACTACCAGCAGCCATGCCACATTACCTATGTTTGGAGAGGCCAAAGTGTTTAGGAAGAACCATGGAGAGACCATGAATAGTGAACAACATGAGCAAACTCGAGAATGTGACTGTGAATACTGAATGTTGCCTCTTAAATTTGTAGGGAAAAAAAGCCACATTATTTATGAAAACAACAAGTAATGTGGAAACTAAAGGTCTTTGACCTTTGTTTCCCTTTCTTCTTCTTTACTTTTTCTGGAAAACACACTAATCAATCCTACTGTACAGTCCTTCAACTTCCTGGAGGTATCTATCTCATAGTGCTTCATAAACATAACCACTTGTCTATCAAGATCCCTCAGCTCACTGTTTCTGAAGTGGGACGCAGAGTCTCTGGGAAGAAAATACTAAGAGGCTAAAATGAATCCTGTGGATCCAAAAGAAGTATCCATAATGAACACTCAGCTAACATAAAAATTGCATGCCTTTAATTTGAGAAAAAATCATATTTGTTTCCAATTTTATACTGCATGCTAGCAAGTACTTGAATAAACGTAGCATTTTACATATAAAAATTGCAACCCAAAGGGAGCCGGCAATAACTTAGCACAGAAAAACCATAGGGCTATTTCTCACTGAGTTGCCAGAGAAGCCTTCCCATATCCTCAGAAGAAATGAAAACAGATGAAGTTCTGCACAGTCCATTCTCTAGTAGGAAGCAGATCATATTTCTCACATCTGCTACCAGCATGGCCAATCTGCTCTGTTCCTATCAGAAGGATGGTCAGGATCAATGATTTGAGGTTTTGCCTTTTTAGGAGTTATACTTCTCATTTTGTTATATTCTTTGTTAATTTTACAGCAGCTTGATGTTATGAAGGAGGTCCTACTATTCTGCCAATAGTACAAGGTCACTCTACCAGTGTAACATAATACATCACCAGCTTGCATGCTTCAGGCATTCGAGTAGATTAATTTTGTTCTGGCAAAATGTAATGATGCATCTTTACTTCCTGCTTTTCTGTGGACAGTCAGTCCAATGTTAATGTCACAAGTAACTTCATGTTGTGGTAATATACTACATTTAAAACCCTCAGATAATGTAAAGATCCAAATGTAAAATGTCATAATACTTTACTTCTGGGAAAGTACTTTTTCGTCCTTTTATGAACTATACAAATGTTGAATGATGGAAACCACTTGAAATTTTTATCTATTTGCCAGCTCGCCAATATGCAGCAAGGAGAGAGTGTACAAACAGGCTGACAGGCCTTCATGTTTGAATGCCATAGAGAAAGAAATTCAGGGACAAAAATGAAGGACCACAGCTCACCAGTAGCTTCCCAAATTATTTTAAGCTCTAGAAATTGCATCCTGAAACACTTCTGAAATGTAAAAGTCTTTCTCAAATCCAAAGAGGTAGCCATTTGTACTGAAAGCTTCGGATGCATTAACTATATTTAGCCTCCCGTATTTTAGAGATGGAAATTGCCATAATAAGTCCATAATGCTCATGTTCTTGTGAATCTCATACTCTAATAAAATCTCATTTTTTGTTCCTACTTCATTGAAAGGTTTATAGTGCAAAATAATATTTAATCACAGAATGTAAGGTAGCAATTAGAGAAAACCTTGACTGGCTTGTATAATGAAGAAGCCAATACGAAATCCAATAATTTATAGAAATTACTCCAGAAAAGAATGAGGTTACATAAAATACATGCAGGAAAACTGGGAGGTCACTAAAGGCTGGATACAACCATACTTTTTGTTTGTATTTTACCTGGATGAAGACTGAGGGAATTGCCAGCAGAGCAAGCTCAGAATGTTGAACATCAGCCATCATTTAAATAAATGCTGAAATATTTATGATATACATCTAGGAGAAGAATATACAGGGGTGAAAATTCACAGGTGGGATTGCCCTGGTGATTTTACAGTCACCTGAGAAATTGCAAATGATAAGATGGATCAAACCACAAAAGTTTAAAGGGTAAAAATCTGCCACTTTCTGCTCTGTATAAACACTTGGTAAATATTTCAGGATGAACTGTCAGAAAATTACTAAATTTGCCATATGATATCTTGGGGGCTAAAGATTGGAAAGCATGTTTCTGTTGGATCACTTGAAAAAATTGGTCTCTGAGAATGGCAGAAGCACCTTTTCCTACTCAAATATGTGTCACAAAAATACATGCCATTAAATGATACACACAGAAGCAGCAATGTGGACAGTTGGTAAGAAAATTATACCTTGTATGTAAAAGCTACACAGGCAAAAAAGAAAGTGGGAGCAACTGCCACTGCACAATGATTTTCATTTAATTTATTAGGTTAATACACACAACTCATTTCTGCTTTTATTGGGAAAAAATGTGCGTGTCCATGTCAAGGTAAAGAATTATATGGGTCATTGGTTTGGAATTAGGACATCATGTAAGGGATAAAATGCTTTTTTCTTCCAAGTGATTAAAAAAAGGCTCAGAACCTGACTTTGTGTTTTAACTTTTGGATGTCAAATGCATTTTTAATTAGGATGTTCTTTCTACTACGATTGGTATTCTTAGCAGATGTTTTTGCTCAAGAATCAAGACTATTGGAAACCAACATGTTTCTTAAACTAGATATGTTTTTTCTCAGTGAGAATTTTGATCTAATTGGCATGTGTAATAAAGGGATTTCCTGTTCTAAATATACTGATTTCCTCAACTCTTGTGACTATGTGTAACATATGTCTCCAAACCAGAGTATCCTCAATTACCAATGTTCCAGAGTTTAAGTTGTGAATGCTCAAAGATCTTACACAGTTTCAAAATTTAATTCTAAAGTTCTGAGTTCTGTGGGATTTCAGGGCATTTATGATCCTTCATGACGTGCTCAATATGTTGCAGGATCAGGCCCTTAAGTAATGCCACAAGGAAGTATTCAGAATATGAATTTCTGGATTTTGTCATTTGGGATGTCATAGAATTGGCTCAACAATTGCAAAAAATTACAAAACATCTGGAAGATATCACATTTCATACTGATGGTACCTACTAGATTTAGGCAGAAAAGCCCCAGTGTATCCTTTTTTTTTTTTTTTAATGCTAGCCCTTTTTGAAAGAAGTTGATACACACATAGCTAAGTTCTCAAAAATGTAGAAAATCTCACCAGATCTGAATAAGGGTTTAACAGGAGGATTTAGAACAGACTATTATGATAGCCTTGGGCATGTCATAAACGGGTCAGATTTGATATAGCAGAACAGATAGAAGGTGAAAGAACCAAGATTTGCAGAAGAACTGGAGTTTTAACAAGAAGTATGAAGTGGAATATGAAATATTACACCCATATGCTAGAAAAACCACATGTCGAACAGAAGGAATGGTAGACTATCAAAGCAATGACTTAAAATTTGTTGGGTTTGGCAAAGCAAGTCATAATCAGTACAATAAACAGAACACTCGAATACTTAAATAACCTTGAAGAAATGTTGTAACTGCAAACAATATTTCCCTCTTGATTAAAAAAAAAAAGCAGCACCAATTTTGTTAGGCAGTATTATGTTTTAGGTTTTTTAAAATTTGAGGGTATACAGCATTACTACATTTTGTTTTTATAGTAAGTACAACTCTCTTGTGAAAACACTACCACTTGTTAAATATTGCATGAAAAATATCTACACTTTTGTGGGCAGCAGAGAAAAACAAGTACAGTATATGCAGCAGCAAACTGCAGATGAATGGAAGTGTTACGGGTTCTACCTTACAGTATTATTTCATTAAAAATCTCCCACATTATTTATGTATTTGCCTCACTCAGTGCAACACTGGAAGCTATATCCATTCTTTTAGAACTCCTGAGGACACTATATCATCTTCAAAACTTTTTCTTTCAGCTATTACTGTATGTCACAATAACCAAAATGCTACCTGCAGCGAGCAGTTTAAATACTCTTCTTTTTGCTTTAAGGTAAACTAAAGCTAACGTAGTTCATAGATTTCAGACAGATGTTAGAAAACAACAGAGCTTACTTTAAAATTCTCTGCAATGTCTCATCATTTACACCCACTGCATATGACTATAAGAATATTACTAGTATTTGCCAGCAGGTATTACCTGAGCCATTGGATAGTAGTTCTGCAAGTTGCAGAATATAGGATGTATCTTTCATCTCTGAAGTTAACAACCTATTGAGAATTTTTTTTCCTTTTGAGGAATCTAATGCTCATGTTTACAACAATTTATGTTTGCTGAACTTTATGTGTGTTTCAGCCACCTTTCTGTGTGCTAAGATAAAAAAATCACACAAATCGGTCACACACCTGTAAAGACATAATGTCCAAAACCAGGTTTTCATTAATCATTCCAAGTAAATTGCAGTGATAGTCTGAAAAAAGGACATCTTGATGGAATTACAAGATTTCTTCCACTTTCACAGAGAAAAAAGCACTGGGGCTCAACTCCAAAGGTCCAGAATACCTCTGTTCTACCTTGTCAGACAACAGGGTCCACCAAACAAGAAAGTGCTCATTGTGATCCAGCCGTTGTTTTCAGCTAGAATATACACAAACATAATTGTGAATTATTTGATTTGGAATGGCCAGAATACATGGATTTCCTCACTTACATTGAAGGGGTATGTCCCTTGAGGAAAGGGTGTGTGGTCTCTGCTGTAGGATCCTCACAAGAAGCCTCATTCGTGTCTGAACATTGGGGTTCATGATAGACTGAAGGTGAAGTGCCTGAAGCACATTTGATATGATTTATAAGAAACTTGGACATTAAAAAATATAATTTGTTTGTCAGACACTGTTTTGAGTCATTTTATTATGAAATAGTCCCATCACACACAGCAACCTTCTGCAGTGTGGGAGAACACAGAACACCTACGCATTTATGCAATTGTTACGTGCAGGTTATCAGTGAAGCAGCAGAGTTATCCTTGAGTTTACACTATATTCGAAAGGAGAAGGGGCAGGATTCTCAAGACAAGAGAACTTAATTGCAAGAACAGGGCTCCGTAGAAGTGTTAGTCACTCAGTTGTGATCAGCAGGACCAGCTGTACTTACAGGGAGAGTGGGTATGTTTGAGCCACAGAGTGGCAGGATGCTTGAACCTCCTTCTGCTTGAACTGAACAGCCCATAACTCTAACGCCTTTTGTGATGGCTGCCCTGGTCACATACAATTAAAGGGTGACATGAAAGGGTGACATTTATCAGCAATTTCCTACTGCAGTAGATATGCAATCGTTTCAGCAAACCCAGATATTTTACTCTTCTCTTTTCCCCATGGAATTACAGGCAGAACCTGCAGTAGCATCCTGTGCTAGGGTTTCATCTCTACTTCCAACTTACATGGGTGCATCAGCAAAACCTCTGCCCTGCCCATTACTCAAAGGGCATCCCTCCTGAGGAAGAGGCGGAGAAAGAGGGAGATGGCTCCATTTAAATAAAGGAAATTAGGAAGGAAGTCAAGAGGTAGAAGAAAGAGTTTAATCTCTAAGGCTGGAGCATTTCAAAGGAGATTAAAGTTTCAGTTCAGTAACTGGAGCACATATTTTTCTTTTAAAATTGAAATTGACAAATGTGTAATTAATGCATTTCACATAATAAAAATATTGAGTTTTGCTTACATTCTACAGTCAAGATTTTTTTATACCAGTCTGGGGATATTTACAAGTGATGCCTGTTTACTAGGGGTGAGTTTCAATGGATGCAAAGCACCCATCAGTGTCTGCAAAGCAATTTTCTCAGCCTCTTTGGGTAATTTTTTTTCCTTTTTGCAAGAGTATAATAATCTTGACTTACTCCAGCTATCATTAATGATAGTACCATTGCTAGCAAAGGGCAATTAAGAATTCCTTAAAAGAAAAAAACAACTCCTTCAATCCCATTGCTTACTATAATTTACATTACCAGAGTAATTTTTTACAGGCTTAAGCCTGTAAAACTAGTTTATATGAAATTGGTTTAGCATGGTTGTGCATCCCAAAAGCTATATCCTTTTTTATCCATTCAGCCCTGAAAATCTGTTATGTTTCTTGATCTCTTGACCAAAGGCCAAATCACGGCACAACTTGGAGCAGGCAGTGAAGGCAGAAGATAATTTCTGCCTCCTGCTTCATTGTAGAACGGCCCATTTTTGGGACCCAAAGGAGCTAATGGTACAGATGGCGTAACAAATGAATTTTACAGTACCCAGTATCATTTCCACTGATGTGCTGTGAAATTTTCATCTCTCCATCACCATATCACTTTTTATCAGTTCAAGAAACACTGACTCCAAAGCCAAAAATCATTCAATCAAAATCAAAATGTCTGGTTAACTTTTGCTGGGTTGTAAAGACCCACAAAATACGTCTGGTAATTCATCTGCAAGTCTGAGCCAGGCAGTGAAGCCAAAGACTAAAGGAACATTCAGCATGGTGAACTGCTAAGGAAAGCTCTTCCTCAGTTTATCCATTCTGGGGTCACTTATGCTTTCTGTAGGGCTTTAAATGCTAAGTCTGTTGCTGGCTTTTAGCCAGGCCTATTGCTGGCGCCAGAGAGACTCATCATTTTATCAGTCTTGCCTCTGTTTCATGAACATTGAATTGTTTGTGGGATATTCTTAGAACGCAGAAATGATAGATCTTTCTGGCATTCAAATTAATTCATTAATTTGATTTATTTGTTTTCCCTAATAGCTCAAGATGTTTCAGCTGAGTATTTATTTGGAAGGACTTGGTATACAGAGAAATGTGAGGAAAAACAAATGTTTTTGTTCCATTCAGATTAGCTGGCTGTAGTGCACATGGAGAATACACAGCCCATGCAGATGCAAAAGAAAAGCCAGTATAAATGTTTGCTTTACAGTATTCAGTAAGAACTGCTAGAGGCATAACTTGTTCCTGGGGAAAACTGCTTGAGCTCTGCCTTCAGTGTTAGCCACACATCTTTCTGTTTTTCAGACAGTGTCTTCCTTTGACAATAATCTCTAAGAACAGGGTACAATTCCAGCACATGCAGAATATAGACAAAGCAAGTGTACTCATGCATGTTCACTCTTAAGAAAGGATAGGAGTATTATTTGCACTTTTTTTTTTGTGAGAATGAAGGCTCAGCAGGATGTATGCAGATGGCCCACACTCCTGACTTACCACACACACCTTACCTTACAGGAACATGGGTTTTGCATTAAAGAGAGCAAAGAGTAACTCAAACTTTCTACTCTCCAGGGCATCACATTTGGACCCCTATGCAAGTGGGGAGTGGGAGATGAGAGAGGTAACACAGCAAGGCAAAACAATCTAGGTCCCTATAACTCCTGAAATTCAGTCCTTCTAATTAGATGTAGGTGTTTCTCTCCATTGGCTCCATAGGCAGCATTGATTGACAGTGTTGATGAGAAGACAGTTTCATACACTTGCTGCTGTTCAGAAAGAAGTCATCCCAGCATTGGCGAGAACTAAAGGATGACTCTTTAAGGTGGCTGAGTGTTGTAGAGGCAGTGCAGAAAATTGCCTAGTATCATGCAGTCGAGCCAGTGACCTGACAGAAAATTGTGCTGTGATCTCCTAAATCTGGCTGCATAGTTCTCTCAACGAGAACCAGCGCAGACCTAAATGACAGGTGCTGCACAGCCTGTAGACATATCCTATGATGTGGGAGACAGTGCCACGTCACTAGTGTAAATGATGGGGATAGGAAAGGAAAGAGGACAATGTATTGCTCTTCTCCATTGCATATCTACGCCTGACCCCATGGCAGCTGTTCTCTCAGAGCAATGTTGAAGTGCAGTAATGAAGCATATGAAGGTTCAGCAATGCTACGGATCTCATCGGTATGAAAAATTAACACAGACTGCTATCATGAAAGTGAAAATGTCAGTTTTACTTTTAAAAATCAACCTCAAAATCTCATGCAGATAGATAGGAAAATATTTACCAGTATGGTTTGCTGCTGGAAAATACATCATCATCATCATCAAGGATTAATGATTATTTCTCTGAGAAAATAATTTCCACTTTTCCATGTTAATAAAACTGAAAAAGTTCATCTGGATTTCAAATTATTTAAGTATTTCAATGTTATCAGAATGAAATATGCCTGTGTTTCATACCTACTTTTCTTTTTTTTTTTAGGTATTATATTCCAAACACTTTTTAATAATTTAATGGTTTTTTGTGTTGAGGATAGAAATTCCATTTATGAATAGTTTTAGTTGTTGAGGAAAGATGGAAAAAAATGATCCTGTCAGGCTCAAAAACCAGAAGACCAGTAAAAAGAAACAAAAAATGTAGTATTTCTTAATATTCGGATTTTATACCAATGCCATGAATGCTGGTGGTCTGACACTGTGGTTTGGCAGTTCCACATTCATTCAAATGCTAAATATTTTTCATCTCAGTTGTGCTCTCAGACATTTTGTGCATATGAACAATTTGCTTATGAACAAGGCATCTGTGCAGAGATGAGCCCATTTGTTCTTAGCTATAGTTATTCACATTTGATTATTTATTATTCAGTCACATATGAATAGCAACACGTTCTGGAAATGGTATTGTTCCAGCAATGCTATATAAACAGGACTTCACCAGTCCCCAAACTAAACCTCAAATATTTGTTGTGATAAAAACTATAACTCAGGTCTTGAAGAGTCTCACAGTGATACGGCATGATGGTTACAGAAATGGGGAACTGAGGCACAGAGCAGTGAAGCGACTTCTGAGGCACTGAAATAGGTTAGTGACAGACTCGATTATGCCTTCAGTTAGACACCTCAACCTTGGCTTCTCAGGATACTCTGTTCTTGTGGCAGTGTTAAAACACTGAAATGATTTAATGGACATTTTCTTGGACAAATTGTTCTGTGTGTACTTGTCCAAAATGGGTAAGTATTGACTTATATTGCTCGAGTCAGATGGGATAGATTAATTTTTAAGCTGCAATTTTTCACAACTAAAATGTTCTTTGATTAGTAGAGTAGTAGATATAGCTGTTAATACAGTGCATATAATCAGGGGAAAATTTTAATTTATCTATGACTTTCTTGCAATATATCCAGAATTCTTTTAATTCTGCCCTATATACTGTAATTTATTATAATTTTCCCATTTTGAGTCCTGTATTTTCCTATTTCTTCTATGTTGTCCTGGTTGACACCAGAAGGTTCGTGCTATACCAATACTTCATTTAATTCAAAATTTGAGATTATCTCTCAATAGACCAATGACAATCAAAACACTTACTATTTATAGTCTAGAATTATGCATACGTGGGATTCAGGGTAAAAAGGATATGTCCCACCTCTGATTTTTAATATTTTATGTATATATACTCCTAGCTTCTAAGACAGCACAGTCAAGACATCTCTTATTAAATAATGTGGAAGGAACTATTATTGTAACAGGTTTTCTTAAATATTTCTTTTAAAAGTTCTTATGTAAATTTCTAGGCAAGTGTTGGAATAAAGCAAGGTAAAATTAAGACTAATTTTTGCTGATCTTAGACCAAATAGAAAGTGAAATTATCCCTTCACATCAGCCACCTACAGCAATGCACATTTGATGAGACAACAGCTGAAAGAGGTTTGAGAAGGGTTCTGCATGCTGTCACTTAAACATTAGGGATAATCTTTTCAGACTATTGGCAAAATGAGTTGGCCACAATCAGGTTGAGGTTTGAAATTTACATAATTCATTATACAGTTGTCTTATGGTTTGGATTTGGTTTTGAAGAGCAAGTAGGCACCATTGAAAAAATATTCATCTCTTTTGGGCTGCCAGGGGACCCTTAAGATCAAAATTTGGCTTCCCAAGTGATACAATTCATATGAAATCTGGTGAGGGTTTACAATTTTCACATTAGTAATAGTCAGTGTGTTTCCATCAGAGAGGTTAGAAGCTGTCATTTTAGGGTTTTTTCTGCCTGCTGGTACGTTACAGCATTCACACCTGCCAGAAAATGTCAGAATGTTCATTCCAAGAATAAAAATGTGGGCACACTTCTGCCTCCCAAAATAAATAGTACAGCAGATATATTCCATAGCGCCTCCAATACTCACAGGTTGGAGTTAGTCATTCTTCCTGTGAGAGGGTGGCCATCAATCACTGTCAAAGGAAGCCTTCAGTCTGGAGTCAAGAACAGGGGTACTTAGAGCAATGGATGAGGAGCACATGGAGCCTGTAGGG
>NW_008237919.1:11914037-11929948 GCF_000691975.1 Corvus brachyrhynchos | reverse complement strand
AGGGAAAGAATATGCTTTTTCATTTTAGTGAAACAGCACTGTAAAGTCTCAAAAGCATCTGGGATTGAAGAAGGAAAAATTGAAGTATGGAGAGTCTGCTGGTTTGCCAAGCAAATCATCTTTCAGTCACAACCTTCTCCTCCCACAAGACCA
The DNA here is from genome assembly GCF_000691975.1 of Corvus brachyrhynchos. NCBI lineage: Eukaryota > Metazoa > Chordata > Aves > Passeriformes > Corvidae > Corvus > Corvus brachyrhynchos. The sequence continues at coordinate 11,929,795 of NW_008237919.1, read as the reverse complement.
AAGGGTGAATATTTTCATAATAAAATGGAAATGCCAATGGAGCATACTCAGCAATCATCTGCATTGATTTACTGGGAAAAAAGGAAATCTTTCTTCTATTGTAAAGTAGTACCACAATTTTAAGATGGTAAATGCGTAAGAAACACAAAAATTATATTCAGAAACTAATTTATTCTGTCAAACTTACTCTTTTCAAATAAGTTCTAATAAATGAGTCTACTTTTGAAATCTTCCACTTAAGTGACATAAAAATAAAACAGACCAAATCATGAAAGCTTTACAGGGAAAGGTAAGATTGCTTTATATTTGAAGTGCTGAAATAGGCGTTGTATTGCCTAAATTTCTGGCTCAGTCACAGACTCCTTGGGTGACCCTGGATGAGTTATTAAATCTCACTTTGCTTCAATACTTACAGAGAAGAAAATACCCCCTTTGAACTTGTTTTACAAGTACTGAGGGGCAGCTAATGTGTTGTAGATTCTCATCCAAGTGAGGAACATGGTCATTTAAGCTCTCTCTATAGTCAGAGCAGGAGAATAAGAAGCTCCTTTGACAGTTAATGTAGTACAGCTACGGCCAGAAGGGTCATTTAGCAGAACCTGTTTTCATGCATTCACAGCAGAGTAAACTTAGGGTGACCAAACTCCTTATCTGTCATTTGGCTTAGCTGGTTGGCCAAAAAATTATTTTCCCACCCCCCATGCCAATATGACCTCCTCTAGAAGAGTTGGTAATTTCTTTCTTCTTTGTGCTTCATGGGTCAAGCTCCATGGCTAGACTGTTTCCCAAGAACTACTGTAGGAAAAAACACCCCTTATGCATGACATCATCTGAACACAAGAAGACCATGAAACCTTAAAGGCCCTGTATCTACAGTTCTCACAGATTCAGTGCTCTTGGGTTTTTTCCTAAAACGTTTTTTATGAGATGTCTGAAGCCATATTTTAGTCAAGGTTCTGCCAGTAACAACCTCTCGACTTTCTGAACTGCACCTTAGATGATGAGTTGAAAACAAGCAAGAACTCTTTGGCTGCTAAACAGCTGCTTATTCACACAGCAACTAACTCCTCAGCTTTTCTTAAAAAAAAGGTTTTGAAACAGCAAGGTGTACAAAGGGCTGACTAAAGCAGTCTAAGAACAGACAGAAAACTGTGGTAAGGAACATAATTGCAATACTCACACCATTTATATATTTATTATGTTGCACTGAAAAGAATTTAAAAAACCCCATCAAACATTCCATTTGGAAATGGGGGCCTGGAGAGGTGCATTCATGAAAAATGCAGTAGTTTTACAGAAAGAACTTATTTCAGCAAAAGAGAGGAAAGAAATCCTTGCTCAGAGCACTGCCTGGAGAAATGGCAGAATCTGGATCAAATCCCTGGTGGGGATGAAAACCAAAGGGATTTAGATCATGACCGTCACATCCTGACTGGCATTCCAAGACCACCTTGCTTTCTGTCTTACTTCCTTTTCTTCTGATTCTTCTGCTCCAGTTCTATGAGCTCTGGTAAATACTGACCCAGATTTACATTTCTATCAATTTCCTGCACTCTCCAGCCCCTTGAATATGAGAAAGTTTCAAGATCTCTAAGAACAAATAAGAGTAGGATAATAAAGCAAGACCATCCATTTCCTTCGAATGTGAACCACAGTCAGAAACTATATTGCCTTCCACTCCTCCTTATGCCTATTTATTGAGTGCTTTCTGTTTCATTAGATACAGTTTTATATAAATAAAATGATATCAGAGCCCAGACCAGAAGTGGCTTACTTGGAAAAAAAACCCCAGCATTTATTTGATGTTTAGCCTTCTTAAATGCAGGCAAGGATAAATACCTGAATCACAGACCACAGAGTTTTATGAGTCTCTGGTAAATGCATGCAGGCCTTCAAGATCTCTGAATTTAGCATTTATTTCTCAGCAATGAAGGGTAACCAAGGAGACACACAGTCCTAGACTGAATATTAAGTAGCATAGGCTCCCAGACTTGGATAAGAAGAGTAGAGAATTGTTTGCTTGTAGCCTATCAATTAATGCTACTCTGAATATGTGATCTTAGAAACAAGCACCCTGCGGACAAAACCTAGAGGTGGTGGGTGAAGGCACCCATCAATCCAAATTCGACGAGTATCAGTTTATTTAAGGATGGCTGTATTAGCTTCATCCTAAGGAATTTCAATGAAATCTCTGAATTTCTTTGAGAAATTCCACATGACAGGAATTTCAATTCATGTAAGGCTCTTGATGCTACAGGCTAGTTGAAAGGCTTCAATTTCTGTCTTTCTCCTAGTTGCTCCTAGGAAAATAAAGAAGCAATCTCCCACAGTACTTGGCACTTTGTAGTGCAAAAGACTGTCCATGAAATTTTCTGATATGGTATCAAGAGTGATATGAAGTTTCTGGATAAAATGAGAGCAGATGACAAGCTGCAGTAAGTAGTAATGACTCCAGAGTTTAGTTGATATACACACTTGGCAGTCACACACATGTTTGAAGTAGCAGGGGTTTGGGATCTCTTTTTTTGGTGGGTTTTTGTTTGTTTGGTTGGTTGGTTGGTTTTGGTTTTGTTTTTTTCCCTTCTTATTTGTTTGGGATTTTTTTGTTTTTTACTTCAGTCATCGAACAGGGAAACGGTTTGATCTTTTGAAATTAAATTAGACAAGCTGCTAATGAAGACTAATTGCTTTGCATAATTTTAAATATGTAGAGAGCGCTCCCTTGATCTGTGCAAGCTGAACTTGGGTTAGCACTGGGGCTAAAAAAAAAAGATAACTCCAAGCCATTTGTGATCTTCCCAATTTGTAACCACAGTGGGAGCCAAGATGCCCCTGAGAAAGCTGTAGCAACTCAGAAATGCATCACTGCTCTTTTAGTCTGCCCTGTCATATAGCTTAGCTGTGCTTTAATGTTTTGCTCACATGGGAATGCAAGTGTCCCTGCTACCCCCTCCCACCCTCTCTTCATTGACAGAAACCCTTTCCAGGCAGCACTTGTTATCCCTTTGGAGCCAGGAGCCAAAATCTGCCTCGGAAGCTTTACTCTTCTGGAGGTCAGTGGGATCTCCTGAAATATGGGACAATGACTGCAAGGAGAGGAGTCTGCAAGGCAAGGTTTGGTGGGGCTTTGAGCAACCAAGTCAGGTGCAAAGTGTCCCTGCCCGTGGCAGGGGGGCTGGAACTAGATGATTTTTAAGGCCCCTTTCAACCTGAACCATTCTATGATTCTGTGAGTGAGAGTGGAGATCCCATTGCTTGGCACAGGCTGATCCAGGCACCTCCTTAAGGGAGAGGGTCTCCAGCAGCATGGGCAAACCCAAATCATGGTGACTTGGGTCTTGCCTTCTCTCATTCCGGTGGCATATTACCAGTTTACCCCTTCACTAACACTGTGGTAGAACATCACATGTCTTCAGGGAGCTTATCCAAGACACAAAACGACTCTGATTTTTTCTTCTGGATTGATTTTTTGACAGAGCCAATTCACCACCTACCAGACACAAGGGAGAAAGAGCATTTTATGTACAGCTGGAGGTGGAGCTGGGATTTACCACACCACTGATCAGCTTAAAATGCTGTTGAACTGCACTCTTGAGGATGATTCACAGCCTAGTTTCTCTATATAAAAAATAAAAGAGTCACTAGAGAGCAGTAGGCTCTGCATGAGGCAAGTTGGAGCACCTAAGCTAACTGCTTCAAGTCAGCAGCCTGACCCCCCAAGTTGAAACATGCTGTTATGCAGTAATGATGTTCTGGACACACTTGGGTGACTGGTGGGTTGGGCTCTTTTCTGCAATGTTTATTGATTTAGCAAATGTGAAGAAAGGAGCGCCAAATCTGGCACTTATTAGTGACTCCATGCTGTAGCCTGCTTGCAAACATACAATGTTCTGAAATATTTTCTAAAGAGCCTAGTTTAATACAGCCTGATTTACCTCAGTTATCCTCTTCACAGATGACTCTCTCTCCAGTAACTCCTCTATCTCTTCTTCCTGCCTGTTTTCTTGCTAGTAGCATAACTTCTAATTTAAAATATATAGATAGAACACAGTCCAGTACGTCTGGGAGCACTCACACCGGCAAATTTTAATCGTGTAACTTTATGTGCTCAGGTAAAGAAAACCATCTTCCTCTGAGCTGCTGATGTACTCACTAGAAAAAGATCAGCTCTTTCCAGAAGCATGTGGATTGTGCTTCCTTTCTGAACCACTGTAGGGGACAGTTACTCTATAGTCATCATATAAGAAGCCTAAGAAAACTAATTTATAATTTAGACATGGGAAATTAAGTGCCCAGAATGAAGTACTTGGAGAAAAGTGTAATCAAAAATATTTTCTTGATCTGCAGGGTGAAAAAATGTTAAGAACACATGCAGCCACGCAGTGTAAAAGGCTGCATTGTTCATTTTGAGATCACTCCATTTCTAAAGTCATATATTATAAAGTATGGTTAGATAAAAGACTGAAAAATGTAAGGATTCCTCTATTGCCAGGAACCAGGACCACTACTCAAATTTAAAATAAGTTGTTCTTGGTTTATGCTGAGATTAGTGAGTGGAAAATCAGACAGTGCAAGTGAAGTAAGGAGTTTGGAGAACCTTTTGCTGAACTATGGAAGTTTTTTAGATGAGCTCAGTTTCTGAAAACATGACTTGCTGCACTTGGTTAAAGGCCCAGTATATTTCAGCCAGAAAAAAGTGCTCACAGGTTTATTTCTGGAGAACAGTGACATCTAGTGAGCATCCTGACTGAAAGTGAGCATTCCCTGGGGTCTTTAAGACTGAGCCTTCTACTTGGACCTAGCTTCTTTTTCTACTATTTGAATTTCACAGTTCCTTGAATCTGTACTGCATGTGCTGCTCATCTCTGGCAAGGTCTAATGAACATAAACGGAAAAGCAGCTGTGAGACAGTATGGTGACAAAGTGGGAATGACTTCGAAGAGGGGACTTAAGCATGACAAGGAATGTGTAGGTATGTGGCCTGGGACAGATTTGTTGTAGCAGAAGAATTACAGCAGTAGCAGAGTTGACTAGGCGACAAGCATCAAGCTGTCAATCAATGGTCAGGAGTTGCATCAGCCAGGAAACCACAAAGTATAAGTCGTTCATTAGTTCAGCACTTTCCTGGTAGATTTTCTGTTTCTGGACTCCTGGGAAGCTCCCAGAAGAGTTCATGGCTGCCTTCTCATCCTGGAGATCCCAGGGCAAGCAGCCATACCCACTTCCACTTGCAGCCAGATGGACTTCCCCAGATACTAGTCTGAATTCATCCATGAGGTAAAGCCTGCACTCCTATTCTGGGGTTCAGCCCAGGACTGTGATAGTGTGTGGACACATCCATGAAGGAGAAAAGATGTTAGAGCTTTGAAATAGAATGCTTTTGGAACTAAAAAATTCATTCATTTTACATTGCAGCACTATGAATAAGTGGTGAGAGGGATGATACTCCAAGGACCTGTGGACAGAGGAAAGGGAGTCAAAAAGAACTGGAAATGTCCCTATGAAGGAAAAAATCTCAAATATTGCAGTGAGTCACACTGATCTGAGGGTTTACAAATAATTTTGAGGTACACACACACCAAACTGGAAGTTTTCAACACTCCATTAGCATTGACAGAGGGGACCTTTCACCTGTGTGATAAATGACCATTATATCCAATCCTATCTCTCCAGGCTGTAAACATAAATTTTATTATATAAATTACATATATTTTATTAGTATTATGAAAGGTACTGGGTCAGATTCAGCAGTGTTTCTTAAAGCAATCTAAGAGACAGGTTTTCTGTGACTGTGCTACTTTTAAAGGGCACAATCCTTTTACATCTAGATTATCATATCCCACTTTCATCTGCCAACATTTGAAGAAACTCAAAAATTATGATAAGGCCTAGACTGGTGGAAAACTAAAGGTAATTAAATCTTTACATTATGTGCTATGTAGTTCCTAAAGCTGGAGGATGAGAAGTTAACTTTACATAAATGCCTTCTTATATGCTACTTGAATGGATGAAATTCCCACCGCAACGTGAATTTTTGATCATTTTCTGTGTCATGGCATTTACAGTGCTGTTTTTTCTCTTTTCTCTCTTTTTTTTTCCCCTCACTGCAAATGCTGGAAGTGTGCACACATTTGAGGAAAACTTGTGCAAATATCTCAAATGTCAAGAGTGGAATCTGAAGACTATCCCATTGTGTTATGGCTCTTCTTGTTTTATCTCCAGGAAAAGCATAGTATGTGGATATCTCAAGGAATCTGCCTCGTACTGGACAGGCACCACAGGACTTCTTAGAAGAGTCCTGCCAACTGTCATAAACACACTGGCACCAACACAGACACTGTCTCTCAAGTCTTGCCTGATTCCTCTCGGAACAAGAGCTTTTCTGCAGAGATCTGATGAAGAGTTTGCTATAATGAGGGAATGAGCTGTTACACATCACTGGAAATACGACACAGGAGTCAGACTGTGTGGCAGCCAGGTTATGAGGGCCAGCCATAGTCATGTGATAGTGTTTGGAGGACAAAGGGAACAAAAGCGATTTTCCCAGTTACACCACCACAATCTGACAAAGTCACTGCAGAAAGACACTGACCAGGCGTGGAGAAAAATTACCTTACAGTGAAGTCTATGAAAACCTGACTGCTTTAAGAGTAAAGCTTCAGCAGCTAAGAAATGCTATTAACAAGCTTGTGCTTTGCTGTTCCTTTCCCTGCTCCTAGGATGTGTAGCTAAATTTCTCAGAGGCCATATTTTAGATGAAGCAATGGATGGGAAATCTTTAATGTTAATGCTAAATGTTCAAGAGAGGGCTCTTCAACACTAACTGGGAATTCAATGCAGTTTCCGGTCAGATTACAAAGTCAGATAAGAGATCTGACCTAGGACTACATCCAAAAAAAGACAGAGCTAGAAAAGCGAGACTGCGTTTAGCCATTCTCAGCTGCTTTAAAAGAATGAAAGATTCAGCAGAGACTCTAAACAGTGAGCTATTTGAGTTGGCTGTGTAAATGTAAACATAATGCTTCTAATAAAACCTTTTGTATCAGATTATTTTTCTCTTCAAACTGCATTTTATAAATAACTTGGACTTGTACAGATTCCCAATAGTCAACAAGTTGAAATAATTTCATGGATCATGTCCTGTTTGACCTGAGCCACTTGGAGCATTACAAGTCATTTTTGCTGTCAGGGTACCAGCTGCTGAAGGATGAATGATGCATTTTGCGTGTGACTTAGCAGATATTTTCTGATAAAAAAGTGTAGGAAAAAATACCAATATTGGTTCAACTATGGTTATTAGACAAATAGTAATGTTAAATCCTTCCGACCCTGACAGAGTCTTCTTCTCAAATTGAAAAGTTACCTGTGATTATGCCAGTGCTGATTGGAGAACATAAAAATATGTATTTATGGGTTAAATTTTGGAAGAACTACTTTCCACTAGGAAATATTCTGGATAAGTAAACAAATTCCTCATCCTTTGTTAATTAGGGATCTGTTTCAGGGGTTAAAAAAAAATCCATTATCTGTAAACTGGTAAACATATTTTTTTGAAGAATTGAGACAAAAATTTACCATTCTTCAATTTTTAGCACTATTTCCTTTTATGCTGCCAGGTGGAAAGTGAATAAAAACCTTTGCGCTTTGTAGGAATCTAATTATATTTTGAAATTTGTTTACTTATTAATAAAATGTAAAAGCAAGTGTAAGTAAAAAAACAACTGAGGAAGAGTTAGATCACCATTGAATGGCACTAGAAAGAGCAAGGCCTGTCTTAGAAGGCTGAAAGAACTTTATTTTCAAGAAAATAAACCTTATGACAGAGTTGGGTATCAGAAAGTTTCTATGCTTTAAAACAGACAAACTAAAAGATTATTCTCTTCAGAAACAAAAGAAAGAGTCATGATGTATTACTAGCACATGACAAGAGTGTATTAGTGGTAGATGAGGATAATCAGCCTGTAGGCTGATTCTGACCTGATGTGCTTCTTTTTTGAAGTTATAAAAAAATGAGATTGTAAAACAAGTAGCCAAAGACAGCATTTGTTCCCATTCTCAAGCTTACAATGATCTTCATGGTGTGCCTGTTGGCTTATATAAATTAGGAAATAGAGAGAAATGAAAATGAATGGTGAAGCAAAAATGTTGCAAATAAACCACTTGGGAACACCAATTTTCTTTTCATGAATATTTCTGTAATATTATGACATTGTCATTGATGGGCATTGTCCTGTGAAAGACAAAAATTTGCCAGAAAATTCGATTGATAACATAGAATGGTTTGGGTTGGAAGTGATTGTAAAGATCAGCTCATTGCAACCCTGCTGCCATGGGCAGGGACACCTTGCACTAGACCAGGTTTCTCAGAGTCTCATCCAAACTGGCCTAGAACACCTCCAGGAATGGGGCTGCCACAATTTCTCTGGGCAACCTGTTCCAGTGCCTCACTATGCAGACAGCAAACAATTCCTTCATAATATCTAACCTAAACCTATTTTCTTTTAGTATGAAGCCATTCCCCTTTGTCCTATCCCTGCCTGCCCTAGTAAAAAGTCCCTCTCCATCTCTCTTGTAGCCCCTGTTAGATACTAAAAGGCTGCTCTAAAGTCTCCCTGGACCCTTCTCTTGAGGCTGAACAGCCTCAGGTCTCTCAGCCTGTCCCCACAGAAGAGGTGCTCCAACCCCGTGATCATCTTTATAGCTCTTCTATCCATTGATAATCTATAACCCTATAGGTTTGGTTGTCTGTGATACATTATACAGGTCTGATCAATCCTTAGCTGGAATTGTTGATCCACCTATAAGCTATCTGTGTTACTTATGTTAAGAAAAGACTTGTTCCTACTTGGAAGAAGTAGATATTCTCCATATGGTTAGACCACACAGAGTGACACAGAAAAGTCTTTGTTAAAGCCTTTCCACAAAATGATAAATAAAAATAATTAAAATGAAATAGCCATTCCTTTTGTTTGTACTCTGTTTTTGTCTTTTCCTCTTTTTATCAATTAAAAAGCCATGATTAATAAGCACAATTCTTTTCCTTGCCTTTAATCATTGTGTCCCCTAGGTGTTGGTGAGGGCGCCCATGTCACTGGAAGAGTAGGACTGGAGTCCCTGAAGTAGCATTAAGAGAAACAATTACTGAATGTTGGCCTCTCATTTTTATTTCTCCAGATTATAAATTGCAGAGGGGAGTTTTGTTTATTTCTTTGTTTGAATAAAATTACTTGCTGATCAGTAAATTGGAACATGTTTTTCTCAACCCACAAAGTATTTGGCATTCTTTTCCAAACTAGAATGTTTACTGTCCACAGACCCTCATTCTTCTATTGCCATCTCCTTTTGTTTCCCTGGCCACTTTTTGTCTAGTCTCATGTTTTCCCCCACTGACTGCTGTACTTCAGTTTATCCTTCTGCAATCAGACTGAATCAGAGTATTAATGCCTGTGCTGTCTCATGTTACTAATATTTACTTTTAAGCTTCCCTTTTAAACAGGAATAGGTAGAAGAAGTTCCCTATATTCCATCCTCACACATTATGACTGCCTGCTGCTAAGAATAGAAGTTACAAGAAAGCCCTCCTACCTTTGCGATAAATCATATACTTGATCTGATGCAATCCCACGAGCATTCCAGCCAGCAACTAGAACAATAGTCAGGGCAGATGACATTTTGAGGGAATTTTGCTTCCAACTCAAAACAAACAGCAGTCACTGCCTCCAGAAGCCCTCAAGTACACACAGCTGAAATTTTAGTTCTTACAACTTTGTCAAATTTGGAACAACATTTTACAGTAACAACGATACATGCTGACATCAGAATGGTTCTTACATTCCATCAGAAATTTGGATACATTAGAGATAGTATCATTTCGAAGGGTACCACCTGGCATTACTAGGTAGAGTCAAGTTTGTTGCAATAAAATTAGGCAAACTCTTTAAAAGAAACATGGAAAATTTACTATAAAATTTTAAAAAATTATAGGCCTTAGGAGAAGCCAGAGAAGAAAAGCCCTCTCAAGTGGAAGATGACAGGAAATCTTAGAGACTTAGAAATTGCAGATGTTCTGAAATTTTTGTGCTCTCTTACCTAAAGAAGAAATTATGTTTTATTTCTGAATCATAACACTTTCAACAAAACTATGTGTACCTGGGTATCCAGGCTTGCTAGGAAATTGTCATACAGTCCTCATAATTCATAAAAATACTTCCAAACCTGTAGACTGAAACTTGAATAATGTTTTGCTATAATTTTTTTTAATATGCATGCTAGATTTTTATCTCTTTGATGATTCCTTTATTATTCTCTTTAAAAGTACATTTAACCATAACATTATTTAAACATTATATTATACATATTTTATATGTATTATTGAAGTGAGATATTAATTCGTTACAGGCTGCTGCCTTCTGGTTTATACTTATAAAAAAAGCAAGCAAAGAAAACCAAACAAACCCCCCCCCAACCCCCAAACCAACAAACCACCACCCAAGAAACAGTATTTTAAATAAGAAAATATTTGACTTCATGAAATATTTAGAAGTATGCTGCAAGTTCATAAACCCATACTGTTCAGTTTATACCAATTCACTGATGTGAGACTGGTCTTTCTTCCAGAATCATATTAAGCAACATAGCTAGCATCTTCCTGATATTATTCATTTCCCCATCTTCTGTCCCAGAGAGAAATTGTTTGAAAGAGATTTTAGAACAAATATTATGTGCATTATTCTGTGGGCTTATCCTGGGTAAGGGAAGGTTGAAGAAATATGCCTGAGACTTGGAATGAAAATAAATTAGCTTTTGCCATGGCATTTAATCCCTGTGGAATTTCAATCCATGATTTTGACTGGCCACTGAAAAAGACCATTTTTAGGGCACCCATGAACTTCAGGGGGTTATCTATGTGTAACTGCGTGAGTAAGGTGAAGAGCCGATACTTTAAAACAACTATCAATCTTTAAACAAAATACCTAGAGAGAGATAGACTTTATCCAGAGATTTAATCAGGCCCAACCTAAGATGTCCTGGGGTTATCATGTACCTTCTCCCTTAGCAAAGGCATGTATAACTTCATTGGACATGAAGAGATAACAGAATCCTACCAATTATCTAAACTTTCCAGCTAGAGCAATTATGTTGATCTTTACAATTACGGTGTGTCGTGTGTCTAATAAAAAATTAAACAAATGATACCCTAAAGAAAAATAACGAAAAAATTCTTCTACCCACTGAATCTCTGAACAGCGTTAGGCTGAATATTAATTATACAGGATGTTTACTTGTTATTTGCCGAGGACAACTGTTATGACTCCTATCCATTAATGTTCCATGAATGTCAGTTAGACACTGACAGATGACAGTCTCCTGTTCATGTCCTTGTCATCCAGTTGAAGGTGCTGCAGTTTCTGATGCACTGAAACCTCTTCTCCTGCTGCAAATATATTCTAAAAACATTGCTTAAAAAGCCAATGGGCAACCAAATCAGGTAAATAAAAAAATCAGTAAAAACTTTTTGATTTAAGTGAATGTTAAATCAGTCTGAGAGAAATGACTAGCAGTTTGGTCTTGAGCTAGGAGAAGAAAGACAGCTTTGCACAAAATTGCATATTCAGTTAATAAGATTTTGACTGATTTTTCTTTTATTTCCTATTTCAAGGAATGCTACTCTTCTTGAAATACATCAAAGCAAACCATTTGAAAGTAATATTGCAAATAGTCAAATGTCCAGATTCCCTCATCTTATCTGAACCTGACTTTAACCTAAAACTGACATCTATGGGTTAGATCAGAGTTGCCCAAGGTTTGATTCACTTATCTTTACACAAACGTAGTTACCTCTGTGTTGAGAAGTTTAAATTTAGCATATAAATAGTACTGAGCAATTTACTTTAGTTACTGCGTCATTCAGAGATGTACTATGTAGTTATTAGTAACCAAGGGTAACTTACCTTCCATATTTAAATGCATATTAGTGTACACATAGGCATATTTGCAGGTATTTTACCAGTATTTCATGAGAAAGGCATATCATATCAAACTACTTTGACATAAAATAACTGACTATACAAATAAGTATATTTCAAGACAGCTATTCCTAGCCTTGAGTAAAGGTCTTTTAAGGATAATCTGAAACTTCTTCTTATGTCTTTTTCTGGCTGTGTTGTAGTTTGAAGCACCTGACTTTATAAATCTTGATGGCCCTTGTAGAATATTGGAGGATGATAACTCTACTACCCTATGGTATGAATAGCAGAAAAGAGAGAAGAATTTGAAATCTGAGGAAATGATGAAATGGTACCTGGCCTGTATGAAATAAGAACTGCCACTTGCTGTTCCACATACTTGCTTTGAATGGACCTGGACAGACAGCCATGGCTAAATCCATTTGCAAGTGTTCAGGTATTGGTAGGTTACTCAGTACTGGTTAGGACTACACCAGCCCCTTACAGGTCTCATTTAGTACTCAGCTGCTCAGGCTGCCGATTAACAGTTACCTGCCTTGTGTCTTTAACAAGCAGCTTTTGGTCAGGTGCACCTGAATCCATTTGATTCTTTCCCAACAGCCCCATCAAACAGGAGTGAAATGTTTCCATTTGAGCTATACACAACATCTTTGTTAAATTTAAAAAAAAAGTTATATTAAAGTTATAATGTGGTCTTGCAAAATTCTGAATAATGATCTTGAAGTTTCAGATCTACCCACATAGTCACAAATTAGTAGCTCAGAGACTAAAATATCCTTGCATCCTCTCTCTTCCCTCCCCCCCCCCCCCCCCCCCCCCCCCCCCCACCTTGCAATCAAAGTTTTTGTACTCTCAGCTCAGTCAGTGTCAGTTTTTCACGTCTATATTAGAGATTATGCCAAAAATACACTGGAGGGTCTCAAACCACTTTAGAAGGCTGTAATCTGATATTGACAAAACTCATTGGGGAATATGATAGATTTGCATCGGTGCAATTATGACTTTGCCCACTGGCAATCTCCCAGGACACATGCTATTCCCTGACACATTTCCAGTTACCTTTCTGCACTGTGTGAAAAGAAGCCCTCTTCCCCTACTGGCAACATCATTTAGTGTGGGACATAATTGTACATGCCATGAGCTTTCCTCTGCTGAGATTACTGTATATTCACACATGCACTTACCAAAAAGTAGCTATTTTTCTGATTTGCATTTATGTCTCTAAAGAATACTTTGATCTACACACATAACCTCCTCTCACCCCTCCTCTTCCCCCTCCAACCTGTTCTCATTTATTAAAAAACACTGCTTCAGTTTTTTTGCTGAAGCTTGTCAAGGGGCAAGAGATATGAGGATCCTTATTACTCATGTCAGAAAAAGGTGTGATTCCCTCTCCTTCAGATATATTCCCTGCTTGATAATCTATGTATTGCTGCTTCTTAAACTAAAGAGAGGTTTTGAATTTTGCTTTCACTATTTTAGCTTCCTCTTAAAGCAATTTGTCAATGAAAGTCTAGTGAAAAATTATTTCCAGACAAGGAAGATGATCTAGTCAATGTGGTAGGAGGAAAACAGCAAGAACTCTAACACTTAGACCAGTCTCTTTTAATTGTAACCAACATCAAGTGTGACTTCTCAGCAGCACATTCAATATGTCATATCAGAAGAGATGAAGGTACTATGGAAAAAATATTGGAAAGAATTAGCAATATCCCACACAATTTACCTCACTTAGAATTATTGGTAATATTCGGCATTCAGCTGAACACTTAATACACTCTCCTGAACTAAGTCACACACTAATGATCTCCACTCTGTTAATATAGTGTTTTTGTGTGGAAATAAAATAAATTAAAAAATTAGTGAAGCTAGAGAATTCAAACTGATGCAATATGTTTTAGCTTACTTTCCATATAACAACTTCCCACTCCACAGTAATGCTTGCACTTTGCATTGACAAGTCTGTCTTTTAAAAAGGATGCATTGATAAAAAATTCAGCGAATTATTTAGTCTAGTCTTAGCTTCCCATTGAATTCAGCTTATACATGAGTTGGAAGCTTAAATGTTTTCTTGGATGTGAGCTCAAAACAGTATCTCAAGACATTTCCCCAGTGGAAAATAATTTCCTTAACAGGGTAGTGGTGAGTCATCTGGTTTTTGTGCCTTAGGGCTCTTCAAGGGAGGTGAGTAGATATTGCTACAGTATTCAATCATATGAAACCACAGCTGCCTCATCTGTAACCACATGGGGACAAATCAATACCATTAGCTTCAGTGAAGTTATCCTGTTGACATATTGGACCCTAAATCCTTACCTAGAACACACAAGGGTGAGGACTTGTGGACAAAAAATTACAAAACATCAGAGAACTGAAAGTAAATTTTTCTTTAACCTCTCCCTAGGAATTCGCTAAATTGTAATTGGTATTGTACAACTCACTGAGGGAAGTAAATATAGCCCTCTACTTGTTTTTGCTATATGTGTACCTCTGAGGCCTGGGCATGTAGGAACTGAAGTTGTAGGGACATGAGTGGGGTGCACCATACAGATAAGACTTCTTTCTTTCATACCTTTCAGCTTTCACTTCTACTAGTCAGGACTAATAGGATAAAACTGGAACAGGATGTGCTGTAATTCATATATAACCACAGCAAATTATCATCACAGTAGAGGAAGCAGCAGAAATCTCGTGGCTTAGCAGGGCATCTGAGGCACAATACTTACAAAAGATATTACTGAAATAACAGGGCTAAAATACCACTCCTTGTTCAAAAATCCCCTTGATCATATTAATTCCCTGTTTCCGGCAGAGCTCGACTGAGTGCTGTCTTCCAACCCAAGCCTTTTTTCACTTATATTGCTGTCAAGCGAACGACCTGACTGCCTCTACGTGTGTGAACAGCCGTGTGGGGGCTGGCGAAGGAAGCTCGTTTGCATATGTACAGTCACACATGCAGTTGCATCTAGGTATCAGGGCCTGTGCAGTCCTTCCCATCCCTGTATGAAGAAAAATTCCGCACAAAGACTCATTTAAAGCCAGTTAGAAGCAAGCAAGCTCTGTTGATCTCCTTTGCTATTTTTTACTTAGGGCACATCACTTCAGCTGCAGACCTGACCATGCACGTACACTGCTTGCAATATCCAGCAATAGGCTCCTGTAGATGGATCACTCGCTGGGTGACACATCTGCCACTGGCTCTCTTGGTTACTCTCCAGCAAATCTTTTGATCAAACTGAACTTTTAGAAAATTACCTTGTTATAGGGCTGCTTCATGTTTGGCCTCTTTGCATTGGTCTCTTGATACCAAAGTAATCAAATTCACGAAGAGTCTCCTGAGTAGGTGTTGCATCAGCCTGGTCTGAACCACTGCGTGCGGTTCAGTGGTTATTTCTTTATTTCTATATCAGCCGTGATTTTCATCATGCAGTTTTTGCAAACTGCTTATTTTACAGCACGTACTTCACAACACACTGAAGAAGATTGCCTGAACCTCAAGCATAAACCCACACATCGTCTAAGTCCTCCCAGACCTGTCCAAACTCCTGAGATCGCTTCATCGGCGCTGCAAGATAGGGGAGATGCAATCTCCACCGCCCCGCTGCAGCAGGAACCCCGACTGCTGCTTCAGCTGGGAGCTGAGAAGGAAATCACCCCCCACCACCCATTCTCGCCTCCTCCCCGAACATGCCGCTGGAACCGGAGATCTCTCTTTTTGCCTCCCCTATTGCGGCTTGCGGCTCCCCGCGGCTCTTGCACGACCCCCTCTCCCGATGTCAGACGCCGCCCCAT
>NW_008237919.1:11877712-11913322 GCF_000691975.1 Corvus brachyrhynchos | reverse complement strand
CGACGACGGCGAGGGAAAATCGGGACTCTCTATGTTCCTCCTTGTTATTTTATTTATTTATTTGTTTTTAAAGACTGGTGGGGAGGAGTCGCTACTTATACGTGCTCGTGGCAGCAGTGTTTTTAGGAAGGGAAATTTCAGCTGCGACAGCAGCAGGCATTTCGGCTGTTAGCGGTGCTAATAAATCCTCTCTCTGCTTTGCTGGCAAAACGTGCGCCTCATTCAGAAATGCAGTGAGCGATGAGCGCCCTAGTACGTACATGAAGTTCCACTGCCAGTTTCATTCCAGTAGTCAGAGCTTATATTTCTGGCATAAATCTCAGGCTTCCTTTAAGCCATGAAAAACTGCTCATCGTTCAGAGCCTCCGTTTATCTTGTGCAAACTTCAGCATATATAATCTTAGGAAGGAAATAAAATCTGGGGTAACTATATATTTGAATTAAGTTCTCAATTAGTAAAGTTGTAGAGTTTCTTTGTTTTGTCATTTATGACAAGCTTAGCCACTTCAAGTAGTAAATGGCTTGTAAATTCCATGAAGTTTAATTAGGAACAACAATTAAGTGCACAGGTACGGATTCTTTTGGTCCTGGGAATGTTGTTTTTAGGAGAGAATTTTAAAATGGAACGAACTTGCATTGTCATATTGCAGAACAGATAAAAGTAACAATTGAACTTCATGTCTTTTCATACAGAAGAACTGTATGAACATCCCAAATAAGATCTATTATGAAAATAATTGCTTCCTTGCTTTTTTTATTTTATTTTTTTAACAGTTGTCAGGAGAAATAACTTTGTCTCAGTTATTGGTATTTTATTGCACTGTAATATTAGGCTACACTTCATAAAATTTATGGAGCCTCTTTTCTGTAAATCTATAGTTAGGATGCTCATGCTGTTATGCCTTATATTCATATGTGCAAGAGATTATCGACTGAAAGGTAGGGAGCATTTCGTGATCTGTTTTAATAAAAGCCTTAAGCTGCTTTTAAATTTTTCTTTTACAACATGTATTAAATTGACCATCTGTACAAAATTAGAGTACAGCCTCTGTTTGACATAACATGCCTTCTAATCTCAGTATATCCTCTATTAACAGTGGAATTTGCATTAGTTTTGTTGTGCTTCATTTTTTCTATCCTGCTAATGGAAACTGGGTACATATTCTGCCAGTAAGCTGTTCACTTTCCTTACTAAGTTCTACTTGTTTTTTTAAGTTACCAGGAATGCTTGCAAAGAGATCTTGGTCTTCATTATGCAAATGTTTCTAATTGTAAGAAAAAGAGAGGAAAATAGATGTTTATATGGTGCTACTTTGTTGCCTGAGTAATCCTGGAAAATAATTATTTCAGAGAAGACAAGGGGGAGGATGTACAGGAGCTGAATTCAACCTTTGCATGGTTGGGCACGGCTCCCACTGAGCACAAGAGCTGTGCTTTCTCCAGGTCAAGGCTGCATACAACTTGCTCTTGTCGGGAAGTCATTGAAGATGTCACAACAATGAAATAACAAAAGAAGCTTAACATGCTAAGATTTCTCTGTTTCATCTGATGCAAGTAGAAAATTTGGTCTTACACAGGCTACCACTGTGGACATCTTTTATGTATAGCCTGGACTTTTGAATTATTGACGGTGATTTTGAAGCTTTGGTTCATGAGAAATCACAAAATGCATTCTACTTGCTATGTCGCAAATTATATCCCAAATGTCAATTTTTGTGTAATGTCTTGGAAATTGCTTGGCCTTTTGTTCTGAGGCTGAATTTCTATGAAACATGTTTCTAGAGAATGCTGAAGACATTGTCAGTAGATATTAAGGAAATCTCCCTTGATATCAGTTGGTGGTAGTAGATTTTAGAGAAAACATAAGTCTACATTTACTTCAGCTAATGCTACAGCAAAAAGAGTTAATGTTTTTAAGTAGCACTCTGTAGTAGAAAGGTAATGCATGTCATATAACAAATCTGGTTTCCTATGGAACTACAATTCTACTACAGTTGTAGTAAAATTTTCTACAAAAATAGGAAATGTTCTTGTCAAAAATGTGATCAGAGACTTTCATGTGCTCAATAAGGTACCATTTTACTGAGTTGACTTAGATACTGATTCCAATATAGCATGACAGTCATGTCATCAGGAAATTAAATATGATTGTGCTGTTAGTATATGCATATATTGCTACCTAAAATAAGACACTTGTGCGTGCATCTCTGAAAACAGAATTAGGCCCTTCTGCTGAGTACGGCAGGTGAAGTAATCAACCTATATGGAGCTTGCTGTTGCAGGAAGACCTAAATTTGTAGCAAGTGATTACAGGTCAGCATGAACCTTACATTATGCATTGCATGAGAGAGTGCATGACGGCGTAGGTTATACTCTCTTTTGGTATGTATGATCTAATACACATGTTCTTGCAATAAAACCCTAGTGTCTCCCAAGGTGACTGGGAAGCATTGTCTCCTTGTAAAAGAATGGCGGGTGGTAGGAAAAACACAAAATGATGCATTAGATTAACTTGTAAACGAGAGCCATTTGAGTTATGTACATTACTCAATTAATTACATCTTTCACCTCATTTTCTTTTCAAGCAAATTTTGTTAATAAAATTAAAATATATGATGAATTAAATATCCAGTTACTGGACATTTGTGGGGGGAAAAAGTAAATCTGTGATTCTGTGAAAGAGTCTAGGAAAACCGACTAGACTAGAAGAAACTTACTCAGCTAACAATTACTGTATCAACTCATCACCTGCCTTGCATTAAAAACCTCTCTTTAAGAAAGCATTTTTGCAGAATTTGCTTTTAGGATAAAGAAATCCCAGTCCTGCAAAAGCAAAAAGTTAACAACTGATTATTTAGTCAGGTCATCTAAGTCATGGTTTCTTGAGAAAGGCCTTACACTATCTTGCTAAGAGCTTCTATTACCTCATTTTATTATTCTCTTCATCAGTGAAGAGTTGCATTGCTAACCTTAAGTCAATATGAACCAATACTTTCCCGCTAGCCTTTTCAGAGAGGAAGTGTGTAGATTCTTGTCTCAACATCTTGATGGATGAATTCTTCTAGGCCCTCAGAGGAATCACATAAGATTCAGAGTAGGAAATAGTGGGATTTTATCTTTTTTGGGCAATGCTGTAGTAACAGGAGGATTGCTTATATCAAAACGGAAGTTCCTTTGACCACAAACTAACACTCCTTTGGGTAGGATTCGCTAGGTAGAAATGTGTGTTATAAATATGCTAGACTGGTTCTCACACAGCCCACAGGTCGCCCTTACTAAATTCTGCTGAGTTCAGCTTTCCTGGTCAAATATGCACTGTGTGATATTCTCATGGTTGGAAATTAATCGAGTGCACTACAGTTTCTACTTAGATGTTGGGCAGGCCTATTTTCTGTAAAATGCACAAGCTCTGTCACAGAAGTAAGATAATCTGGAGACTGGACTTTTAGGGTTGAGGTAAGATCTGCACAAAATGCATTTGCCATCAGATCCATTTCAGTAACCTCATACTAATGAGTGAATAATTCTAGGTTCTAAATACATTTAGAGTGAAAGTGAAGGAGCTATTGATTTAAAAAAATGAATAAGGATTCTGCTTCATTACACTAACATAATCTAAATGAAGCTGGCTCTTATAATTGCCTTATTTAAAAACACATTGCTGGCCATGAGTGGGTGTTTTTACTAGAAGAGACTTTTCTGCCTTTTATTAGTAGGACTCATGGATAATCAGAGGGTAGTCATCTATCTCTTCAAAGGTTCTGTTGGGGAAAAAGTAGTTTTATAATTCAGTATCTGACTTCATATTGTTGAGGAAATATTTAGTTGGAAAAGAGACTCTTAACCATATTTTTACATGTGGAAATTCTTGCTATTCATAATTTTAAAAGACATCATCTTCCACGAGAGATTTATGTTCAGTACATCCATTAGAAATTGGAGCTTTGTGGTCTTGGAATCTCTGACTAATTCCATTTGTTGTATTATAAAGAAGATTGAAACATCTTGGACAGCAAAGGCTGGTTCCAGCTTCTCTGGAGAGCGAAGCAGGAGAGTTGCTGAAAGTCCATGAATTGGCCTCTTGGGGGACTGTGTCTCTCTCGAAGGAGGCTAATGACATAACTGTGTGGCTCTGTTTGGTGGTGGGCCCCCCTCCACAGGGGTTTTACAAGGCTTGCTGTGGGGAATTAGATGGAAGGGTAAGACTCTTACTCCATAAGGCACAGTCATTGTCCTGTAGGATTTTCAGCATGGCTTTGGAATAGATACTTGGAGAAGTTAAGGTCTGCTCAGAAATCCTCAGGGGGAATTGTTAGAGCAATATTACTTCAATAAAAAAAGCCAAAACTTTAAGACTGGAGTTGACTTTCTTTCACACCAGCTATAGATTTCCATGGAGATACAATATGTTTCCTTGAGAGACTATGTATTTACATCCACCTTATGCAGAGCAGAATTTATCCACAACCTCTATTGGAAAAATGACAATAATCACAAAATTAGAAAATGGATGCATCAGTTTCTCACACCTTCTGGAAAAAAAAATCTGATGTGAGTCTATATGGTACATTAGTGCCATGACATAAGTATGGCAGAATACTTAAGTACCTTTGGGACCACTAGCTCATCTCTTAATTCACATGAGTAGACCTAGTGAAATCAATGGTCTGTGGTATCTAGTTTCAGTATTGACATATCAGGCAACAGGCCCATGAAATGAGATGCAGAGTGTCTTTTTGAAAAAGATACCACTCATGCTTAATCCAGATTCACTGTAGCTGTAGATATTTTTGGCCAGGGCATTTTTTTTTTCCTACTGAAAAGGACAAATTTAGCAAAAATGAATTTGCAGTTGTTTCTATTTTCATCAGATTGCTTATTAGAAAAGGAAAAAAAATTCTTGCAATCATCTCTCTCCCTCCCTCCCCCTCTTCCTCTCTCTCTCTCTCTTGTGGGTACTCCCACCTTCCCCCGGTGGTGCTGTTCCACCCTCATTACACATGCATGTGTGCGTGCACTTGCTTGCTCTCACAAACATGCACATAAAAAAGAATCATTATTATACCTGCACACATATATACATTCATTTTTTACTACTTGATTTTGTCTGAAATTTTTGGTCAAAAGTTCTGAACATTGTGTTTAAGGACAAATCAAAATATTTTTCTGATTTTTTACAGTTGTCCTATCCAATTCTTGCTTAGCTCTGGTGTAGTTTATTTGCTCTGAATTTTGACTTGTCATGGGTACTGTTCCTCTGCTGGAGAAGGCCTGGGCCTTGGTTACTGGACCTAGCTAGGAAAGCACAGAACACTTCCTGTGAGGAAATGTGACCTTGTAGTCCTGTAATGGGGTGTTGCCATTGCTGGTAACAAAGCTGTAAGTTTTGTCCTGATTTTGCGAGGCCTCATGATTGGGATTTGACAGGCCTGCTCTGTCCAAACTTTCCTTAACCTGCCTGTTTTACTTGAGTTAGCTCTGACAGCAGTTTTTGTACTTAACCAAGCATTTATATCTGATTTAATCTAGTTTGTGTGGTACAACTTTAGTCTACACAGGAGCAGTAACAAAGGCTTGGTAGAACAGCAGAGACATGAAGAGTGGAGGCACAGGATGTTTCATTAGAGGAGTGTAGGTTCAGGATGATAAGAGATGGGGCAAAATCTTGGCACTGAAGACTCCGTGCTATAAAAAGCTCAGTAAAAGGTAAAAATGCAGACCTGGAGCTTGAGAAAACTGGTTTTAGGTGTTAATGAAGAGAACAAATAGATAGTATCTAACACACATATGTGGCACCATTTATTGTAAATTCAAATATAACCTGGAGCTGCAGACCAGTTGAAGAAAGAGTAGGAATAAATGCATGTTAGAAAACACAGATATATATAGCTTCCTAAGGGGAAGGAAGAAGAGAGGAGGAAGAAGAATCCATCAGCAGGAGCACCATATCCCTCCTGATGAAGGAGTACAGGTGCTGACAACTCATAGCAACACCCATCACTAACACCACTGTGCAACAATTGACCTGAGGACCCAGAGAAGCATGGAGTTAGAGTAACACCAGGGAAAGGGATAGACAATTTTAATTGTACTATTCCTATAATTGCGACTTTTTCTGTATTCCTTGTTTTTCTCTAAAAGTTAGATCTAGACTAACAATGCTTCTTGAATTAGTTTAAGATTTTCACTATGCTAATAATAAACTCTTGGCTTCACTTATATGTATGAGGTGGGCTTCGTCTTTGTCCATGAGCAAGACTTTGAAAGTAGCAGAGGAATTCATCTACCTGAAGGAGGCTGTGAGAAGCTGTACAGCAGCATGCCTGATCATTAGGTCTAGCAGCCTACTTTGGGTACAGAATAACTTCATTTATATTGCTCTAACAGGTTTTGGCTGAAGACAAAGCAGTGGTGTGAAGGCTTTGCGTTTTGGCGTTAGTCTCTGAATGATGGAAACAGTCACAGCCTGCAAGTCCCTCTGTTATTTATGGGAAAGTAGTTTCCTAGGTGAATTCTTTTGTCAATTCAAAACTTCATGCATTTATTACCAAAGCAGCAAGTGGATTTGTATTTTTTCCTTTTCCGGTTTCCCTTGTTTACCTCACAAAAGCACTTTTGGAAGTATGTTCTGGTGTCCAGCTAGTGTTCAAGTCATATTTTAGCCACTGTTTTAACTGCATTTTATTGGCAATAATTTTTGGTGCACCATGCTAAAGTTCAGCATCAGTTTATGGTTGGCTAATGTTGGAACCCTGAATTTAGAGAATTTCAGTCTTTCAGTGCTGACAGGTAATGATCCTCACAAGTACACTGCATTTGACCTGAGGCCTTGGGAAAGGCTTCCCAAATTATGTGATAGCACTGAGATTATTGCTGTGTGATAAAAAGAAATTTGTTACGTCGCTGGGTGGAATATGTAGAGATGTAGAAAATTTAGGTTTATGTGATATAGTAATATATATATGTAACAAGATGGAAGATTTTGGGTGTAGGTTAGTTCTTCTTTCCTCCTTCTTCACAAATCTGGATGGTCTGGTATTGGTTCAAAAAGCCCGCAGTGCGGAACATGAATGATTAGTTACTGGATTATAATTAAAAATAAATTAGTTGGCATTCCATAATTGGGTAGATTGGGCTTTAAAAGACCTTGGAAGGTAGCACTCGGGGGCCATTTTCACCTTGTTAACTTAGAGGCACATTCTGTGCAGCTGTGCCATAGATAAGAAATAATAAACATCTGAGTCCGAAGAACACCTCTGCGTCTCCTGCATTTTAATCCAAACTCTGAGTAAAAGAACTCACGAAACAAAGAAGAAAGTCCTACTGAAAAGGACAAATTTAGCAAAAATGAATTTGCAGTTGTTTCTATTTTCATCAGATTGCTTATTAGAAAAGGAAAAAAAATTCTTGCAATCATCTCTCTCCCTCCCTCCCCCTCTTCCTCTCTCTCTCTCTTGTGGGTACTCCCACCTTCCCCCGGTGGTGCTGTTCCACCCTCATTACACATGCATGTGTGCGTGCACTTGCTTGCTCTCACAAACATGCACATAAAAAAGAATCATTATTATACCTGCACACATATATACATTCATTTTTTACTACTTGATTTTGTCTGAAATTTTTGGTCAAAAGTTCTGAACATTGTGTTTAAGGACAAATCAAAATATTTTTCTGATTTTTTACAGTTGTCCTATCCAATTCTTGCTTAGCTCTGGTGTAGTTTATTTGCTCTGAATTTTGACTTGTCATGGGTACTGTTCCTCTGCTGGAGAAGGCCTGGGCCTTGGTTACTGGACCTAGCTAGGAAAGCACAGAACACTTCCTGTGAGGAAATGTGACCTTGTAGTCCTGTAATGGGGTGTTGCCATTGCTGGTAACAAAGCTGTAAGTTTTGTCCTGATTTTGCGAGGCCTCATGATTGGGATTTGACAGGCCTGCTCTGTCCAAACTTTCCTTAACCTGCCTGTTTTACTTGAGTTAGCTCTGACAGCAGTTTTTGTACTTAACCAAGCATTTATATCTGATTTAATCTAGTTTGTGTGGTACAACTTTAGTCTACACAGGAGCAGTAACAAAGGCTTGGTAGAACAGCAGAGACATGAAGAGTGGAGGCACAGGATGTTTCATTAGAGGAGTGTAGGTTCAGGATGATAAGAGATGGGGCAAAATCTTGGCACTGAAGACTCCGTGCTATAAAAAGCTCAGTAAAAGGTAAAAATGCAGACCTGGAGCTTGAGAAAACTGGTTTTAGGTGTTAATGAAGAGAACAAATAGATAGTATCTAACACACATATGTGGCACCATTTATTGTAAATTCAAATATAACCTGGAGCTGCAGACCAGTTGAAGAAAGAGTAGGAATAAATGCATGTTAGAAAACACAGATATATATAGCTTCCTAAGGGGAAGGAAGAAGAGAGGAGGAAGAAGAATCCATCAGCAGGAGCACCATATCCCTCCTGATGAAGGAGTACAGGTGCTGACAACTCATAGCAACACCCATCACTAACACCACTGTGCAACAATTGACCTGAGGACCCAGAGAAGCATGGAGTTAGAGTAACACCAGGGAAAGGGATAGACAATTTTAATTGTACTATTCCTATAATTGCGACTTTTTCTGTATTCCTTGTTTTTCTCTAAAAGTTAGATCTAGACTAACAATGCTTCTTGAATTAGTTTAAGATTTTCACTATGCTAATAATAAACTCTTGGCTTCACTTATATGTATGAGGTGGGCTTCGTCTTTGTCCATGAGCAAGACTTTGAAAGTAACAGAGGAATTCATCTACCTGAAGGAGGCTGTGAGAAGCTGTACAGCAGCATGCCTGATCATTAGGTCTAGCAGCCTACTTTGGGTACAGAATAACTTCATTTATATTGCTCTAACAGGTTTTGGCTGAAGACAAAGCAGTGGTGTGAAGGCTTTGCGTTTTGGCGTTAGTCTCTGAATGATGGAAACAGTCACAGCCTGCAAGTCCCTCTGTTATTTATGGGAAAGTAGTTTCCTAGGTGAATTCTTTTGTCAATTCAAAACTTCATGCATTTATTACCAAAGCAGCAAGTGGATTTGTATTTTTTCCTTTTCCGGTTTCCCTTGTTTACCTCACAAAAGCACTTTTGGAAGTATGTTCTGTTGTCCAGCTAGTGTTCAAGTCATATTTTAGCCACTGTTTTAACTGCATTTTATTGGCAATAATTTTTGGTGCACCATGCTAAAGTTCAGCATCAGTTTATGGTTGGCTAATGTTGGAACCCTGAATTTAGAGAATTTCAGTCTTTCAGTGCTGACAGGTAATGATCCTCACAAGTACACTGCATTTGACCTGAGGCCTTGGGAAAGGCTTCCCAAATTATGTGATAGCACTGAGATTATTGCTGTGTGATAAAAAGAAATTTGTTACGTCGCTGGGTGGAATATGTAGAGATGTAGAAAATTTAGGTTTATGTGATATAGTAATATATATATGTAACAAGATGGAAGATTTTGGGTGTAGGTTAGTTCTTCTTTCCTCCTTCTTCACAAATCTGGATGGTCTGGTATTGGTTCAAAAAGCCCGCAGTGCGGAACATGAATGATTAGTTACTGGATTATAATTAAAAATAAATTAGTTGGCATTCCATAATTGGGTAGATTGGGCTTTAAAAGACCTTGGAAGGTAGCACTCGGGGGCCATTTTCACCTTGTTAACTTAGAGGCACATTCTGTGCAGCTGTGCCATAGATAAGAAATAATAAACATCTGAGTCCGAAGAACACCTCTGCGTCTCCTGCATTTTAATCCAAACTCTGAGTAAAAGAACTCACGAAACAAAGAAGAAAGGAACACGAAACAAGAAAATTTAATAGCTAAAAGTGCATAACTTTATCCAAATGAGATTCAGATTTGATCAATATACTACTTTCCTGACAGTAAGACATATTGTTAGCTAGACAGTACAGATGCAAAGCATATTTCCTCCAGACAGCTTTTGTTTACGTTTTTGCTTTCAACATCATTTAAAACTTCTATATTTTCCACCAGATATGCTGACTCCTTTTAATATGTTTGTTGGTTTGTTTGGGTTTGCTTTTGTTTTTTTTCTTTTTTTTCTTTTGTTTTCCCTTGGTAATGTAGATGAAATAGGGATAAAACAATAGATTTTGTGTCTTTTGAAGGCAAAGCCGAAGGAAGGTTCTGTTTCATGCACCAGAAGAGACAACGTTCACAGCCCAGAACAGATAGAAGTCTTCTAAACCTACAGCAGTGTTCGTGCTATGTCTAGAATTACCACAGTTAGCATTTGCCTTAGTATCATTGCCATTGTGACTCCTGAGAGTTAGAAACATGCTCATAAATGGCCAGCATGATAATAAGCATTTTGGCATTTAAGCTTTTATTTTTCTTCTTCCTGTGGGCCAACACCTCCTTGGCCCTTACACAGAGAAGAGAGAACTGCAAACTCTGTTCTGAATGGGAGTCTGTTTCTATCTCGATGTTCTAAAAAGAGGCAGGGAATGAATCTCCCAGCTGTGGAAACTTTGGTGTTGTTGGAGGGATTTGATCATCGGTCTGTGTAAGTACAGCATCTCACAGTGACTAGGGTAGCTGTTCAAGAGGAAATGGTGCAAGAGGTGATAAAGCCAAGCCTGTCCAAAGTCTGGGGCTGATTTATAGGTTTGAAGGAAGTTTGTGTGGGACAAAGAGCGTCTTTCAGAGTGGTGAACCAAACAGAAAGGAAAAAAGCATGTGGAGCTCAGGGTACAAAATTTAATTACGAAAATTTAGTAAGTATTTTTGTTACTGAAAATGAGAAATTACTTGGCAACAGCATTAAGTACTGTAACTCAAATTGCATTTGTATTAAATTTATCTTTGAAAGCAGTCAAGTTTCAGCATGTTGCTCCCTTATGAAATGAGTCTACATTTTATGCTTTCTTCCCCTTCAATTGCCAGCCTGTAGCATAAAAATCTCAAGCTGTGTAATATACCAAGTTATTTTTAACTATAAAAAGATTTCATTGTTATTACAGTGCTAGAGTATTAAGTGTGAGTATTAAGTAGTATTGTGTGTTTAAAATATATGCACTAGGTGTCTATATTCATTTGTGCATTTTACTTACTAGTCAGGTACAGCACAGCACTTCTGTCCGTGGATTTGGGGTGACTGCACTACTTACAAGTAGCAAATATACAGTATATATCTCATTATAGAAAATGTGACTGTTCAGGAGCATAACTTATTATCAAATTTGTTCAGATTAAGATAAATAACAAAACTTTAGAAAATGACCTGAAATTGTTTTTCCAGACACACAGCGTGACTTTAGACACCATTATCGTGGCCCTATCAGGTTTATGTTATGTCCCACTGGGACTTTTCCAGTCAAATGAATTTCTAGTTTCTGGCTGTAGAAGATGTTAAGGAGGAGGCACCCAGCTTGAGCATCTTTTGTGTTGTATCATGATAAAATTACTTAAAAGCACCAGAGGTCTGAGACTATGGGAAACCTGGGGCTGAGCCAGCAAGGAAAACTTGTCTGACTGAGAGTGGGGTGAGTAGGGAGTCAAGCGGGGCACCCGTTGTTTCGTTAACAAGGATGTGAGGTAAAATATCTGTAAAGCTCTGATATTTTTATGTTTTAAAAAGAGAAAAACCGTGCTGCTGTGTTACTGGCTGATTAATGGATTTTGGCTATCTTGAAATTTTTTATCTGTCTGTTTTAGTGAAAGTGAAGGTATTTGGGAATTGGGAGTCTTAACAGTTTTCTGGCAGGTTGCTTTGAGATAAAATGTCAACTGTCTGAAACTATTCAGAGAGTCAAGACAGTCTAAAGAAATCTTAGGTTTTCCTCTGTCAAGCAGAGGCCAACTGGAGCAGTCAAAAGTGCCCACAGCATCCAGCACATCAGATTTACTGGTTATTATAGGCTTTCCTTTCTGCATATGTAATGCAACTTTGTAGTGTGAGACAGGCTCAGAAGCATGTGCTGTCTAGCAGTCTTGTGATTTACTCATCTGTTTTCATGAGAAAATTTTGTGCTTCCTATATACTGGGATGATGTGGATATGTGACATGGAATTCTCCTGTCCCATTCTCCATCAATCTTCTGTAGATTAGATTTTCTTTTTCTCTTTTTAATTTATGACAGAAATAGTTTTTTCTTGTATGTTTATGCAGACAACTAAGAAGATCAAGTGAACACATATTTTGAACCATTAAGCAGAACAGCTGGATTCTGCAGAACAGGAAGTTTCATAGGGATTTGTCCAATTTTCCTTTCAGTAGGATGACAAACGGTGGCAATGATAGAAATGCTGAAACTAGTACTAGTAAAGATGTTCAGATTTAGAAAGTATGCATTCTACATCACCTTGGAGCTTCTTGTTGCACTTTAATAGATGTAGTGTTGTACTTGGTGGAGGTTCTAGAAGCACAGCTCCAGGGATTGGAAATGCAACTAAAACTGAGAATTTTTGGGGGGAGAATACTGTTGTACAGGAGCAGCAAAATTAAAGAAGGGGCTTACAGTGGGTGAACACGGAAACAAGATCAAGACAGGCTTTATTGTTAAAAAAATATCTAAGGAAAAGCAGCAGAATTGAGGAGTTGCAAGGAAGGAAAATCTATAGGTAAAGAACAGAGGAAGAAATAGCAATATTCATCAGGACCTGAAATCCAACAGAGTGGTGACCAATCACTATATTGTACAGAGAGAAGAACTGGAGGGGGGAATGAACAGTTCAGATCAGTACTGAGTCACATTGCAGCATCTGTTACTAAAGGGAGTTGGAATGATTATTACGTGAGATGATCATGAAGAAAGGACTCGTTGTTTTCTAGGAGCAAAAGTACATACAAACCTGCTGCTCAGAGAAGTTCTGATGTAGGTTTGAAAGTAACCATTGATTATTGTTCATTTTGGAACAAATAAAATTTCCCTTGACATGAAGATAGCTACACATAGCTGAGACATAGGTGAAGACTCAGCATTTTTTTGGATAGAAGAAATAGCATGGAATCACAATCTAACGTCAAGTCTGTTCTCAATGCTGAGGCAGGATAAAGTATAATTCTTTGTAAATACACTTGAGGGGAGACAATTTTAGGAGAAGGAATAAAATTATTATAGTTAATGGATAATAGCAGCGCTGGGTGAGTATTTCAGGTGAGTCATAAATAACTCTACATCCTGAAGTAGAGTTCAAACAGGGTAGTGAGAGCAGAATATCAGAACATACTTTAGGATAAAGTTTGCTAAGCTTATGGAAGAGAAACCTCTGGGAATTCTACTTTTTGAGCCTTGTCCTAAACCATATTTACTGAATTTTTGTGTATTTTGGGATATCTGAAGCTTAAAAGTCACCAAAATCAGTTCGTCATAACTTCTCACAGTTTTCCCGGTAGCCACAGAGAAGCATTTTCTTTTTTGTAGAAGTGCAGAATTTGGTGTAGGGTTCCCAGTCTTCTCTTCCTTTAGGGTTGGAGAGTGGCAGTATTTAAAGGTAACACATAACAATGTAGCAGAACTGCTGGTATTTCTAGCTACTGAATTCTCCAAGTGTCTGCTTGCTGCCTATTGCTTGTGTTTGGAGCTGGAGTCTGGAGGGTAAAGAAGGAATATATTATCATTTCATCAGATTGAGAGGAATTTTAGGTTCCCCTGTAGGATCAAGGCTGGCCAGTTTGTGAGGGTTGCCTGAGGCATCCATGGCAGTCTGGGAGCCAAAGTCTGGTAGTGGGGGCCTTATACACTGTCTCCTAAGGTTAGTGCAGTTTTTCTCATGGGGCACTGTGGGTGCTTGTAACCTACTTAAGATACTGGGGCTGTGTGGACTTCTCAGACAACCAAATTCAGTGTAGTTATTTTCTTGGAACATATTTGAACTTCTGAGTGCTCATCTGATGAAATAAATTTTGTGTGAGTATAAAGTGTAATGTTGTGTAATTAGACTTTTAATTTCTCTTTACTACAGGTTAAACAATATATTTTGTTGTCCGTCTTGAAAATCTGCTACAATGGACCTTATACGGCTGCAGGGACTGGTGTTACTGGTGTGATATTTAGCATTCTAATGGAGGCAAGTCTGCTGGGATTTAGAAGCAAATGGTGATTCTGCTGTTAAAAAGTACTGAGATTCAAGGACAAGTGAGCTTTTTGGGTAGTTCCTTTAACTATTCTTTTATCAAAAATACTCAGGGAAGAATTTGGGGTGGTAGTTAATTGTAATTTTTTCTGCTTCATTCAGTAAAAATAATGAAATAAGAGGGAAGGTTGGAATATTGAAGCGGGTAAAAAATGCAATACAAAGAATTCAAGGAGAATCACCATTGGTTTGATTCCCTCAGAAACAAAGGAGCAGAAATGAAGGAAGCAAAGAAGACAAACCAAATGTGTCGGTGGTTGCATTCCTTTGTATTATCTATGCTCAGTTTTGGAATGCTGGTTTTCTGTGAAGGAGACATGAAAATAAATCCAGCAAAGAGATGACTATGAGAAGTAGGTGACTATGAGAAGTGCTGATGCTTCCTTATTTTTATTTTGCCACTGACACAACTCTCTAGATTGGTAGTTAAGACCAGCCCTCAGGATTTTATCAATGAAACCAACACCCACAAATCTTAATAAGAACCCAGAAAGCTTAACAAGTTTTGAAATTCAGCTGTCTTTAAGACTATACTCTGCAGTGTCTCTGGTTTTTTTTCCTCCTGCTTTCAGATGTCTTCCCAATCAAAACCTGACAAGAGCTGAAAACATGTGACCTCAGTGGTCATCTAGGAGATTGTGTTTGTTTCAACCATTTGAAAGAGTAGCCTTAGATTCAGCATATTTCTTTATAATAGAGGATCTGTGTTCTTTTTACTATTGATTTTCTGTTCATGTATGTTATAAATTGCTTCACTACCTACTGACCGGTTCCCACTTATTCCAGAGAATGCATTTCTCAATGATGCAAAGCAATTCTGTAGCACAGATAAGGTATTGTCCCTGATTTCCCTAACTGAAATTTCATGAGGAAATTAGGTCAACAGAATGTAATTACCTACAGTGAAACCTCCTAAGGGCACTGGGTAGAGCTGTGCAAATGACTGATTATTTTGATTTGCTTACAGAAGCAAAAAAAAATCAGAGGAAAAATTCAGTTTGACTAGAACAAAATGATTTCTTGTTCACCCTGACTTGAAACGTTGTTGGTGCTAAGCTGCTCTTCATAGCTCATTATGAGAATTAAAATAACATTGTTTTTATATTTTTTAAACTAAAAATCAGCTCTCAAATTTAACATTGCCATTAACTCCAGCAGCATCTGAAGAGGAAATTCCAGGCTGATCAGTGAGCTCTCTGGGTTCACTTCTCTGAGAACACAAAGTCCCTTTTCTACCACACTGGGTTTCTCAGTGTGTTCTTCTGGGGGTGACTAATGCAGCTTCAGTTACTTTTTATGTGTGAGTGAGCTGATCCTTGCCTATTATTCTGGTCAGATAGACTGCCTTCCAGGCTGGGAGCTGAACTGTGCTTTTGTAGCTATTCTGTTCAGCATAAAGGCAAGATTCGCTATGTTTTGTCCACAAAAAAACCCAAAACAACAAAAACCAAAAACCAGATAAAAATTTAGTCTTGGTTCCTCTTATAAAAGCATCATCAGGAAGTATTTTGTCTTTCAAAAGAGAACTTATTTTTTACTAATACATAATTAGTTAAACCCATGTAATTACAGAATCACAGAATGGGTATGGTTGGAAGAGATCAGTGGGATTGTATGGTCCAACCTCCCTGCTCAAGCAGGGTCATCTGAGAGCACTTTGCACAGGATTTCATCCAGATCGTTCTTAAGAATCTCCAGTGAGGGAGTCTTCACAACCTCTCTGGGCAATCTGTTCCAGTGCTCTGTCACTCACACAGTAAAGAAGTTCTTCCTCATATTCAGGTGGAACTTCCTGTGCATGGGTTGATTCTTGTCCTATTGCTGGGCACCACTGAGAAGAGCCTGGCTCCATTCTCTTGGTAACCTCCCTTCAGATACTGCTAGACATTGATGAGGTCCCCTCTCAGTCATTTCTTCTTGAGGCTGAACAAGCCCAACTCTCTCTAACTCCTCGTTAGAGATGCTTGAGTCCCCTGTCTCCAGTTCCCTAATCTAAGAGAGTTTTTTGTGCCCCACACCAAGGTATGCAAGGTATGGCCAAACCCACACACCTGTATCTCCTCTGCAGAGAGCCAGGTGCTCCACTGGCTGGCCAGGCGATGCTTGAGTGAAGGTTGGGTCATACATAACAAGAGTTGGCACAAGGGGCTCCTGGTATAAGCAACTGAACAAGGAATGCAGAATTAGGATTATGGACTTGTCTGAATTTTCTCACATGTTTAAATATGGTTTTTTGATCAGGTTCGTGACCTTTTCTTCTCAGGTGCCCATTTATAAAAGATGATCACTGCTATTCTCATCTTTGATATTACTGGGTGATAAAATACGTCAGAAAGTTGACTGCATATGCTTTCCAGTTGAAGTTGGTATCAATAAGGAAGTTGAACTTGGCTCAGCATGTGCTCTGCTTTTGCACATCATTTTAGAAATGTAGCCATGGGTGGGAATACAAATAACATTTATAAAAGTCCTGTGAAAATGAGCTTAAGAATGTGGTACACTTCACATACTTAGTAGACTCTACAGTGCTGTTAATCTATTGCTATAGGAAACACATTGTAAGATTTTAAGTGAATTCTTGTATTCCAAAAATATTTTTTCCAAATTTCTCAGAACCCAAAAATCTCGTTGAATTTCCAGTGCCGTCTACAGAATAGCCAAGAGAGATATTCTAAACTTACTCTTCTCTTTCTACAGGCTGCTTTTCTGGAGACAGTGACCACTTTTTGGCAATTCATCAGCGAAAGAGTGGAAAACCTGTGTTTATTTATCACCATGTGGAGAGTGTGGAGAAAAGTCTGGATACAGACAGCTATAAGGATTCCAAACAAAATTTCTATTCTTCTTCCCACACCAAAATGAGCAAGTTGCACCCTGCAATAATTGTTAAATCAGCCTTCCCCAGATCTGTTTATGATCCATCCCTCAATCTCTTAGCAATGACTGGTCAAGATTTGGAAGTGGAGAATCTTCCCATTCCTACAACGAATGTGATTATTGTGGTAAGTGACTTCTTCTGGGTTCTGGAGAGTTTTTTTGTGAATAAACATGCCTGTAGATAAATACAGATGGATTGTAATTTTGGGTGGCCTGACTGATCATCTAAATCTAAATAGTGACCACTTGTCTTGAATTTCTTCACTTTGGTGGAATTTGCATTCATATAATCAGACTCTGATTAACAACAGTCGGGTGAACCAGTGCAGAATATAGCCTCTCTGTAGGTGAAGACCTTAGCTTTGCCTCAAATGCTGTTGATCCTCTTGTCTTGACTGATGTTTGCACAATTTTTACTGAATGGGCTTTAAACTTACTCTGCATAGGTCACAAGAAAATGTTCTTCAGGGAAGTATTCTACAGAGGCAGTGAGATTTTAAAAGGGTAACATAAAGGTTTCATTCACTTCTGTTCCTCTGGTAAATCCACCATTATGCTTACACAGCTGTTTGAAAAAAAAATCCTGTTTCTTGCAAAGAGTAAGAATTTTGTCATATGCACTTCTTCTGGGATATATGGATTGGAGACCCTCCACTGTCAGTTAACTGTGTGACCTTCCCCTTTCTCAAGAAGGTGATGGCAGTGCTCCCTCCTGCAGTGAAGGGCAGATCAGTTTAACTGTATAGTGATGCTGCCCTGCTGCATCCTCACCCTTCGTGCCAGTGGAGCAGCCTGCTGTCAGGAGAGCTGTCCTTGGTGGGGTGCACAGTACAGTCTGTATGTGTTCTGCCTGGACACTGCTTTCCTCACCGCCGTGTGTAGGCAGCTCTCCTTGATTCCTGGAGGGAAGAGGAGCCACTTATAATGAGTGCTAATGCACTCATTAGAGTGAACCAATAAAGATGAAAGTGAAACCTGTAAATTGCTCGTTTCAGAGGAAGATGAGAGATTAAAAGAGAATGGCCTTTACAAACAAGGAAAAAAGAACATAGAACACTAGAGCATGTTAGCACACCAAGTGTGTCAGAATCCCATATGAGTTCCCTGTACTGTACTCTAAAGATCTGCCCTCATGAATGCACCAAATGCAATAGAGTAGTGACAATGAAAAAATTAATCAGAGTAAAAAAAAAAGAAGATGGTAATTTTATTTGTCCAAGATCAAAGTTTTAACAGTTAGAAAACACTATCAGGGAACGAGGCTCAAAAAGCTGTGCTCTGGACTTGTTGCATCCCATATGAACAAGACCTCCTCATCTGAGTTTAGATGGCTAGCATTGTTAGTGGACTAGATTCAGCTGTGTGGAAATGTCCGTATCAGGTAAAATAAGGTACTGACAGTCTTGCTTTACTGGGGACAGGCCAACTGCAGAGTCCCAGTACTGAATGGTAATGATCAAGGGGAGGAGATGCCAAGCAAGCTGGATATATCCATACCTCAAAGCTAGCCTAAGCCAGCAGGGCCAACTCCATGGTGAAGGGTACCTGCTCTCTTCTTTCCACTGCATGCATTATTTCACTTCCATTCAAGGTGAAACCTTTCTGTTAGTGCAAGGAACTCAGAATATGCATGGCCCTTATTTTTTTTTCATTAAATGACACTGTTACCTATGGCCTGTTATTTTCGTAGGGCTTTGCACAATTTTGGAGACCTGTGGTCCTCAACTGGTAATGAAAGAATCCTGCAAAATATTCTGGGGCTACCCTGATTTTAGCTGACTGGCTCTGTGCCTGCATTAAAAGCTAAATGAGGCAGATTTTCAATTGGCACATAAAGTCACATAAAAACAGGTCCATTAAATCTATATTAAGTTCTCATTAAGTGACTTCGGTCTGAGGCTTTCCTGCTTCATTTCTAGGATGGAGCTGCTGCTTTGAAGCCTTCTGTTCTGGCTGAGAACCATATGTGCTTTAAGGGGAGGTATAACAGCATGAGCTAATCATGACATGAAAGCTGTTCATTGCTTAGGTTCTTCAGCTATCTTTGGATGTGCTGAAGGACAGTGGTTTTGGTTTGTTTTTAATGTCATCCTTTCAGAAAAAGTGTTTGGGGAATGTTTGAAGCCAAAGTGCTGGGAGTCAGACAGTGCATTGGACTAATCCCACCATCAGAAATTTTGAAGGTGTTGTCTTTAAAAGGGCAGCTGTCCCATGACAGGGTGGTTGCCATCATCCAAGCACAGGCCTGCTCCTTCCAGCTTTCTGTATTTCAACATTCTGTTTCTCCCTCTTGAATGTCACCTGAAGTAGATTGTAGTGTTAATGTAATTATCAAGGGAATCTGGTTAGTTCTGAATTGCATGTGTATCACTCCCTCTTTATTTTGAATTAGCACTTACTGCCTGTTGCTGCTTTCTGGTTTTTAATATATAG
The DNA here is from genome assembly GCF_000691975.1 of Corvus brachyrhynchos. NCBI lineage: Eukaryota > Metazoa > Chordata > Aves > Passeriformes > Corvidae > Corvus > Corvus brachyrhynchos. Next base: position 11,893,884 of record NW_008237919.1, on the reverse strand, counting down.
GGCAAGCATCAACATTTGTTGTTTTGCCCTGGCTGACCCTTTTTTTTCCAGCCTTTAGCAATGTTGTTGGTTGCTCAACTTGAAAGGGCAGTTGCTACTGTTAGTGCTTCCTGTAATCCAGTTGCATGACTGGTGCACGTTGTGATTTAGTATGAAAGCTAGCAACTTTTTTTTTTTTTAATAAATCAATGCTTTATTGGCTCTGAAGAGGAAAGGAAACTGAATTCAATCTAATTTCAGTGATTCAAGGTCCATTTTCTTCATGATCAAGGTAGAAAGGTAGGGTGAATGGATGCCTAATGCAGAACTATTACAAGGTTACATTTTGTGCTAAGGACTAAACCGTCTGACAAGGAAAATGTTGCCAATGCACAGCAGAGTGCCATGAAGCCAAGAATTCTGCAGGTAGTGTGTCAAAAAGTGATGTTTTGTGACTAACAATAAAGAACACATGTTAAGAAGTAATTTTACTGAAACTGGGGATATTGTAGTGCTTGTTTGCCTAAGAGAGGGAGAGGAGGTATTCATTTTCTGGGAGGGAGTTTTATATAATTAAAGGCAATCACATTACCTGATATTAAGTTCCTGCTGTTTGTTTTCGTATGTGTGTGTATGTGTGTGTGTGCATTCAGTTCATGTTGTTTATTGAAGGAAGTGAGGACAATTCAGAGCTCTTAGAAGCATTTTGACTGTTCTATAAATGCCTTAGTGCTTACCCATATGTTCTGTTTAGCTGTCTCTCTACATGATGTGAGACCAACTCATCTGAAAATTGCTTGGATAACATATAGAGTTACATAATTTTTTTTAATACTTGAGAGTTCGCTATTTGTAAGCTTTTGTTTTGCATCTCAGAAACCATATACTCATTGAAGGTATTAGAGAATTAGTAGTGCAGTGAACAAGTTCTCAAAATGTTTATTTGTGTTTATTCCAAATCTTTCCAATACTGAATATGAGAACCACTAAGGTCAAGACTGTACATGGAAAGTTGGAATAGAATGTGCATAATCACTTGTGATAGAAAATATCATCTAACATACTTATTAAAATCCAAAACACATACAAACATGTATAGAGTTAGGGCTGAACTTGAGAGAAAAGCAGAAGAACTTGGAGTAAAGGTTACAGCTCAGACTACATCTAAATTATCACCTCATGGATATACTAAAGCATCGTCCCTAGTAACCTGATATGGTTTGGTCTGTCCAAAGCCTTTCTCAGGCACACAAGTGTATTGTATCAAGATTTGACCAAGCTACTCAGATGCTTTTTTCACTTGCTTCCTGTGAAGTGTTTCAGAAATGTAAAGGTAATAAACTTGCTCAATACATCACAATTTTCTCATTCACACCTCACTCTTACTATACACCTTCTTATATAAACATGAAAATCTGTCTCTTTTTCTGTTGGTTAGAAAGGACACAGGGTTGTACCGTAGCCTCAAATTCAGCTCATCTCTTAATTTTTGTTTGATTTACATGAGTGTTAGTGAACTGAATTGATTTAATTAGCTTCTCTCAACTAATGTCAATAGGACGTAAGATTCACAGACAGCCACATAGAGCTTCTCTTTCCCTTTTCCATGGCATTTTGTGAAGGGCTGTGTAAGGCTGAATGCCTCAGAGCTATAGCTTTTCCATACCACCACATCTATTTTGTCTCTAATATTTGAACTATTTACTTCGAAGCACTCTGAAGAGCACAAGGAAGAACTTCAGGTGCTAGTACTTTGAGAGAGGATTCAGTGGAAGAGTAAACCATATGTAAACAAGAGTAAACAACATATGTATCTATAAGTAGATATTCATGTGGGAACTAGGTATTCAAGCTTCAGTATAGGCAGTGGAAATCTACCCTGCTGATAGTCTATTAAACTATCTAGCATGTTTCTAAACATGTTCCGGATTACTAGGGAGTTAATATAGGTCAGGGACCATATCCAATAGGCAGACTAGATGTGATCATCCTGATTTTGGAGATTAGTACTGACATGGACCATTTCCACGAAAGTTTTCTCACAGCCAGAGAACAGTACCAGATGCATTTAATCTACTAGTATATTGCAGCTTTGATATCTGCTTCAGGGTGAGTTCCTTAATTCAAAATGGCTGTCGTGATAAGATTTATATTGATGATAATGGGTGCTTAGGCACCTACTGCACACTGGCTACCTACCTATCATACACGCACGCAGACATGTACATTTAGTGACATCTTAATCTGGAGCTCATTCCATCTTAGACAACACATTTTATGTTGAAATAATGTGGAAATCCTTTCCAAATCTAGGTACAGTTCAAGTAGGTGGGCTGCTTCTGGGTGGGTTTGGGTAGCTGAAAACCATGTGGTTGTGAAACCACAGCAGAACTGCTTTTACACTTATGTCAGATTCATCCCACTGCTATATTCTCTTATATAACTTTCCTCATACTACATACTCAGAAAAGATGCATTTTTTGCTCACTTGCTGATGTGGCCTTAGATGTGTAAGTTTATTTCTCCCTTAATTCCCCATATCCTGATGTGTCAGGTTTAATTACCAGTGTCAAAGCCCAGAATTTATCTATATTATTTGTTCCTAAATTTTGTTTCATTATTCCCACACATTTTTTCTGCTGGAAATGTCTATTTTTCTAATTCTTTGTACTCTTTGTGAAGCCCTGGCGTCCACGTGGAATGTCATCCCTAAGTTCCTCTAGGAACACACAGGACATCCATTTGCTTCTTCCTTGAAAAGACCAGACAATGGGAACCAGACTACAATATGCCCTTTCTTCTGAGCATTGCAATTCTCTCCACTGACTGGTTTTGTTGGAGGGCTGTAAGAAGAACTCTGTGAAAAGATTCTGATAAAAAGGTGGGGGCATCCAATGCTTACAGTTATTTTCAGTCTAAAAAATGTTTTCCATATAGCTGCCTCTTCTCTGGAGACATTTGATATAGATTTCCTTTCATGAAAACAGAGCAATGTTTGTGGAATTTATTTTTTACTTTTCTTTAAATGAAAAATGCGTGTTTCTTCTCACTGGCAATTTGGCAATACAAGATGCCTTCTTTTTCAAGGCTAAGTCACAGAGTCTTACTGAATGAGAGGAGCAGGATAGAGAGAGTCCTCTGAGTCACAGAACCAAGCTGTGTGTGATCTTTCTGTGTGCCAGAAGGTAAATGACCTGAGAATCCCAAGACGAGAAGATGTTCTGATAATGTTTTTTCACTTATAACCTGTAGCAGTTTTCCCCATCTGTCCACTTGAGTGACTGTTTTTCCAGAATCTCTTATTATTCTTTTTCCTGATGCTGAATACCACGCCTTGATAGAAGATAAAGTCTCTTCCTTTCTTCAAGTTCTCTTTGTTAGGAACTCTTCTATCTCTCAAATACTGTCAGCCTCTGCTGGCTCAGCACCCACCCAGTTAAGTGGCCCAGTAAGGCCATGCAGAACAATCAGTAAAGGTATCTTGAAATATTACAGTCTCAGTCTGATAAATATGCACAGAAGTCTGTGAGGAATCTTGATAGCTGGGCATGGTCCATTAGACAGAAATTTAGGACTACTTTTAGGAGAGCACAGACTAAAAGTCATTTTCTTTGGGACCTAGAGAAGGAAAGAGGAATGGATAAGACTGGGGATGTTCTTACAAAAGAAGAGGCACAGTTTCAGAAGCAATGATTTGTTGCTCATGCACTGTCTGCCTTGCATCATGTGTTGTGTCATATGTTATCTGTGGTTATTTTGAAAATTATTCAAAATGGGTTTATCATCCCATTACACCCTGTACAGTAATGTTCTAATTTTCACTGGGATAGATGTATGTGTATATAATTCCATCATTTCTAGAAGTAATTATGCTATATTGCAATAATAGAAGTGGCTAAGGATCTGCTTTTTGAATACTGCACCTGACCCTGGGGTCTCAGCCTCAAGTCTGTCAAATTCTGACTCCAAAAAGTGATTTACCTTCTGGTTTGTGGAAAGATCACATGCAGTTTGGTGCTGCGACTCAGAGAGCTCTTTGCATCCTTCTCCTCCTGGCTGGTAAGAGTATCCTAAGCTCACTCCCTCTGTAGGCCTTGTGAAGAGACGGTCAAAATACTTTTGGAAGTATATTAAGCTAAAACAGTGGGTTGAAAATAAGGCAAAAAATATGAGAGAGGAGAACAAGTAGTCCATAAATGACAGGTCAAACAGTGCTGGGGCAAACAGGCAAGCTAACTATCTATGAAATATAACAAAAAGTCAGATGTCATGTTTTATCACTGAACATCTGCTATCTCTGGCCTAAGAGAGGGATTGGCACTAGGCCAGCCAGGCCAAGGAGGAAATAGAAAATCATGTCTCTGCAGTGATTTCTCAAAGGAACTTTCTGAGGAGTAAGATCTTAGAATCTAGTGAGGTATCAACTGTATCCATCTCCATTTTCAGGTCATGTATTTGTCAGATGCTTGGAATAGCAGAGGTCAAGTGCCATGCTGTTAGTGAAATTTTAAGATCTTATTATAATTACAGTGCTGAATTGTTAACAAGCTCTAAATGTTAGTCACACATTTCAGGAGTGGGCAATATCAGTCAATACATTTAGTGTGATTGTTATAATCACTGTTACGTCTTTTTGCACTTTACAATGTGACCCCAAATATCAGGTCTTCACAATATTTGGCTTCTAGACTCAAGTCCACCTTCTAGTTAGAGATTGATGCTCACCATTACTCCTTAAGTTATTATACTCGACGTAACATATCTGCAGCAAGCCCTGCAAACAGACCTAGTAGCCTGCAGCTCTGTCATTCTGGATTTTGTTTGCACAAAGAAATCTAGAGAGTCTGCATTAGTTGGCCTCATTTGCTTTCTGCTTTCTTCTGTGCACTTCAGCAGGGATAATTGCATGCTGAACCATTATCACAGTATTGTGTTCACTGTCAGTCTTTGAGGAAAACAGGAATGATTGCATTAGGTTGTAACATGCACTAAAACCTCCTTAAGGGACCTTTTTGTCATCTGATTTGCAAAATGTTAAAAGAATGTTGGGAGATACTCAGCAACCCAGTGCTTTGATCGATTATCTTGCTGCTGGCAACTTTGGGGGTACTTTTGTAACATTCAGTGGGATGTTACACTTGCACAAAAGCTGGTCATATCTTTCACAAATTGCCCAGATCCTCTTCAGTCACAGCATTCCTTTTCCTGCATTTTTAGTGAAGGGAAGATGTTGAAGTAATTTAATTTTCCTCATAAGCTGCACCGTTTAAATGAAAGCTGGATTTCTGGAGCAGGCAAGTTATATGTTTTCAAGCTAAAGCCTAAAGTTTCATTGACAATTAATATTGTGCAATTTATCTGTAAAGAATGTGTCAGCTGTTCCATATTCCTTTCAACTGTGTATTCCTGTTACTGGCTAATCCCAGCTATAAATTAAATGCTTGTGTGTAGCAGAACAGAATCTGCTTATGTTCTTCCATTCTTCAAATATGTGAGTTTTGTCTTCCAGGAAAAATCTTTATTAATTGATAATTTTAATTTTTTTTAAACATTTCCATGAAATTAAATTCAGATACAGTTGCAGCCAAATCAAAAATCTTCAGTGTTGCTTAAGCTGTATACCCAAGTGTGGGAGACCTGACTCAAAGCCTTGCTCTAAAAGAGGTAGAGGAGAAAACTGAATTTGAGGTTTTTCTCATTTCACATGATCTGGTTGCTGAGCTAAGGGGTAGAGAGCACCACTTTTCTCATCCTCAAAGATGAAATTATTTGTTTGACCCAAACCACATTGTTTCAGCTAACTGAAAATTCAGGGAACTGTTGTTCTTGGATTGATCCAGTACAAATTTCTTGTATGTGTTTTGGTCTCTAAAGGAGGGAACCCTCCCTTCCCCAAACAAACAACAAAGCCCCCCGACAGCTGACACCTCCTTGTATCTTACATGGCTCCTTTTATTCCTCTGATTGAAAAAGGCTTCTATACTATTTCTGTGCCATGCTGTACTGAATTCCAGAAGAAAAGACACAGAGATTTAGACAGTAGTGGAAACTCTCTGGCTTTTTTATGACAGTGTCTAAACTGTGCTTTGGGTGTTTCAGCTTTTTGGTTCAGAGGACTCCTCACTGATTGTAACTGCACTGACTCCATTACACAGAACAGTACAGAAAGGCTTGTATTTCAGAAGTTCAGGAGGTTGCTCTACCTCTATCAGTGTTCTCTTTTCCTCTTACAAGTGAGTGGAAATCTATTACTGCCTAAATTTGACTAAGGAAAGGGGAAGTTTCCTGGCATGCAGAGTTACAGGTGCCATCACTAGAATCACACAATCCTTTATGTTGAAAATCATAAATAAGCTGGCTGGCCCTACTGGGATCATGAGACCCACCAATAGAAAATCAGTGACTACTTCCCACAATAAATCTATGCATTGTGTTGATAATTTTCAGGAATAAAGAATGAAGAAGCACTTCTTAAAAATTCTTTTAGCACCCTCAGAGAACTATCTTTGTGAAAACCCTATTGCCCTACAGTAACATTTAAAAGGCAGATAAAGGGTGCTCAGATAAAAGACAGCAAGGCAGCATGTGTTTCCTTATCAGTCAACGTTTTGTTGGATCTGGCAGTTCAGCCTCTGGAATAATCCTTTTGGTTCTTCATTTCCAACTTTGTTGTTAGGAAAAGTGACAGCTTCTAAAAAGTTCCTTAATAGATGGTTCATAATGTGTTCCTGTGTGCAACCTCTTAAATATTAAGCCTTGTAAAAACTGCTTTTGAAAAATAAAAAAAAATCATTATTTTTTTTATCATCATGACATTAATATGTGATATTTTAAAACACAGTTTTAAATTTTTGAATCAGGCCAACAATATTTGAATCAGACAAACAATATTTGGAAGCAGAAGATGATCATCTGAACTCATTTTTTAAAATGCTTCCTAGGTCTAGCATTACTGCACTTTGGCCTCTCTTTAGCAAAAGAAATAAATATTGGATTCTGAAATTAAATGCAGAGATTCAGATGATAATGGGGTTTAAATGTGATAGCATAGCTCCCAGGTGAATGATGTTTTTTCAGTCACCTCAGTATCAAAATTGTTCATGGAAAGGGGAATAGCCCAGGGAAGTAAGCAGAGAGGTACAAATTCTTCATCTGTCTTTGTTCTTGTTTCTGAAAGCATTTAAGTGGTATTTCACTGTCCTTCCTTTGAAGGTCAGCCATGACTGACAGTTTTTAATGGAGCTAATTCTTACTTGTCTCTGAACCACAATAAACTGGTGGAAAATACTTTTAGTGGATACAGTGCTTTAAATTGAGTATAGGGTAAAAGCATCATGAAAAGCGTCGGGGGTATATATCAAGACTGCTAAAATAGTAGGGTTTAATAGTGTAGAAAGGTGGTTGACTGCATATGTTATGTCAGTGTTTATTTAAACATGAATTGTAACAGATTTACATTTCAACCTTTATTAGCTGTTGGAGAATAGTAGTGGAATGTCTGCTTTGTACAAATTTGGCTGAGATCACATGTTCTCCTTGGAAATAGTCATTGTGTAATAAACTGTAGCGTAGAAATCAGTGACAATATCAATCAAAATTTTTACATTTACAATACGCTAAACCAAATTTATACAATGTCATTGATTAAGTTGAATTTCTTTTTTTTTTTGCCCATTTTTCTGTTCGTACCTTCAGAATAAGAGGTTATCTTTTTGCTGGTACTAATTGTACAAGTAATCTTGTTTTCTTTTTGAAAACACACTCAGGGAAGTAAGGATGGCTTCTTTCATGGTCCTGTGGTGTTCTGGCAACACTTACAGCTTTCTGCTTTGTTTAGCCAAATTGTTGCTGATATGCTTTCTCCATGCAACACATGGTATGTTGTCTAATTAGGAAAACAGCTCTGGAGGCTAATCTTTAGGAGTGGATATGATATTTCAATTTCATGCAGAAAAGTGATTTCATGTTATAACGGTTTATTTTCAGGTACTGTAACGTAGTCTTATAGTGGTGCAGTCTTCTGAGCTGACAGGTCTTTAAAACACAAATGTTTTGGGTGAGTGGAAGAATGACCTTAAATACTGCACTCTTAGAGCCTTTGTATTCTTTAGGCAAAAGGAGAGCTGAAACAGTGTAGAAATTATATTCCTTGTTTTAAGCTGATGATGAAAAATAAGCATGAAGCATTGTCCCCAAAACCTTTCTCACAGACTTTCTCTGAAACGGTGTTACAGGATGCCGTGGCTCTGCCTAATTAGGCACAATAGAAGTGTATACAGGCTATAGAAATTAACTTGAAAATTAAAAATACTCCCTTTCTTCCACTATTTTCTGTTTAAAATGTAGCTACATTAGTTAAAGACCTCTCCCCTTGATCCATGGGCTACTCTGATGTATGCTTAATTTTAAGGCTATCTAGATTGACCCTGGTAGAATTCCCATTAAAGAAGGGCTGTGGTGGGAGAGGGGAAGTTGGCTAATATCTGTAGGAACACCCCTCTGGCATGCTGTATACATTTGTGGTTGGAACAAGTGAATACGGACTGGAATTGGGCAAAGAGGGAAAGATAAACTGCATATGTAAAAGACCACACAAATAATGAAATAGCAAGAAACCTCTTGAATGTTGATAAAAATATTAAAAAAAACCAAAACCAAAACAAAAGCAACTGACTCCTCTAGAAATAGGTAATAGGGCAATAATTCAATAGATAGAGATATGATTTGAAATCCATAGACTAAATAAAAAATTTGATTGTAGCTTTAATTTTTAAATATACTTTATAAGAATCTCCCTGAAAATGGATATAAACTTTAATGAAATAACTGTAATGTTAGGCTTTTGGTAATGAATAAATTGGAAAACCATATGGATGCATTAAGTAGAATAATTAATGTGCCATACACAAAACTAGGACATCCATAAATCATTTATGATATCCTTTTCATCAGTTCTGGGCTCTTTGAGTCTTAATTGAAAGCCAGGGTAGCTGGATATTAGAAAAACTAGATTTGCTGGTCAGATAACAGACAACTTTCATTAAAGCATTAATTAATTTTAGAAGGCTGAGGGCCTGATCCATTAAAAATACTTGCAGAACAGTGCTATTTTAGTAATGTTTTGGGGTTTTTTTTCTATTTTAATTACTCTCTTCCTCTGGTCAATGAAAGTTACTTGTGTTTAACTTGCTCAGCAAGCATGATGGAATACTACTGTGTTTGTAGAATTAAGTATTGAATTGCCCAAACACTTCCAAATGCTTCAAATGGCTGTATGGTACAGTTACAAAAGTCAGGTGGTCTATTCCTTACAGTAACTGTCAGTGAGCCTGTTTCCTCTTTCAAAGGCAGAGGTTCTGAGGACCTTTTTTGGGCAGTTCATTCTATGCCCAGTCCCTCATGTCAGTAGGAACAAGGGAACACCGAAGAAAATACCTTTTTGTGGATTTTTTTCACTTTTCTTGTATTTAAACATAGTAATTTAAACTCTTATTTTATCATCTTTAATAATGATCTGATTCATTACGAAGATGGCCAAAATAAATGTTTTGCATCACTCCTATAAAATGAGAGCATTTTATAAATGCTGAAATTAAAGTGAGACTTGAGCTATAACCTTACTCTGCCAAAGAGGTATACCTATGACAAAATGATCAGAGTTTTTTTAATAAAATACTTTAGGAAAAATTTTAACCAAAAAATGGATTTACACTATTGTTCTAAAAATATACAAGATTCAGTCTGACAATAATGTTATTCAGTTTGAATAGCATATCTTTGTTGTGGTGATAAATATGCTAAAAAAAAGTAGAGATAGGCAGTTTATTTTCAAGTGTCATATTTACTTCTGTTCAGATGTTATTAGTAGAATGTTTTTATATTCAGTTTTTCATTATTCAAAGTAAGGGACTAAAGAATGTTGTAGATAATGAAAAAAACTCTTATAAATAATGTAAAACTATCATGTAACATATTAAGACCATCACAGAATCACAGAATTCACTAGGTTGGAAAAAACCTCTGAGATCATCAATACCAACCTATGATGTAACACCACCTTGTGAACCAGACCATGGCACTGAGTGCCACATCCAGTCTTTTCTTAAACACCTCCAGGGATGGTGACTCCACCACCTCCCTGGACAGCCCATTCCCATGCCCAGTCCCCTTTCTGTGAAGAATTTCTTCCTAATGTCCAGCCTAAACTTCCCCTGGTGCAGCTTAAGACTGTGTCCTCTTGTCCTGTTGCCGGTTGCTTTGGAGAAGAGACCGACCCCCACCTGGCTACAACATCTTGTCAGGTGGTTGCAGAGAGTGAGGTACACGAGGTAGATGTATTGGGCACAGAGTTAGCTCACATCTTTCAGGGCTTGCTATCCAAGGCATAGCATAAATGCACAGAGCTGGCCACCTCTAACAAAAAAATCCCTTAGACTTTCTGTGCTGGGGATTGTATTGTAGAGTTTGAGGAGCATCAATATCAATGCTGAGTTATGGTATCCCTCTGACTCTGAGCTACTAATGCCTAAGGGCAGCTTTTGTGTCTCCATATTCATGTGCCATTAAACTGAAATCCAAGGACAACTGAACGCTGACTGTATTTCTAGGCCAGACTTGGATGTTCCCAACTGTCACTGCCACAGTCAAGCCCTTTCTCTTGTTCTCATCTAATTGATCTTTCTTCTTCTGTAATGCTACCAGTTTATTTGGCTGGCCAGCTAAGTTTGTTCAATGTTTGTCAATGCTTTCTCTTGGCCCACATCAAATTCACTTTTGCTTTCTATCATTATCTTCCAGTGGGTTGTAAAACAGGCTTGGAATAAAGCTGCAGGTTGTCTAGTTAGAATTTCCTTTTATGCCCTCTTTGACTCATTATCTGCCAGTTGTCCAGTCCTTATCTGTTATGAGCACAGCCTTATAAATTCTTTTCTTTAAAGGTAAGAGACTTCAAACAAAAAATCCAGTGCTTTTGGCATGCTGCATATTCATATTTTCTGATCAATCACTGAAGAAATTAAATACTTCAGAAATACATATCTGATGTTTAAAAGGACTGTTCAGTCAATGTGGCCTCATTAATGTCTCAAGTGTTGCCAGTCCCAGTGATCCTAGCCTTTGGCACGCAAGGTTTGGCAAAGGCTGCTAGCTTTTCTTTGTCATAATGTTGTTATAACCCTCCCCATCCAGTGGTCTACAGCTATTGATCTTTGCTCTTTTGGCCATGTTACTACTATTGTAGTTTTGTCAGTTGTAATAGAAAAGCATTTACTATAATCTTTGGCTCCAGTATATAGCAGTTTATTTTCTTGGCTTGTCTACTTTAACGTAAACACTACATCTTTGCTTTCATAATTTTATTCTGCCTGGAGGCTGACAGACTTTGCCTCTACCACTGGCTTTCTTTTCCTTGCCATTTCCTTTAATTGTGGATTTCTTTCAAAATTACTTTGAGGGTGATGCAATACAAAAATACCTTCACTTTGATATCACATCAGCTGCCAAACAGCTGTCTAACAGCTCATTAGTTATGGAGTGGATCACACATTCCTTGTAGCAATTGAGCTGTACAGGCTGCTGATCAAGAACCACTGAAATGAATGAAATCTTCTGAGTCAAAAAACTCAAGGCAGAGGTTGAAAATTAATTCCCTTTTTAAAGAATTTTGCAGTAAAAAAAAAAAAAATTCACTGTGATAAAATGAAACTATTTAAACCTTTTAACTGGGAGGTAAGGAGGAAATGAAAATCATGTATCATAAAAATCCCAAGGCTCAAGGCATACAGCTACAATGGGTTTTCAGGTTCCAGCACTTCTTTTGTCACATCCTGGTAGGAGCCGGGGCGGATGAGAGTCACAGAGGGTAAATTGGTTAAATCATCCAAGTCAGGTTGTCTGGTGTCTTTTATTTACATTGTAGGATAGAGCTGAGATAGGCTTATGGAGGGGGTGTTTTCAGTGCATTTGAGATTGGTCTTGCCTTCAATTTATGGGAGTTGCAAGGCCAAGTCTCTTTTAGACACGGAAATGTTTTGCTTTCCAGATTAGATTTTATTTAGTTAGTTCAGCTGAATGGAATCTGTACTCTTGCTGGAAAAAGGTTTATCTGGAAGTCTAGTCATTCAATTTATCATGTGGCATATGAGGACAAAGAAATAACTCTTCATCCTGAAGCATATGCAGATCTGAGCTGGGGTCTCCCACATGCAATATAAAGCTCTACCACGTATCTGTTGCTTATTCTGAAGTAAATCAATCTTCTTCAGGTCTTCAGTATGTTGTCCCTTAGTAATATTATCAGCAATATATTATTTCTCAGCAGTATAAAACTAAAAATCTGGCAAGAAATTCTGGGCACAGGAGCAGGAGAAGGAAGCTATTCTTAGCTGTTCTTTTGCTAATAGTCTGTACAAAATAAGGAGGCAGTGCATCAGCACGAGTCTCAACACAGATTATCCTGGTAAGTTCATACTGAGTTACTCATACAAGATACAGATAGTAGGGAGTTTCTGCACCCTTGCTAGAGAAAAAAAAAAGGAAACACTATAAAGTAGAAATTCAGACACGTGTTTTTGTACAGGCAGGCAAGACCACATGCAGTCCATGTCCTTTCTCTGGTAAAGTGGAAAGGCAGAAGTTGTTTTTCAGAGGCAATACCAGACAAATTACATAAACAGAAAGGAATGAATAAAACTTTAGTGAATTTTGTACGCTCTGTTATTCTCTGTCTTCTAAAAATTGAATGTATATTCAGGAGTCATTTAGTTCAAAACATTGTCAACTAGACAATCATTTCAGCCAAACTTGCATTACATTACTTCTGCATTGTTCATTGTTTCCTGAATGATATTTTCTACTGGGACTTAATACTACTGATATGAATTGATGTGAAACTTATAAGAGTCCTAACTGCTTGATACTGCTTTGTGTTGCCCAGCATAAAATGTGTATTTTTCTCCAGTTAATCAGGCGTGTAATGTATTCAAAAGAGTGGTTCAGAACATTGCTGCATTTTTAATACATACTTTTTTTTTTCATTCTTTTCTGTTTTAGCCAGTCATTCGGTGCTTCCCATGCAGTATTCTCTACCCCTTTTTAACCTTCTCTTATTCCCGTGATAAGTTTGCTGGAGTTCTTGTCCCCAGACTATCTAGTCTGTAGTGCCTACTTAAAATATTTGTTTCACCATACATTCAGCTAGTCCCCAGTGATTCTGTTCCTCCATCTACTCTCTCTCTCACTGCTGTGTGCCAGTCATATCCTTTCCTCATCCAACAGTTTTCTTGTCTTTTGTTTTGTTTTTTTTTTTTTAACGTATTTGAGTTTCAGGGTATGATAGGTCAAATATCTAATCTTATCCAAAATCTTTCATAATAAATTCAAACTGGGAAAAATGCTTTAAATAGCACATCTTCCTTGGTCATGCCCCCATATGGCCATTGGAAGTGCCTTGTTGGTCTTCTGCACACTTCTGCCTGTGAACTCATCCATTTTTCTCACACATTCTCATTCTTGTCATGGTCTACTGTCCTACCTTCTGTAAGTGTGGCTCCTTTTGTCAGGCTGTTACCAGGGTCTTGGCTTGCCTTTGCTTTTTAACCACCTTCTACTTCTGTCTTTCTTTTCACCTTTGTCTCCTGGTCCTTCCTTTAGTCTTGTTGTCTCAAACCACTTTACTGTTTTCTTTTTCCTCTCCATTTTTACATATTTTGTAGCCCACACTTCTCTTTGGTTCCCTTGATAGTCTTCCCCTTTGCTGTGAATGCTCCTTTTTGCCCAGAGCTGTTCTGTTACCAGACCTCTGACAATTTGTGGGTATTGGAAATTTTCTTGGACTGTAATGTGCATCTTCTCACCCTATACTAAGACAATATGGCAGGTGTTCTCAACTCTGATTTTAATTAGTTTTTTTGGTCTGGTGGTGTTTTGGTTTTCTTGTTGGTTTGTTTGTTTGTGGTTTTGTAGTTGAGTTTTTTTGAGGTTTTTTATTTATCTTGTTCATTGCAAGTAACTGCTTTGGTTCACTGTGAGTGCACCTATTTTCTTATTTGCTGTGTTAAACTGGGATAAAACAACTATAGACAATTCCTGCTTTTGGTATAGGGTTGCCTTGCATTTGCAGTATTCCATGGACTTCTGGATTCCAGTTGCTGGAGGGATTATTGTGAAGCATTTACACCCAAGTACTTACAGACCTGGAATTAAATTATGATATAACTGATTTGTGAAAAATCCTATTTGAACTCATGGCCCAAATATACTTCGAAGTACAAGATTAAATTTTGTTGGTCTTGACAAAGTGTTACAGCAAAAATATTTTTTTCACTTTGAAAAGGGTAATGTTTGCCACAAGAATTGTGACTAACCAAAGCTAAATAAACGTTTGTTCAAAGTCTATAAAGAAGTTATCTCAGTTAACTAAATATTAATTTAAGATTAATTTGTTGTAAGGTGTACATGTCAAAGGTCACTTAGCAACATAAAAGTACACAGTATTTCTGAAGTATAGGCCATTGAATAGGTTGAATTTGTACTCCGTTGAGTTTTGGAGGAAAAATGTCTAGTGAAAATACATCAAATAACAATACTGTCCACCAGATGTCCCTGTACTCATAGGTGGTAATGGACAATATTCATTCAGCTGTCTAATTGCTTTTATTAAAGGCAATTTACACATAGTGTATGCATTTCCCAAGTCTCTCTTAACCACTGTGTAATAAGATCATGAACGACTGGCAATTTTATTAGCAGTATTTGAGAGCTGTAGTTACGAAAATAAATTACAGGAATTCACTGTGAAGTTTTTACTTGCCATCTCAGTTTTGGAAAACACTCTGTCTTTATCATGCATTGCATGGTAGAAGTAATAACTATTGATCTCTTATATTTGTCATTTATATAAATCATACATTTAAATACCATAGTCATATAAATATTACCAAACAATATGTTTTCATCTATTTACCTATCTGTAAAATAAGTAATTAGAACTGACAAAACTAGTGAGTTTAAGGATCGTGGCTCTTGTGGAGATTTCTTTTAGCTTTTGGTAACTATTGGAGCAGAATTTGGTCATGGCACCTGTATTCATGCAGTGTGTTTCATTTCTGTGAGCTGCTCCCTTGGCTTGCTGTGCAGCGTGTTCCAGCCAAATGCTTGGCTACCAGCTGTCCTTGCATGTTTAGTGGCTACAGCAGGACTGTGAGGTATCCGTTCAATAGTGGGGTCTGAGGCTGCTCCCCCCAGTTTTTTAGATAACCATATACCTGACCATACCCACAGTGGGGCCTGAGCAGGTCTGCCAACGCGTGTGCACTTAAGCATCGTGGCCAGTTTGAAGACATAACTTGAGTTTTCAGTGATGCCACTGCACGGAAAGGACACCTTGTCCTCTTTCTCCCTGGCATAACTAAGCTGCCAGAAGGGCATCTGAATCCATGCTGGGAGCAAGGCCCTGGCATGACTAAGAGATGCCACCCCAGGCATTCACTCTGTCAAGTCTACATGGGGAGATATCCTTGGAAAGAGAGGTGTCAAACATTGGTGGCAGGACTTATGTTCAGTTCTTCCTTTCATTTTCTCTGTTTTAAGTTAAATTATAGAGATTAAAATTTACAGAATTATTATTCTATAGTTGTAGTTGTGACCCACCAGACGTTTCTGTGTTTGACAATGTATTACTTGATTAGAATGTTTAATTTTAGTGATGGTCTTACAACCAATCTTCTGCTTTTCAGTTGTAGTTACAAAGTTTTGCAAGATGCATAGCCTTGAAAATTTCTGCTGCATGTGCATAAATGTATTTTTGTGTATTTCTGTTGTTATCTTTTGCTTCTTAAAAAAAAAAGGCACCTAAAAATTCCTTATTAAAACCAGGTAAATTTTTATTGCCTCTTAATAATGCCTTCTGCTAATGATTATAGAGCAAATGATACAGGTTCTTTGTTTTTCAATGTCTTTGTGATTCCTTCTTTTAGTATACACGTGACTTTCCTGATCAGCGAGCAGTAATGTAAGTTTTCATACTAGATACATAGACTGATCTTATGGTCCAGTTCTTAAAATGATTAGAAATGCCTCTGCCCGAATTAAAGTGCAAATGAGACCACATGCCAAATTCAGTAGATGGGTTTTATTTAACAGTAAATGTGAGAGAGACAGAGAAAGAGAAAGAAAGAAAGAAAGAGAAAGAAAGA
>NW_008237919.1:11873058-11877204 GCF_000691975.1 Corvus brachyrhynchos | reverse complement strand
AGAAAGAAAGAGAGAGAAAGAAAGAGAGAGAAAGAAAGAAAAAGAGAGAGAAAGAAAAAGAGAAAGAAAGAAATAAAAAGAAAGAAAGAAAGAGAAAGAAAGAAAAAGAAAGGAAGAGAAAACAGTTGAGGGGGACAGAAAGAGAGTGACAGAGATGGACTGAAGAAAATATCACCACTCCGTGGATCCCACCAGCATCCTGATGATCCTCTCCATCTGGTTATCTTGGTGGTGAGGGTGCCCCTGAAAAACATAGAATCCAATGGATTAATATAAGTTCAGGCCAGGTGGGAATGCCCAGGTACCTCCCCCAGGGGGGGTTTTTGGTGGATTCTGACACCCCCTCAGCTGCCTCTCATGTGGATGTGACCTTCCCGGGGTTGGGGGTTCCACAGCTGGGCCGGTTTGTGTAAGGGAGGATGAGTGTCCAGTGCCTCTGACCAGAGGTTATGCCACATACCCAAAACCTCCTCCTCCCCCCTTTGTTGGGGACACGGGGAAATCTGTGCAAACCTGGCCTCTGTGGACTATGGCCTCCCCCACCCCAAACCCAGCCAAGGATGATTTTCTGCTGGGTTTGGTTTTCTTGTGGATGCATTCTTTTCCCTCAGCCTTGTTTACTTCTCCCTAGACCTGAGATGATTGAACAGTCAATGACAATAGTGTCTCCTTTGTCTTTCTAGGCATCTTAACTCACAGTCCAAAGGCATCTTCAGGAAGGGGTGGGCTTCAGTGGTTGTAGCTTCTTGATACAGTTTTTGCTATAATGGGCAAAACTTCTTCATAAAAAAGTTTAAAGCATGAACCATTTCAGTCTCTTACAATTGATTAATCAGTAGGAATTCTGTCTTAAGAAGAGGTCTGCTGTCTGGTGCCTAAGCACTGTAAGCTTTACTAAGTAAAGCAAAATCAGTAGGAGCCAAGGAGGCAGGAAGGTAGTGGGGTAGAACAAAATTCTTAACTAATTTGGAGAAAACAAGGCACTTCTGAAAGAAGCGGGTGTCTTGTCTTGGTGGATGCGCCATGAGTTTGCCTTTCCTAAATTAAGACATTAACTAACACTTCATATTTATTACATGAAAATATATTTATGTATATTCATGTATATGTATGTCAAGATGGCATATTGCATGGAAATTTAAGAATTTTCTTTTGACTTCCTGGTTGCAAAGTTTTCTGTTTCTGTGAAGCATTATTGTCTCTGATGAACAGCTATCAAACAAAAGAACAATAAAAAATGTTTACTGCCACAGCCCAGTAAACAAGGTATGGAAGATTATTCCGGGTATTAGAAAATGCTGCTCTGTTTTTCAAATCCATAGACCAATAGAAATGTAATTTATTTTTAAATCCCTTTTTTCCATCCAAGATATATTTATTTTTATTAAAGCATTTTCAGTTTGTGATATATCATGATCTTAATGTAAAGATGCTTCCAGGAATAAGGTTTAGTGAAAGTAAAAGCTTTTACATGCATTTTAGCTCAACAGAGTGAGCTAAATTTACTTCAGTCCACTGGGCTAACTATAACTTAATCTTGTTATTTTATTTGCAGTTTCCTGGATTATCTCTAGCTCTTTAATCTCATGAAATACCGTACTTACTAAACTGCTTGCATGTGTTCAGGAAAGGCATTGTCTAAAAAAGAAATAGAGACTATTTCTTGCACAACTTTATTAATTTGAATGTAGGATGTACACCGCCTACTGTAAAGGCAGTAATGAAGTCTGATTATGTAAATATTTGTAATGGTTAAGTAGATTTTGTGCTTGAAACAAGAATGAATGGTATAAAATAGGCAAAAGTATAATAACCAAGTTGTGACTTAGTTCTATTTTAGCAATATGTTATTAATGCTGCAATAGAATGACTCTTGACTGCTAGTTATATCTTGTACTTTTAATGACCTAAATCTGAGTTAACAAACAATCTATCACCAATTAGTTCTACAGAGATAGTCATGAAATATTACGATACTTGTGCTAAACTTCTATAAAGTGTATTTCATACAATATGGATAAGTTTTGTTCAGCAATGGCCTTTTTTAAATACAATTTCTTTCTTAACACTCCTTTTAGAGAAGTTAAAATCTTCTTACTGTGACTTCTATGAATTTTACTGTTTTTACAGTTTTTACTGACAGTAAAAGTTTTACAGTTTTTACAGTCAGTGTTTACTGACAGTAACACCTGCCTATATATATATATGTGAGTGTATATATATATGTGTACATATATATGCATTTGCTCAAGAGTATTTTATGTGCTATTTTAAAGTCAAAACATGGCTAGAAGAAATGTGAAACAATTCAGCAGCTCTGAAGTATTATCTGTGAGATAACTGTAAATGGAAAAAAAGATCTGTTTATACTGTTACTTCTTTAATACTTTTTTCATTCTTAGTGTACTTCCATGACTGTATGTTTTTCTCTTTCCTTGGTGTGGATGATGTTTTTTTGTTTCCCTGTGTGGGGTGATGTTTCCTTGTGTGAAAAATACCCATGTGTTCCTTGGGCTTGCAGTGTTTCTGTTCTGGGTTGTACCCACATCTGCTCTGAGTCTATGGGGATCCGTTCAAATGGTTGGGCATTCACTTGCTTGTCTCACTGAAAGAAGGGAACCAGAGGTCCCTATGGACAAAGAAACCTATGGACACTTGCTCAAACTGAATGTGCCTTGGATAAATAGCTGCACAGGACATGGCACTGTGTTCATGTCTACTTTCATGAGAAAAGGGTCAAGTTCAGTGTGAGTTTCTGCCTGGAGAGGAGTGAGATCTCAGGATGTCGGAAATGACAGCTACCATCCAGCAGTGAGTGCACTATTGCAGCACAGCACATGCATGAGGAATGTAGAAGGGCCTGAACGAGTCCTGTCTGGTTATACATTGTCATCTTGAGTCTTATTAATATGACCATGAGTGTGTCATGTTGAAGCTTTCAGATTTCAGTGAGCATGGACAGCTATATTTTTGTTTTGAATAGCTGTCAGGTTTACATTTGTGGTTCCAGAATGCTTTTCTGATAGCTACAGTGCTTGCTGTTAGTCAGTGGGACACTGAGCTCTGCCTGAGACCTCCCTGACTGAGATTTCAGACCACTAGAGCTGCCCAGAATGCAGCTATGCTTTGTTTCTCATCTTGTCCTTTCTTTCTTCCCATAAGGGCTTATAGCACTCATGACTTCTTTTTTTGAGGACAAACCTAACTCCTGAGAGATTTTCAGAGAACTCATCTGTTTATATTTGGCTTGACTCCATCAATGACAAACAATATTAAGTCTATTAAATGGTACCCTGTTATTTTAGAACATTTGTGCATAAGTTCTACAGAGCAGTGCTTCAAGGTTGTTTACACAATGAAAAAGGCAATTCTCCTAACTTAGCATATTAGTTATTTCTCTAAGCATTTGGATTGCAGTCCAGGATAGATGCAATATATTCACAAAGGCAAAGATCCAGGAAAAAAACTTTCCCTCAGCAGAGTAGCATAAATGAACAAAATGTTCCTGGTTCTTTAATTGCTTTTCTTTCTATGACTTGCCATATCACATAATAACATTAAATAAAACAAAAGTGCATCTGTCTAATCTTGTAACACTCATTCAAGCTGAACTCCCACATACTTCAATTTTAACCTTTTCCTTTCAGCTGTGCTCCTCTTGCTGCAGTAGCAGAGGTGAAATACCTGCCACAGAAGTAGTACCAAAGAGGGTGGCACATAAGAGAGGAAGAAGAGTAGTTTACTTGGATAAACATGTTCTTGCCAAACAGCGTGGGGAGTAGGCTGGGAGAAGAGTGATCTTTGGAGAAGGTTGAAGTTCTGCCCTGGAATCTTCTGCCTTTGGAGCAGGGCAGCTTCCCAACATACTTTTTTTTTTCTGACCACAACCACAGATATGCCAAGGTGCACTCACCTTTAGGAGATTACCACAGTCTTAGACATTTTACCCGAGCACCTCCATATTTTCAGCCTCTATGAAGAGCATTCTCATGAGCATCTGATTTCTCTCCTGATCACATAGCCCTCTTGGAAACCGGAGCAGCAAATAAGGATATCTGTGATGCATATCATGAAGAACTAGCTGGAAATGAGCCAGATCAGGTATTGGAAACAGTGTGCCATCATCACATAGTAGCCATAACCATT
>NW_008237919.1:11866667-11873044 GCF_000691975.1 Corvus brachyrhynchos | reverse complement strand
GGTTTCCCTACATTGTGCCTTAAAATGCCGTGACTTAGGAGGTGGCATCTGCAGACTTTTGATGCACAGGAAGGGACCATGTGGCCGTAAAACTCTTTTCTTAGAGTTCCTTAGCCCAAGTGTGAATTGTGCTACCAAATGTCCTCTGAGATGCAAGATCATAAAATAGTTGACAAAATAAAGCTTCTGTCATAAACAGTATGTCAAATTTGGTGCATTATATATATGATAAGTGGTATATATTTATTAATAATCATGAACAAGAGTGAAATTCATTCTTAATTCTCTAAAATATATTAACCATTGAAAGATGGAATGAAATTCTGTTCAGGAACTTCAGCATAAAATGAGATGGGGTACTTTTGGTTGTGAATGACAATTAGTACCTTTTTAATGGGTTTGGTTATCATTTTCTAAAAGAATTACTAATTTTTAGTAACTAAGTAAAAAATACCAAATACTGGTATGATTAAATATTTGCTAGATAAAAACCAGGGGACAGAAGACAGGACTTGCCTCCTTCTGTGCTTAAAGCAGTCACTAAAATGCAGAGTCACAGTCATATTTGTTCTTTATCTCTTCCCTCAAAAGTCTGGGCTTCTACACTGAACTGGCTTCAGATGGAGAATTCTGGAAGTCCTAGAATGACCTCAGGCTTGTTAGACAGCATTTGTTCTTGGGAAATCTGGTTTGAGTCTCCTTGTAAAATGGAGAATATTTGACCCATGTCTTTTTTACTTTGAATTACCTCCCTGATCTCCAAATTGCTAGAAGGAGGGAATAAGAGCACAATAAGTGTCCTATTGTCTTGGGTATGAAAGCGGGCTAAGTGTAAGCAAACAGAGTTCTGTCCCAGACCTCTGGAATAGGAGTTAGACCATGTCACTGTCCACCGTGCTCTTGGTTTGGTCATCAGCTCCAGCACAGGTTTTGTGCATGTCTGTGCCTTGGTTGCCCCTCCTTTTTTGGGAGGGTATTATTTGATTTTGACGCATTTCAAGATAGCTGCAAATATACATTCATTATATGCAGAATATCTCCTTAAAGCTGTAACACTGAAAACACAAAAAATCAAAATACAGGCTTGTTGGTATTACGTCACAGGTAATACATTCACTAGTTTGGAGCTGGCTTTATCTACTGAACAGGGATAATTTCTTACTAATCTATCTCTTCCAAAAAGCCCCATGGCCTTTATATAATCATAAAGAATCTGACAATGTGATAGGGGGATATGTATCTACTAGAAACAAATCTACATTTACTTCTATGATAATGCAAAGAAATCGTTTTAGTGAAACTATGAGTAAAACTGTGAATCAGTCCATAAATATGTTTTAGGTTTTTTTGAGTGAAAGGCTTAGTTTGCAGATGAGGTGCTGCATGCAGATGTTGCAGGTAAGGCAAAAGCAGTGCAAGAAATTACAGGTTTCCATCTATTTTAACAAATATTTAGTTCTGCCAATTAAAACTTAAAAGTCAGAATTAATGTGTGGTGCTCAGTGTGAAGCTGTTGAATGACAAACTGTTCAGCACTGAATTCTACGACATCAAACAAGGCAGATCAGGTAGGTCAAAGTTTATTTTTTGTAGCCCTACACAGGCAGGGAAATCCTTCTCCTCATTCTTAGTACCTTGATTTCAGAAAGCTTGCATCATCTCAAATATATTTTCTTGGGAAAGAAAAGGCTGTGAGAAAGGGATGATTGGTAAGACTCTATTTGTGTTATTACTTGTCTTTCAGTATTTTGCAGAGGTTGGTGGTTAGCACTGCAGGTAATCATCCTAAACTGGAGAAACTCTGTAAGCTATAGTGGTAGTAAATTGTAATGATCCTCTTGCAAAGGATGTTAGCTCTAAAGGAAACAGGGTGTGCTTTTAAACTCCTGTACATCTTTACTTTTTTATTTTACAATTTTTTTTCCTACTTAAGGGAAAAAAATTGGAAATGTCTTCCTTGTCTTTTTCTCCAACACTGTGCATACTCTATAGAAAATTATATAAATTCATTAGATCAAAATTAATTTTTCTTAGTTTTCAACAACCCTTCCAGTGTTACAATATCTTATTATTTTCCTCTTTTGCTGTTTTATTTTTCATTAGAGTTAATTGTACCTGTGCTTTTTTTCATGGTTGTTCTTTATTCATCTTTTTTTCCATTTTGCATTCTGTAATTCTTAAAAACTTTATGTGATTTGGATAAGTTAAATAAGCAGTGACAAAAAAAGAGCACACACACAAAAAAAATAGGAAAACTGGAAAGGAAATGAAAAGAAATAGCAAAGCTGGAAATAATTGCTTCTATTTCAGTAGATGGCAAAAAACTTTGATTGGGGATGAAGACTTAGAGGAGAAAAAAGATGTATCATACTTTTTGTTTTCCAAATTGGAATTGGTATAGGAATTCCAACTGGAATAATGTCAAGTTTGCCAATGTGTTTTCTGGGTGGGTGTTACAAATTTCATATTAATAACATTCAAATGTTGCTTTCTTTGGTAAAAAATAAGACAATGTTGTTTTCCAGGGGGTAAACTTTCAGACAGAATATGTCATTCAGTCCTTCTGGGGCTGACAGCTTTTTTCTCCTGTGGATTGCAATCATGATTTGAAAAAGTTTAGGAGCTGTTCTCTTTGCAGTGATCTCAGAAGCATCCCCAAACTGCGAGGTATCAAGTTGCAGTTCTGAGAGGTTACAAACACCAGTACCAACAGTCGATTGATCATCGGCTGAATGGGCTGGGCAAAAGGAATTTCCAGGTTTTATTTACATTGTTGTGCATTGCCCCTTATTTGACATAAGGACATTGTATGTAGATGATGCATAGTTCAGAATAAAAATTAAATCTCTGTTAGTAGGAAAATATTCTCATCAGTATCAAACTTTGAAATATTAGACTTTCTTATATGAAAGAAAGAAGCATGGAACAAGAGAAAACACTTTAAAGTGTAGCTTATCTTGCTGAGTCTGTTTTGGAGAAACCAGTGAAGTTCGAACTCTCCCAGCAGCTCTGGAGGTTTCTACCTTTCCCAAGAAATATTAATTATATCTACCGTGTTGTCATCCTTGCAGCAACAATGCAATGGCAAAGAAGGGCAGTGGAAGGGTGAGGTTTTACAAGTGAAAGGGTAGCATTGTGGAGTTACAAAAACTAGTGTGTGGCCACTGAGGAATGTGCACTGCCAGATTATGTACTTTGGTATTGCTCTGCAGGGTGTCTTCACATGAATGATTTGGGTCAATATCTCTTGAGCAAAAGGTTTGTAGTGAAAAGGCAGTTTTGATTTTTAAAAAAATGCATATATTCATGTTTTAGATTAGCAGATGATCTCATTAATATTTTTGATTTTGATGTTGTTAATAGCCTTGTGATCCTATTTCTAATTCTCTAACAGAATGGTATGAACTTAAAAGTGGATTAAATTAAAATCTTGTATCTTGTAATCTTGTACTTGTATCTTTCAGAGAAAAGAATTCTCTCAGAAATAGAGGAAGTCACATTATCTTGTTTTAACCCCTGACCTTGCCTTGGTAACTGGATGAAAGAATTTGAATTAAAGCTAGTCTCCCCATAGTGTGTTCTCTACTTGAGAGTTTCTCTATCTTATAAATTATACCAAATTTATTTAACACTTTCAAAGGATTCTTTCTCATTTTTCTAAGTTTTTTTTAATTTCGCCCATGCATGTGTATCTGATTTACAGCATAGTCACTTCAAGTTGGAATAGCATAATTAGAAAAGGTCAGTATGCCTAAAAAACATGTATCTAGCTGCATGCTGGAATAATAAAAGTACCATTTCCAGCATTCTAGGGAGAAGAGTTCATCATTCAAAGCAATTCAGCCAATATTTAATATGTTCTGTCTCTTGTGCATGTGCATGGTATCATTCAGTGGTATCATCCATTTTGAAACCATTCTTTAAATGCAGTTTCCCTGTGTGGTTTGACAGCAGGTTTTCTTCAAAGTAGCACAAAGTCTCCATGCAGAAAATAGCACCTAATTGTCCTGTCCCATGTAGCTCTCCAGATACACATGTATGTAGATATAGCTATGCACATTATATATATGTATGTATCTCTATATATCTCATATATATATATGTTTTTATACAGTCAATAATATATATCATATCTAGTTAAGGTTGCTATGGTAAGAATCTCTAAAAAAAAAACTATTAATAAACTTAATTTTCATAAAACAAGTCTGTCAAATCAGATTTCAAACTGCTCAATTATTTTGGGGTAGAGAATTTTACAGCCACAATGCTCAATGAGTAGGGATTGTTTTAAAAACCTGTTGCTGTTTATGTGCTTCAAATATACACAGCAGAATTGCACTGAAGTAAAAAACTGAGTTATTTCTAGGTTGCCCCTTGTTTATCATATTAAAAACCATGGTGTATTCTTCCCTGGGTGCACACATGTAACTCCCATTACCAATACAGCAAGTACCACACAAGCACCAAGGAGATAGAAGAGTTCCCAAGGCCTTGATGTTATTCTTCATGCATCAAATCATGTGGAGCGGAACAAAATAATCTGAAAATACTAATGCCTTTGAACTAGGGCTATTGAACTGTGTTATCCATGCTGCACTTATTCCAGAGGACAGCAGCAGCAGCAGAGCTGATCTAGACAAAGCCCCCCCTCTCAAAAGCATACAGATGTATTTTAGCCTTGTGGAAGGCAGTGAGGGACGACAGACTGCTCTGTTCTTGTAGATATAGTTGGTAAATTGCAGAAAAACTGCATTTGGTGTAATAAAGAAATTCTATAAAACAAGTTTTTAAAAAATGTTTTCTCATTCAACAAGGCTTTTTATCTGTGCATAAGTAGCATGCAGGTATTGATGACTGAGGTCTCCAGACAGGTCATGAAAGATAAAATTATTAGTATTCTTCAACCTTAAAGCTGGTGGAAGCATGAACTTTTCATTCTGAATAAATTCTTATGTCTCTATAATACTAAGAGTTGTAAGTAATTGCAGGGAGAAAAAAGGGGGAGTCTACTAAAACAATATATTTTACAGAAACAGCCTTTTATAATAGTAACTTACTATGTCAGAGAGTTTTGACAAAAACTTTACGTGTCTTTTTGAGCAAAACAAGGACAAAAACATAGCAAAGTGTTTTGGCCGGTAGCTAAACTAGCTCTAAATCTACTACAACATGCAGTTTCTATCCTCCAAGATGTGTCAAACTATTCTTCCATAAATTCTTTTCAGAAAATTTAAAGAAAACTAAAAATTCTAGTGAAAATCTTTCTTAGAAGCCAATTAATTTCTTTGGATTTTTAAAAAACATTTGTATAGGTGTTGCAAGTACCTTTATGGAAGACATGCTTGGAACTTTCCCAGCATATTCTGAATGAAATTAACAGCCTCATGAGTAATTTAGTTCTATTAATATATAATCTCCATTGTCATGCCTTTATGTGTTTAAAGTTTATATGTCTTCAAGGTTGTGATTATGAACTCTTATGCAGTAACCACAAGAGTCTCAGCAAATATTTGTTCACTTATTGCTAGTTGTTGTCCTTACCTGTAATAAAGCTAAATAAACAGCTACTGGCAATATATGCTTATCTCATTGGTAGGCTGATAAATCAGAGTGAATAATTATTTTGAAAATAGGCTGCTTCAGAGCAAAGAAAACCACCCACCTTGTGTCATCTTAGAAGCTCCCCAGAACATTACAAGAATATTGTCTAAGAAGGCCAGACTGATCCAAATTAGTAGGATGTTAACATTATTTTGTAATGTAAAGAGACAGAGTAAAAGGTCACAGAAAAATTTCATTACTGTAAGTCTGCCAAAGATGTAGCTTCTCCCTGATATGGGACAAATTGTTCTGTACAAAGTGCATTCACAAATCTCATTTTTATAGCATTTGTTTCAATTCTCTCTGAATTCAGTGGGAAGTGTCCTGATGGCACTGGTGGCATACAATTACCGTCTTGCAAGGTGTGCTGATCTCTTGCACCTTTGGGATTTTACTTAGCAAATCATCCCACCACTGATGTTTGAGGAGGTCATATTCTCGTTGGGTTGTCTCAGTGCTGCATTGCAAGGCTGGCATGAGAGGTTATGAGTACGGTGTGAACTGGTGTTGAGACAGGTACTGCAGGAAAGAAGCTATGTGGCAGTGCTGGATAGGAAGTAACAGAAGAAAAAAAAGCAAAAAACAACATCCAAAAATTGTCACTTCAGGAATGTGAGATTTCTTGTTTGTCTTCTTCACTGAAGATCAGGTGGTAGGAGTTTAGTTGATTTTGTGTTATTCATTGGTGATTAAAGATCACTTCTTTCTAGTCCTTTTCTATCATCTCCTTCCCATGTTGCATTTCATCTTATGTTTATTTTGCTGCCTCATTTCCT
>NW_008237919.1:11797841-11866640 GCF_000691975.1 Corvus brachyrhynchos | reverse complement strand
TTTCTATTTCTAGAAATATTTCTTCTTGACTTTAGATTTATTCATGTGACTCATTTATATAGCTTCCCTAATGATTAATACTAAATCTCTAGATCTTCTACTTTACTAAACAGATGGACAGCTGAGAGTAAACGAGTGGAGGTAGTTAGTCCATCCACATTCTGCTTTTCCAAAAGTCATTCATTGAATCCCTTCTTTCTTCTCTCCAGAAGACCTTTTCTGAGAAAACTTACTTGTTCCTTTGTTGACATCACAGGAGGACATACTTGAGAAATCCAGTCTTCAGTTTTCCCCATTTACCCCTGTGAAAAAAGCTTCCATTATCATTCCAAGCTGTGTCATGATTGGACTGTCTTTTGTTTCCATCAAGTGTTGTGTATCATCCTATTGAAAAGTGGTGTCCTGCACCCACCACTGTGTTCTCTTTATACCTTTTTCATAAAAATTTGTTAAGAACCTGTCAGATGAATTACTTCAGTGCTCCCATGTATGTATATATCCTAAAGCTATGTGAAAGCAGTCAGTCAGTCAAGGAGATCACATGAAGAATCATCTTCAAACAGGATTTTTCTCTAGTCTTCTTCCCACTCAGGTCTCCAGTGAGCTGGGGAAAATATTTCTCCGAAATGGTTTAATTTTTTATGAAGCTATGGGAAGGTGCAAGAGTTTTATTACCTGCTAGGAAAAGAAAGCCCAAGTGGGCACATAACACTATTATTTGAACCTGTCTATTTTAGCAGGAAAAAATGTATTGCATACATTTTTAAAGTTGTCTTAGCCTCCCAGCACAAACTGAGCTGTTCTCACTTATTACTAAATTTAGCATGACTGCACAGAAACAGAAATGAAAAGAGCAAAAAACCTTGAATCTTCACTTCCATTAATAGTTAATTGTTAACCAAATAATGTCTTACTTATGAGATTATACTGGACAGATATTCTTATTTATTACATGTGCTGGATATTATTGGAGAAAAAGGAAAATTTCCTGGGAAAAAAATGTGGTCCTCCAAGAAATAGAATCTGAGTTTTTTCTTCTTACTATAAAACACTAAAGATGGCCATAAGACTGACAAGGGTACCTCTAGGAGAGTAAATCAATGATAATGTTTCATTAAAAAAAAAAAGGCACTCAGATGTATTTTAAAGGTTTTTTGGTTCTGTATTGGTTGTGTTAATGAAGGTCATTCTCTGTAGATGATATAATGCCACATGCAAATGCTTCCTGCATTAGTGAATGAATGCTCTTTTCGCTTGTGGCAGAGCAAGTCTCTGGTGAGAAACCGAATTCACGATGAGATATGTCAGTATCTCCCATTTGACTAGTGCAATCCTCCCACTGGCCTGCAGAGAATGTGGGTGGTAATGAGAAGGGCACAGGTATTATCAAAGATTAAAGTAAATTAAATGATCTCTACTTGTTACTAAATTATCAGTTATTCTAGTCTTGCAGACCTGATACTTCAATGAATAAGAAGAACATCTCTAATGATACTGTATAAAATGGCAAGTGGAGAAGTCGCCAGCTTTTCTGCTTTGGCACATAGTCCATACTATGCCTGAGAGTGTTGTTAGATGAAAGAAACCTTCCTTAAAGGGCAGATGACCATTTCCTGACTTGCTTGTGGCCTTCTGGCTCTTCCAGAACTGACAGCTTCAAAAGTCAGAGGATAATACAAATGAGCTAGTCTGAACTTGTCTGGAAGTTTCTGGTTAGGCTGCTGTCAATAATGGAAAAGGTGATCCCATGCAGAAGAAAACATCAGGTACTCAGCTGTACTTACATCTTGTTTGAGATGCTGACGAGCAAAAAAAGACATGATGAGAAACAGAGGTTGTGATTACCCTTCACAACATCTTCCAGCTCTGAGAGAGTAGCCTTAAACTGCTTCTCCTTCAACAAATTATTTGATTTATATTACAACAGTTTCTAAACCTGGTTTCTTCTGAGGCTATAAAGGATTTAAACCTTTCCAAGGAGGAATTTTATCAGTGATCCTTCACTAGCACTGGAAAGATTATTTCTATGTGAATACTTTATTTCCTCAGGTTCTTTATTAAAATAAATAATATGGATAAATGTTCTAACACACATTTCCATTGCTAGCAAAGAATAGTTACTTCACCGAGCTATGAAGAATTATGATGAGATGCTTCATAGAGATACTGTTAGATTATTAGAGTGATTATTAGAGTGCCTCTCTGCCTATTCAGTTGGGACTGATCTGTTACCTCTCACCCTTCTTAGTGTTGGCATGACTGGCTGCAACCCAACTGTCAGAGTGTGTTTCAATTAGCCTTGATTCCCTTAACAAAAAAGGCCTGCAAAACTAATTGGCACAGAGGTGCTTCTGTCTCCCTGTTTCAAGGAAAAATGCAGTTAAGCAGCAGACAGGGGAGAGGGAATGCACAGGGCAAAGATGTTTCCTACTGTTGTTAAAATATTAGGTAAATCTGGAAGAGTAGGGATCATCATAGCTGGAGATAAGGAGAGGGAATACTTAAATTTCTCTCTGACGGGGATGGGGTTTTATGCTCCATAAGACAACATAAAAAATTAAAAATACCCTCACTTAAGCAGAAGATCAGTGCTATGATACACTCTGGTATATTGGAAACTGTTTTTGCCAGTGAGTAGCTGGCAATAGTATGCTTATTTAATTGTCATGCTAAAAGAATTTTTATATTACCCTTCTTAAATACAAACATTTAAAAAGATATATGAAGGATTCAGGGAAAGCTTATTTTTCTCACACTTCTAAATAGTTAATTAGTTGGGACAGTTTACTGCTTTATGTTAGAAAGGGGTTAAAAAATATACCATTCTGTCATTTGCCAGTGTTAAGTAAGTGCTAGATGACTGTCCATGCTCATTTTCTAGTCTTGTATTTTCCTATTCAGGACAACAGATAGAACCATTTTTTTATGAGCTGCCGCTATCTCCTAGTGTCATGAAAAATGCTAAACAGGATTTTTACTGTGTGTACTGAATTAATGTTCCTGGCTACTTCATCATAATTGCTACAACAGTAGACATGGCCTTTCAGTGAAGTATTTGTTGTTACAAATTTCTGATTTTGTGACAGGAAAGAGGGAAATAATCAAAAATAGTTTCAGGGCAGATCTTCTGGTTTGCAACTACACCATATGCCCACCACGCACAATATGTCTGATTATTCCAAAAAATGAAGAATAGATGGTAAAATATGATGAATGAATTACATGGCTGTATAGCACTATTGACTTCAGAGAAATTACACTAGCAACAAAACTAGCTCAGTGGCCTAGCAGGTACATTTATTTTCAGACACCGATTTGTAGCTGTTTATCATTTCAGTGTGGTTCAGTGTTATATCAGTGCAGTTGAGGGGTTCTTTTCTGCTCCTAGAGAGCTTCCAAACTGATTCTGAAGCTAATTGAAAAATCACTCCTCTGTTTTTTCCTCTGAGTTTATGAAGAAATTGAGCCCGTCTGGTATATAACTCTTTCATGATAGCTTCCTCTGTGGAGTTCTAATTGAATCTTCATTCTAGCAAGATAGGTTCTGAGTTTCTGCTTGCTCTCTTACAAGTAAAAGTATCCTTTTATTCTCAGGGACACTGTTTTTATTAAGTCACTGTTAAGGGTATAAAAGAAAAGCCTTTTCCCATTCCTCTAAAATCTATATGTAGATATGATTTTTACGTCATTTATGACACCACTGCACAGATTCTGCCCCACTAGGCTATGTGAGGACATGTAGCATATCATCTGTCTGTTACTTATTCTGTAGTTCATGAACCAGTAGACTTCAGGAGGCCTACGTAAAAGTGATTTAAATTCTAACAGTAGAGGTGTCAATAAACAACCCCACACATTCCCCAAGAAGTAACCCACAGAAGTGGCAGCAGAGCAGTGTGGGGCACTGAGATGGTCTGTGCTTCAGCATGACTGAAGAACAAGAATTTTCCAGTGTAAATCAGCAAGCTCCCATCAATGGCTCCATGTCCACTTTCACTACCTGAAGATCAGGCCAAATGATCTGAGAAGATTTAATAAGTATGGAGGAAAGGCTCTTCTTTTTTTTTTTTTTTTTGCTTTTTTATCTTATCTTTCAATCTCAGTATAGCCAAAGTGGCAGATAATGCGTGGAAAGCCAGTGGCAAGGCCAGATTCTGCATCACATTATGAAAGCAAGACTCCGGAACTGTACCCTCAGATTTTTTAAGATTAATTTTTCTTCCATAAGGGTAAAATGATCACCACAACATCATCCTGTTGTTTTAATTTCTTTCTGTTTAAGTCATTCTCATTTTTTATATGGAGAAGCTTAAGAATGTTGTGTAGACTTGTCTCAGTTTATATGGAACAGCTAGAGAGAAGAATGGGTTTTTGGCATCTAAAATACATGCAGGAATATGAGCATGTTGACTTCAATATATTAGCAAGAAAGTGAAAATTTTAGCAGTACTTAATGATATCAATTATGATTATTCAGTTCTAGAAAAGATAAATGTAGCAGTTCATGTTTCCCAAAGAAATAGTAGTGTTTGCAAGGCTCAGGAAGACAACTCTGAAAGATTTGAAGTTCATTCATGTTTGAGGGGGATTGTTCTTGAACTTGTAAATCCAGAAAGTATATTTTTAAAAACAAAGTCAAAAGTGATGAAATAATTGCAGGAAGTAGTTTTAATGAACAGATGGCTAAGGAAGACTTGGGTTTTTTTGCACAGTCACTGTTTTGAGAGACTCTTCTTGAATATCCCCAGAATTTCCCAGGTTAATAATTAAAATGAGCCAGACAAGTAAAGATAATAGATAAAAGTAGCATGCAAATATAAAGGGACATTTCTTGCTGAGATAATAATGTAAAAGTTAAGTAGCAACAGAGAAGTCAATATATTCTAACTTCAGGTTTTATTCAGAGACATTTTATAATTCACCTGAAGGGAGTATTCACATTGGCAGCACTATCTTGAAATGAAGTAGAAATTTTGTAGCAAAAGTTAGTTTTTTAATGCAGATCTTTCCTTTTTTTTTTCTTTAGTGCAAATTCAGTCCTTGTAATATGAAACTGATTTGTGTTCTAGAATTGAATATTTAAATTAGTGCCTGTTTTTCTGCGTTTCTGCATTGGATGTTTTCACTGCCTTACCTTGACAATTTTTTACCCAATGTGAGCTAACTGGCAATTTACTAGAACAGCATCTGTAGCATTCAAGCATCGGTAGTGTCCTAACCACCAGGCTAGACTGTGTTTCTCTACCATTTACTGACTGAATGTGCTTTATATAAAATGGAAGTGTTTCTGGAAGAGAAATCAGGATTTCCTTTGTCAAGGCTGCCAGTTGACCCTGTGGGGGTTCCTTCCTCCTGCAGGCCTGGAGATGACAATTAGTTCTCCCAGCCACAAGCATGGCAGAGTAGCGGACCTTACATCCTGCACCTCCCATGGAGACTTCTGGCTGCTGTGCTCTTTCTGCAGAGGTGGAAACATTGAGCAAATCTACTTTTTCATTGTCTTTATTTTTTTTCTGTATGTGCCCAAATGTGAAATGCCTAGTGGAAAATGTTGGTTAGTAGCGATTGATATTTTTTTTTTAGGTCTTCATTTCAGTGGGAAGTCAAAATTTAGTTTTGCTTCATTGATGCAGTTTGTCAGAGAGATGAAAGCATTGAGTATTTCTGCAGCCCTACAGTGAGCAAGGGCTGAAAAAGAAATACTGACCTCCAGAATGTACGTCTCTTCCACCTGAGCAGGAAGGATAACTGCTGTCATGGTATCAATAATAGCAGGCATCCATTATTTGGTGGCAGAAAGTAAACTGGTGGGATGTGGCAAACAGTTTGTCATTTGTTGCTTGTATTCTGTCAGAAAAGAGGGCAGCTTGCAGGCCTGCTGAGCTCTGTTTTGCAGAACTTAAACGTCCTGCCTTTATTGCAGGTCATTATTCACCATGACCATTAGAAAAAGAGAAAGATTCACTGGAAAACCTAGAGGGTGGGTTTGTGAGAACGGGGGTGTGAGAGCATGTGCTTTGAATTTCCTGCCTTCATTACTTGTTCTGTTTCTCCCACTGATAGCTGAGTTTCTGTGATAAATGGCAGAATTTTGTATAATTAATGCTGTGTATAGTTTGGAAATCAGTTTGTAATGTACATCCTTTTAGATGAAAAGTACTCGCTGTTATCTCTGTGAATCACAGGCTTCTGTCACACTGAGGCAAAAACTTTTTGCCACAAATCACTTTCCTCCCACGCCTTCAGTTTGATAAAAACAAGACATCTCAGGAGTTCTGTTTAATTTTTATATCATTAAATCAAATCTTTGCCTCTCACTCTTTTAATAATTTTCCTTGGTTTTCTTTTCATCACCCTGCATCTGTCATGTTAATTTAAGTGGTGGAAGGTCTGTACCACTGCTAAAAAAAGAATGTCTCAGCTCTTCTCCCTGTTCAATTAATATTTAATTATTTGATCAACTGCTTGATGTATATAAATTGTTAAAGTAAAATAATAGCACCAATGAAGATCATATTTGTTTCTTTTAAAAGACTTGCTAGTAGTTCAGCTATTTCTTATAGAAAGCCACTCAAAAAATACAACAGTAAATTATATGACTATTTTAAAGCCTCCTTTGATTGGGAGAAATATTGTAACACATTGACTACATTTGGATTAGTGTGATTAATCACTATGTGTGATTTACAGTGTTTTTCCACATAGTAGTTTTGCACTGCATTTATGTGTGAGTCTCAGGAATGGTCAGGAAGCATAACTGCCAGCTGCCTTCCTATTATATGGGGGTTTTGCAGCAAGCTGCATATCCCACTGCAGACGTGCATAGGGGCATCCAAGTCCATCAGGTGTAGTCAGATCTTGAACACACTCTCCTGATGTGTTATTGGAACACACCTTGGTTATATGCCTAGGTTTGATTTATTCAGTAATAATAGTGCTTTTTGAATCATGAATTTGGTACAGGAGATATTAATCACTAGGGTTTTTTTAGGCTTTGCCAGATTTGAATGCTGAAATTAATATCATGGCTGCCTCTATTTAACCTTACTGATGAAAAGCAGTAAAAAGGACAAGTACCTTTGTTACAGCTAGTAAATTCATTGTCCAGCATCCTACTGCAAACCTGCCTTTGTGTTTTTTCATGAACCAGAAGTCCGTCTTTGCAGCATGTGCAAAGCTGTACTTGGTTATAAGTTCTCTTCCACTAGCCGAGGCAAGAGATCAGTGGTCTCTCAGAAGAAAAGAGGCTGAATAGACTATGTGGAGAGGGGACATCACAACTGTACCATCCTACCCCAGCCCACAAGTTCTCTGGACCCCATTTGCCAGAGCCCTTCAGGGCCATATGCCATATTTGTAAACCTTTTATTCCTTTTTTTCCAGAGCTGCAATGTATCTGTTCTTGGCCACAATCTTTCAGTGGAAACATGCATGATATTCAGCTGGTGTTTGTCCAGGTTAGGAAGGTGGTTACACTTTTAGAACTTAAACTGCTATTTTGCATTGATTGCTTGGATGAGGGCTTTTGAACGATGAATATTGCTTAATTGTTGCCTCAAATTGGAAGTAAGTTGTTTTTGGACATCAGTTTCTGAAGCTTGTCTCTCTCAAACCTTGTTTTTTTCCCACCAAGATATTGACAGAGGAAAAAAAAAAATTTGTTTTGGAGATTAATTTGCTAGTATATGTTCCATGTACCTTATACAGAGAGACAGCTGAGCAGTAGGAGTTAAGTGATAATAAGCCCGTAACAAAGATACATGCTAATGATGGAGTGCTGTTGTCAAACACCATCAAAACAAAAAAAATTTTGTCATTACTTTGGCTTATGTGGAGTAAGATAATACACATTTTATCCAGTTCGTTTTATGATTTTTGCAAAGATGTTGATACAGTTGTGAATAATTTTCTGTACATTTAAAGCACAGAAGTTATTTCCCACAGTAATCAAAGAAACATTACCCTAATAAATTCCTGTTGGAAAGTCTCCATGTATCATGGCAGCCCTCATCCTGAGTGAAGGAAGTGATTTAATGGTCTTATATATTATGTCATTTAAATTTTATTTATTCAGTATTGAATGGCTGACAAAACTTTTATCAGGCTCTGATGCTGCAAAGACCCTGTGGTGTTGTGGACATAGGGTAGTTGTCACCTTTATCTCTGAAATAGTTTGCAGTTATGTGAAAATATGAGTTACTAAATTGGACATAAATTATTGTATCCTTTTCTAAGGACTTTGACCATTCAAAGTCAGTGGATGGGTAATTTTCAAATTATTCTAAAGATACAGAAATGTTCTTTTGAAAGATGTCTCTTACATCATTAGAGGCTGTGAAGGATGTGGAGGGAAAGGATAGACAACATCAGGCACTACAGCTCTGTTATCATCTCCCGGCCAAGATTTTCCACTCCATTGTGCCATTTGTCAATGTCTGCAATGGCTGCTAATTAAATTCTAACAATGTGGTGTTTGACTTAGCAGTTGAATGACTAAAGTGACTGGTTTTTTGGATATCATGTTGTCATATGTTTGAATTACTCTATTCTTAACTTGATTTGGGGTTGGAGGTTTTTTTGGTTTTCTATGTGTGAAATGGTTTGGATGCGTTTCACATACAGAAAAATAACAGCTGGTGAGGGGGCGAGGAAGAGTAAGATGAAGCTACCAAAATAAGAGGATAGTTTTTATCATATTTGGAGAAATCTTCAAACCACATCCTGTATGACTCTTCATCTTTTGTTTAAAAGTTCTGTATGCCTAAATGTGTCCTTTCCAGAAGGAAGAAAATTGTTTGTGTTCTGCCTTGCAATGATAGTAACTCTGCTGCAACAAAAAATACTTAATCGTAGTGTAATGATTGAATTAGAACAAGCATCAGCATATGCAATTGTCTTTAGTATCCTGGGTCTAGGTTCAATTTAATATTTCATGAACTATAAAGGGAGAGAGCTTTGGTCAGAAATGATCAAGCAGAAAAACTCTGAAACCGTGTACTTGCATGGCATCTTCACTGCCATAAAGAAATACTGGGCAGGTGAAAAGGCACCCAGAAACACTGGGTGTTAACTTTAAATCATATTTAGTCTCAGAAATTTATCCAAATCTGACAGCTTCTGCAAGAGTGCTTTGATCTCTAGCAAGGTCTAAGGGGAAAAAAGCGTTTTTTTTTTTTAATTACAATGCCTAAGGAGGTAGCCTTCCTGCAGCTTCTGTATGCACTTCTGCTATTCCTAATGAATGAAACAAGGTTTAGGGTTGAAACCTGTACTACAGAAGCTGCTGGGGGCACTGCTGCTGAGTTCAGTGACTGCAAACTCACACTTACATAATTTGCATATTGCCTCCCTGTCTCTGGGCAGCGCTGAGAGGAGCCTGGAGCTGTCTTCTCTGCTCCCTCCCATCAGGTATTTATGCACCTGTACCTTCTCTCCTCCAGTCTAAGCAATCCCACGTCAAGTTCCAGCAACTGCTTTGGAGTAGTTGTCTTCACAGTGGTGAAGTAATACTTACTTTTGTGCTTCTGTGAACAGCAGTGCGTCACCGATCACAGGTCTCTGTCTATTTCAAGTTCATTAGGAATACCAATCCGTTTCATTCACCATCATAGACTTCCCAGTTCAGCAGAAGCCTAGAGCTTTTCCCAAAATCAAACCTCTGCCACTGCCAAAGGCATCTGCACTTCTTCCCCACATCTGGCTTATTTCAGGCTCGACAGAGACCCGGAGCAATTGCTGATTTGCAGTGTCTGGCCTCTATAGGGTGTAAGGCCAAGAGCTAATCAGAGAAACCTAGTTTTCTTCATCTTGGTGACATAGAAGGCAGTATAGTCCTGTAGGCATAGACCTGTTTCCCAGGCTTCGTATGTTATATGACTGTAGGATTGAAAGGAGAGCTTTTTCTGGCATGGATGCTCACCTCAGTATTCTGGATTATGCACTTATGCACTATGCCTAACAGCTCTGGAACTGTGGAGTGCTCATTAGTTGCAGGCAGGTGAAAGAGGATCCAAAGTAAAACAGAGACACTGAAACCCTGAGTAACCACTGAACACTTTACCTTCTTCTGTATACACCTATGTAGAGTAGAAAAAAGTACATGGTGCTCCCAGGGCCAAACTCACTTCTATGCACACTCTGCATTTTTACATTGTTCTGTAGGAAAACATGTTCTGAGATTTCTGCAGAGGAGAACAATTTTTATGAAATCATTATATCCTGGGTCCACTGATACTAGACAGAAGTAGGAATTATCCTGTAATGTGAAGAACTGTTAAGCTTGTCTGGAAGAGATACAGCATAAAAAATGTTTTGGTTACATTATTTTTATATTTTAAAAGCATTTCTCCTTGGCATGTAATTTAAAAAATAGGGTTTAATGGTTGTTGGTAATTGCATGTATATTCTGGGATCAGTATGCGTAGTGTTCAAAATTGATGTTACTAATTAAATAACAGAAAGGGGAACCAAGACTTAATTGCAGTCTGTGCAGGTTGCCCCTCAGGTGTTTCGTGTCACTGGGTAAGTCTCAGCTCATTAGCAGAAACAAAGTCAGTAAGTGTTTACAGAACTGGAAGCAGCTGGAGAATTACAAAACATTACATCCCATAGAAGCTGTGTGCATGTGAATGTGTGTGGTCATGGTCATGGTCATGGTCATGGTCATGGTCCTGCTCCTGCTCACCAGCATGTACGACACATTAATGGATTGAAAAGTGGTAGAAAATGACAGCATGCATGTAATTCTTTCTGTTGATTACCAAGATAAAAGATATATTAACTGAATTTTATTACCTCCCTGATGTGGCTGTACATAATTCAGTCAGTTCAGAGGTTAAATAGGGATTGTATTCACATAACCCCTCCCTGTTTTCCTGGAAGGATCTGTTCATTTGTTTATCAGATATGAACCCTGACTCACTTTATAAATCACTCCTTTTAAAAACATTTCTTTACAGGTGAACTACACATGCTGTTCCAAAATTTTTATTGTCTGGAGTTTAGTCATATTAAGTACATGATGTTCAGGTGAACTTCACCTGAATCACCCAGTGTATCTGACCTACCTAGTTATCCCATGATCCCTGATTCTGAGTTATCTCTAAGCTTCTGCATTATCTTCACATTTCTGTATGACTTTGTGTGACTCAACAGACCTCTAATAAGCATGTTGACTGGCACAAAATTGCTACAAGCAGTTTTCTGAAAGAGGTCATCTGTTCCTGCATATTTGCCGGTTTACCCTTCTGTTTGCTCTTTAGACATCCAATATGATTACTTCTGGAATAGAATATATACATCAAATTACTATCACCCATAATTTCTTATCCCTCAAAAGATACCTAGAATCTCCTTCTTTCTTTTCTCTAGGATTATGAAAATTTTGCCATCTCAGTGTGTATCCGTGTTAATATTTAAACAAAAACAGCTTACATATACTTAAGTCTGCTGGCCCTAGCTACCCACTGATAGATTTTCTTCCTTTAGGCATTGCCAGCATTGCCAGCCATTCATGTAGCCTTCTTTTGTTTTAATGTAGACTTTACAGGACATCATGTAGACTTTACAGTATTTATATGGTTATCTAGAGCAGTAAGAATTACCCTTCTTCACAGCAGCATGATTTCTGTTATTCTATTTCTAGTCTTTCCACAAGCTTCGCAGTTTTCTGCATGAACAAGCACTTTAGGTTTTCATGAATGGGGGATGTCCAGGTGTCAGCACTGTCTGGATTTGAAAGGAGGGCAGCAGGCTTCCTGGAGGGCTGGGCTGTATTTGTAGCTCACAAAATATTTCTCTGTGTCTCCTAAAGGTTTTTCTTTCATTCGTGGCCATACTCAGTGGAACCTTTCACAAGGTGGAGCTGTCATGGGCAGACTGTCTTTTCCAGATCTGCAGAATATGTAAGACAAGAGCCTTAGGCTGGGGTTGCACTGCCACTGCCGTGGTCACTGTTGTCAGAATTCCAAGCAGCCTGCAAGTGGGTTTGCACTGCAGATAGATGTGCAGCCCCAGCTTGAGGTCATATTCATTATAAGGCTCTTTAGGAAACGCTGAATTGCAACCTTCTTATAGCAAGCAAACTCATGTCCAAAAAAACCCAAATTAAAGGCACTACGGAAGTGCAAATATCACTATGGTGTGAAATGTTGTCTTTCATCAAATTTACTTAATGGAATTTGAATATTTGAGTGTAAAATTCCCATGGGGTATGGAAACTGATTGATAACATTAAGTCTGTATTCCCAATTCTCTTTCTGCTTTTCCAAGTTTCTAAGGCAGTCTGTTATTGCTTCTTAGTAACAGCTCTCATCACATACCTTCCCATTATTTCATCTTTGAACCAAGAATGGCACTGCTGCTTCTCTTTACAACCAGATGTAATACTTCTTCACTCTAAGGTAAACAACTACATCCTCTACTAACAATTAAAGCTCGACATGTGTTCAATTGTACTTGAAGTTTGAATACACAGGTGTGCATAAATACCTTAAGGATATGACCTTAAAAATTCTCATATATCCAAAGACTCATCTTCCTTAAGGACATAAAATGTCAACTAGCAGCTTCTTTCTTGCATGAAAGATTTGTGAAAAACATCGTTAAATAACAAAAATTGTCATTTTTCTTATGTAGCTGTCCATTCTACTTTCTTTTACTAAACCATCTTAAAAATATTAAAATTAAAATGTTTGAGTCACTGAATGAAGATTTGAATTTTTTATTTATGTAAATGGCAGAATGGCTGTTATTATTTATTCATTGAATTTTGAAAAATATTTTTGAAAATGTTTTTTTTCATTTGTGAGCTGCTCTATGATCTATATAATCTCTATATGACTTTCTAGTGCAGAAGACAGAGAAGACACAGAATACAGAATTTAAATGAAATTTAAAATCTTCACAGGTGAAAGTCAGAGCTTAGAATCTCTAATTATAGTCTAATTTTAAAAGACTCATGAATCATAAATATGTTTTCAAATTATGTTAGGTAAAAAAAGACACCATTCAGCTGACATGATGAAGTTCCCATCTCAGTCAGGTTATGCAGGTAATTTAAATGCATGTCTTGTGTTTTGTATATTAGCTATATAATATATTATGATGGCAGTTAACTGCAAAAGTAGTTCTTAATAAAATAGAAGAATCTTTAATGGTGTATAATACATGCTACAAACAGAAAAGAACACACATGGTTAAATACAAAATAACAGCTCTGGGGTCCCCAGCACAGGAAGGACACCAACCTGTTGGAGTGAGTCCAGCAGAGAGCCACCAAATTGATTGGAGGGATGGAGCACCTTGCCTGGGAGGCAAGGCTGAGAGAATTGGGATTGTTCAGCCTGAAAAAGAGAAGGTTTCGCAGTGACCTTCCAGTACCTGAAGAGAGCCCACAAAAAGGATGGAGATAAACTTTTTACAAGGGCATGTAGAGACAGGATAAGGGGGAATGGCTTCATGCTGAAAGAGAGTAGCTTTAAATTAGATATCAAAAATAAAAACTCTTTTCTGTGAGGCACAGTAACGGGTTGCCCAGAGAAATTGTGGATGCCCCATCCTTGGAAATGTTCAAGGAGAGGTTGGATGGGACTCTGAGCAACCTGGTCTAGTGGAAAGTGTTCCTGCCTGTAGCAGGGGGGTTGGAACTAGATGGTTGATTCTGTGTTAATTGATTCTGTGATCCCTTCCAGCTCAGGCCATTCTATGATTCCATGATTCAGTGCACTCAGGAGGTAATACGTAAAAAGAACTTAGATTTAGTTGTCTTTGCAAATGATATATAGGAAGTCTTCTGTTTCTGTACTTTAAAATCTGTGTAGATCTTAACATTTTTAACCTTTGTTAGGGTTAGGACACTAAAATTTTCTGACATAAAATATAAAG
Organism: Corvus brachyrhynchos; assembly: GCF_000691975.1. Taxonomy (NCBI): domain Eukaryota; kingdom Metazoa; phylum Chordata; class Aves; order Passeriformes; family Corvidae; genus Corvus; species Corvus brachyrhynchos. Next base: position 11,852,756 of record NW_008237919.1, on the reverse strand, counting down.
CATAACTCCAAAAACCCAGAAAAAGAGATAGCGAGGAATGTTGGCCAGAATTCTGTGTTGGGTGTCCAAATCTTTTTACTTACAGCATTGACATTACATACGTTTTCCTGTTTCTAAGATAAGCAGCACTTGGTCTTGGTGTACTTTTGGTTATTCAGACCTGATGAATATTCATAGTCCACTGTTAGAAGAACTATGAAAAGAACTGCATGTCCACATGAAAAGAACTGTAAATGTGAATGGGAATTACTATTTTTTGCTAAAGCTTTTCTTCTCCTTGCATTCTTGCTCTCTCTGTCACCCAGTATGGCATAAACCTTCACTGTGTGTTTGAAATTGTTTAGAAAGAATAGAAGAAACCCTGCCTTTAACAAAGGAGCATCCTGGACCCTGTTGTACCTGTCTGACAAAAAAGACCCAACCCAAGAACTGCAATGTATGCAATAGTAAAGGAAGAAATAAAATCACCATATGGATGACTAAGAGATGATTCTACAAATAACAATTCTGTCTATTAGAAACCCATGTTGTTGGTTAGGTCAATGCAGCAGCTGTCCAAAATACCTCTGAAGAAATACATTCCGAGGAATTCACCAGGAGCTGCATCAGTCCTTGTGGGGCTGGTGAGCTCTTGCTGAACACAGGTCCTACTCTTTGCCTCACTTGCATTGCATAATTCCATGTACCTGTTTACACAGATCTCTAATGGTGATGAAAGTGTCCCTTTTGTACAGCCTCGTTCTAGCAGGACATAGGAAGAACTCCTGCTCTTACGTGAACTCCTGCTCTCCCAGGTGAGCACACCTCAGAATGCCTGGGATGGCTTGGGTCCCCTGTAGGAGTAGGTGGCAGTGCATGAATGGGGCTTGCTTTCCTTTCAGCTGACTTATAAACACCACTGATAAGGGCAGATGAAAATGAGATGCCTTAAGTAGTGCACATGACTGGGATCCTCGCAGCAGAGGCTGATCAGCTCTCAGAAAAGTAAAAGATACCGAAACTCTCTTGAGAGACAGACACAGGTCTGTTACCTATGATGGGCTGTGTTGATGAGAGGATGAAGTGCTTGTGTGTAGACCAACAGAGACAAGTTTTACTGAGTAGAATTTATCTAACATGGCAGATATAAAGCATGTGTTTATGGAGTTGTACAGAGAATTTTCCCTCATGTATTCCTGTATCCTGTGATGAGAGTGAGATGAAAAATTGACAGCAAAGGGGTCTCAGCTATGGCAGACAGCTTCACTGATTTTATTTCTCTTGTTTCTTGCAGTACCAATTTGTGAAAAAATTACCGTTAAAAAAAATCACATTTCGAAAACCGTTTTCCTACAACAACAGAGAATATTTGAGAAAGTTTACCTTCCTCTTACTGTTTCATTTGCTTAAAACACAGAGATTTCTTTATAAAATGGTTTTCATTATTTTTTTATTGTTTTACTTTTCTCTTTCCCCTTCAGCCATTTAATCAGGCAATTTCTGGAAGTTTTCCTGGGAATTTTATATTCAGTGGGGAAAAGATCATAGAAATGAGAAGCTGGAATAGACAGTTAATCTTTTGTGTCTTTGTTCATCCCAGCATGCAGTTAGTCCTTTGATGTTCCATTATTTTTGTTCAGCATTCTTTCGGGTATTTAAATGAACATTCGTCTACTACTACAGACATGATATTGATGAGGCTGGTAAGGCAGGTTTGTTGGTTTTAGTTTTAATGCAAGGAAAAGGCAAAAGAGGCATTAGTTGGCAGACTGAGGAGGAGCCCTGCCAACCCTAATGACGTTGGCAGTCAGGTACCCCATTTGCAGTAACCTACCACATTTTTCATTGAAGTGACAGGATACCCTGCTGCTTTGTAGTGTAATGATGGTTTCTGGATATAGGGCAATTTGCTGTATGCAAAGCCATGATAGCAAAATTATGGTAGAGATGGGGCTGAGCCCTTTGCTGTACATACATCTCTGGTACTGCCTTGCCATCCTGTTGGGTGGTGTAGTGGGACTACACCCTCATATTGAGTTGTATGATAAGGGCTCTGCTGCGCAGGGCTGACGAGAGAGGGGATGAATGGATATAATATATACATTTAGACTGCTGCACAACAGTGTGATAGCTCTGTCTTTTGGAGGAGTAAAAGATAGGACATGAAAGCTGTCCAAAATATATGATTTGCCAGCAGGGTGTGAAGAGAAGATAAAATACAGCAGGGAAGTGGGAAGTGAGGATAGTGCAGGAAATAAAGCTCTTTAAAGCTCTCCAGTAAATTCACATCTGCATCCTTGAAAATACAGTGCATGTTTAATTCAGCATGGATTGGATCCACTGAGTTTGTTCCTGTGTGCTGACCAGAGGCTGTGCAGGCCTGGCACACCTGTGTTCTGCTGTGTGCAGGTGGTGTCTCTTTGGAAGTCATGAGTTTCAATGGGATAATGTCAGTGGATTTTCTCCCCAGAAACCTTTGCTGATGAGGACCATTTGCAAAATGGATTTCTGTCTTATCATAACAAATGGGAACAAGATCTTTAAATGATAGATTATTGAGATATTTTTTTCAAAATAAGCTAAAGATTAGTTGCTGCAATTAGGCATTATGTATGAAAGATAGACAACAATAACCATAGTCTCCAATGACATTCCTGTCTTTCTCTGCATGATACTGTGAAAAAAAGTGTAAATGAATATATAAATTTAAATAATGCTCTTCCACTTTTCCTGAGGCTTTGTAGCTTTCTGTTTCATTTTGGTTTTGCATTTAACTTCTGAACTTGTTGAAGTAACACACCTCCACTGGTGGATTAGGCCATAAATTTTATCTGTATACCAACTGAGATAGAAGCCATACAGCCTTTTATTAACAAGCATAGATGCTATTGTTGTCTCTTTTCTTGGATATAAGGTAGATGTCCTGTTTGTTGGGTTTTTTATGAAGTCTAGAAGTCCTCTTGCCATCATTTGCAGGACATTTGTTTTGAGATGACAGGTATCACACAGATATTGCTCTGGGTGGGAGCCATACGCTCAGTTTCTGAAAAGTTGAGTGTTACCTCACAGGCATCTCTTCCTGCCCACATGAAACAGCAGCCACAGAACCACTGGGAACGTCCTGGGTTTCCACAGTGCAGGAAAGAGGCAGGAAGTGTGCATAAAGGTACACTTGTGGCATTCATACAGAGGAGCAGTACCTCTCAAACACAAATGGCACAGGTTGTGGTCACTTAGGGGAATCTGGGAGATTGCTTCTGGAAGGAAGGAAGGAAAGGAAGGAAGGGAGGAAGGATGGAAGGGAGGAAAGGAGGACTTCCAAATCTGTAACTGCTATTTCTCACTGAAAGAATTACGAATTGTTTTGCTTTTGTGTATGTCTGAGAATGAGAGAACTATATGCAAATACTTCTCAATATTCTCTTTTAAGTGTGATCAATTCTAGGAATAAAAGAGGAAAAAATGTATTTTTCTCATTCTAAACATCTGAGTTTGGCTTTGACAGCTGTGTTGCCTGTTTGAAAAAAATGAACACAGATTGGTCTTCTGATCGGAATATAAAGGAGAGAAATTAAAGTTCCATGAATTAGGTCCTGTTTCCCTGTCATTTTAGAGATGTAACATTCAATTGTACAGGGCAGCACAACTTCTTCATCTTTGACCTCATTTCTTCATTTTGACCTCACAAGTGGAGTCCCCTCTAAAGAAAAGTCCCCCAAATTAGCCTGAAAGCCATTTTAGAAAACTTTTTCTCTAATAGTTGAGTCAGAAATCTTGTCCTGGACATTTGGGTCACAGTGTATTATCAAAGCCAGAAACCGGCTGGTCAAAAATACAGTATTATTATTAACAGGAATTGTTGAGGTAAAACTCTCCTTCAGTCTTTGAAGATGTGGTGTTAGTATTTTCCCTTCACCTGTGCCTCCTCTCTTTAGTACTAGACAGAAGAGGAAAATTCAGTCTGCCCAGCTGATCATGAGAATTTGTACCTAAAAGCTTCTGAAATACATTCAGTATTAGCATCTTCAGAAAGGTCAAAGAACCTGAGACAGTCGCCAAAATCATGAGATTGTCTTTTCAGCTGCTTTCTTGTTTCTGAACTTATAGTAATAGTTTTGCTAAAACTTGGGACAAAGTGACATGTTCAGTCACATCATTCCATGACAGAATAAAACCCAAAATAATTCAAGTTTTATCTAAGAAAAAATTGCAGGTCCCCAAGGGTTTTGCTTCATTTGGCTTAACTTCCTTTAAAGTGCAAAATGGTAAAAGGAACATAGGGCTGGAATTACAGGGTTGTCTTTTATTGTCTATCCTTGGTTCATGTTGATTTGGAGTGCTAAAGTAGGTAGGGTAAAGTCAGTAACATGAGTTTTATTCCAGTAATTTGTGATTATGGTGATGATAATGTCTATAAACAGACTTCTTTGGGCTAAAAGGCTGAAAGCAGATAAGGATCCAAAACATACCGATGAATCGCATCATGCTAAAAAGCCCTTGTTATTGGACATTTGTTTCCTGAAAATGGGATTCTGATCTCTCAAGAGTTGAAGGCTAAGAATCACTTCTTACTTTCAAAGTCTTGGCTGTGTTGGACCATTAATGCATACTGCCCTGGGACACGAGCCTTATTCAGGAATATCACAAGAACAGCCATTCATGTAAATACCTCAACTCCGGCTGAGTCAAATGTATTTTAAGACTTCTTTTCTTTTTTCTCCAGATGTATTTCAACTTTTCTTCTTCCTGTGCCTAGGAGCTGCAGAGGACTATGATTATGAGAAAAAAGGGAAAGTGTTTGCCTCTTTTTATAACATTCCCATTATGTCTGAGTTCTGGTAGATTTTGTTCATATGAAAATAGCAATAAAATTTGTCTCTGAAAATAAATGCATCAGAAAGCTAGGATGTCAGCAGTACTCAAATCTTACTTTGATTTTCAAAGCAGAGAGCAAGATTATGAACAAGAGTAAGTCAGTGGGAGTCTTTTGGCCTCATCAGTTCCTGAAAGATATGGAAGTTGCTGTTTGTCTTAGGTTTCTACTTTCATTTGTCATTAGTTTGTAAGCTTATGTATATGTTTATATCTGCTACAAACTAAATTTAAAATTCTGAAGATAAAATGAAAAGGATGATTTTGGCGTGGGGTTTTATGTCTGTCATTTTTTCTAGAAGGCATTTTGATTAACCTTTGTATTAAGGACCATTTTACAAAGTTGCAATGGGAATTCAAACTTCAGTAACTAAAAATAGTTAGAAAGAAACCAGCTGAAATGAGGATTTTACAAAAAGAGTAAGAAGAAATAATACTGACTTTCTGGCATTTAGAATTTTGCACTGGCTCTACCAAGAGATTTAATAATTGGACAGAATTAATAGCTGAAATGAGGCTTTACAAAAAGAGCAGAAGAAACAATACTGGGTTTCTGGCATTTCGAACTTTACACTGGCTTTACCTAGAAGTTTAATAATTGGACAGAAAAACCCAGATGTATTCTATAGTGCTGTGCTGAACAGACTCAAAAGGATCTGTTTGCTCTGAGGATTACAGCTGGCTTTGGGATGATGAAATAGGATGTGACTGGTACAATCATGCTGTGCATAAAAGTTGTACTGGACATAATAGCACTGTGAATTTCTTTTGCAATGCAGGGAATAATTTTTTTGCCAATATTGAATGAAGGACAGATAGGAAAATTTTATGGATGCATGCATTATGCATGCCTTTCAAAGAACAAAAAGGTTGAAATAGTGTTCAGCTGAGCTCTCCCAGCTCTCCTTGTGTTTCCAAATCCCTGCATTGTCTTGTGCTTTTCCATCATCTTGTCCTTTGCAACTGTCTACCATAAGGGAGGAGAGCAGGGAGAGGTGGATGGATGCAGGAAAAAGCCTAGAAAACTATCAGAACTTTGAAAAAAACTTCAACTGTTATTTTAAGAAAACTGAAATACTTTGTGATTAAGAAAATCACAGTCCTTGTAGAAATGCAGCTCCAAATTTTAAAAAGACAGGAAGTAACTTTGGGGGGAAACATTAAAATTATCTATGAAAGAAGCTGAAAAGTTCTGTTCTATGTATCTAACCTCCATCTTACTAAAATATAAAAAATCCCATGAAGAGTCAAATTCTATTATTCCCATTTATAGACATTGAACTGAAGCAGTGTAACTGAGGCAGACTTGCTAAGGCCAGAGACACAGCAACATTTCAGCCTCTTATCCATACTAGTAATCAATTGGAAGTAATTTCAAGTGCTCCCAGTTTAATATTTTTTTAAATAGTTGTAGTATCATTGTGACTGATTTTTATAAAAAGGAATAATATACTTACACACACAGGAGAAAATTGTTTCCTTCCATCATTAGTGCTTAATTTTCACAAGGTGGTGAAGTACAAAGATCCTTCTGTACCAAAGAAGCTCTAGAAAATCAGCCATGAAGAATAGGAGAATTACTGCAGGCTTCTGCTCCTCTCCTTTCCCTTTCCAAAGCGCTCCCACAATACAGAGACCTGGTATTGGTATTATTTAATGATGAGGCTGCATCAAATGTGTGTCTCATGGACAGTAGATAACTTTTCCTTCTCCTCTCCTACATTCCATCAACAATGATAAGCATGCATTCCGTGGGCATTTAGGACATGGGATTCTGCAAGCCTCTTACTCAGGAAAGGTCCTATTAACTTTATTGGCTCTGAATACTGAGGTGGAAGGGCTGTGGGATGCTGGTTTCTTGAAATCTACAGTGCATTAGGTTTTTGGAACCTGTACATGCTTTCTGAATTCTAAATATATAATTAATGATTGGTTCATTAATGATACCCCTGGAAAGAGGTAACGGGAACTGAGTACAATGAGCATTGTGAGGACAGTGTAACACTTGGTTTCACTGTCACCCCATTAACTACCCCACATTGTGGTACAGGAATGACCCCCACAACTCAGAAGCCAGGAGAATGAAATAACCTACCTTCTGAGATTTCCTGTGGAATAGGGAAGACTACTCTGTGTCTTCTCATTAAATGTGATCAGTAAATCCACATTACCTTGTGACACCACACTGAAAGAGCTGGCTCTTATCTTCGCTTTCAGACTGCAAGCCCAGAGGTTAGTGCAAAACATAGGACTGATAGAAATTGAAGTGCACCTCTTGAAGACAGGCATTAACAAACCTTATCCTTACTAGGCTGAATTTCATTCTCATACACTTCAATCATCAATGAAGGTCATAGAGTCTTCCTATGGCTGACTGACTCACTGCCCAAGTGCATGTAAGCTCAGTGAGGGAATTGAGGGAATCATGGCCAAGAGCCAGACCTCACAGATGGAACATTTCTCACTCTTGTGTTGATGCTTCCTACAGAATTAATCAAATCAGCCCCAAATCAGCTGATCTCATTTGAGAAATTAGTTCTTCTCTCTGGAAAAAGAAGTGTAAATCTGTCGCACAGCTGAGGCAAACCAGTTTAGTCATATCATCCACCCACCTCCAGGGCAGTTTTGCCAGTCTGAGCAGTGGATGCCAGTGGAGTGCCCTGGCATCACCTCAACACCTGGTATGGCATCTTCAACCTCTGCGATGCAGCAGTCTCTAGGATCATCTTCACCTGGTACCTACCTACCTGTGTAACAGGACTTGAATGAAACCCAATGTCTAGCCCAGGATGATGGGCTGCACTCAAACCTTGCAACAGCAGACTGAGAACATTCTTCTGTTGTTGCACTATGGTTCATCTTAATTTCTGATAGGTAGAGATATGATAGTCAACTGTATGGCAAGGCTTGTAGTATGTCTTCTGTACACTTCCCAGGGACATTAATGACTTTTAACATCCATCTAAACATCCAGCCCTATTCCTACCTCATGTTCAGTCTTTGGCCTCTACAGCTTCCTATGGTATAAAAGTCTGTGGATTAATCACAGTGTGGGAAAGGCAGCTTCGTTTTACAAATTTTCACTCTCTCATATTTTAATGAACATTCACTTGAAAATCACTTTGAGGGGGGACCTTACATCTATCTGGACTAATTGGATTAACCCTACATTTCTCATCAGTGCTCCTTCTGTCTTCGATTTATTTTGGAGAGCTCATAACATGCATAAATATTTAAATGTATATGCTTTCATGAAAAATTGATCAAGAGCCAAAATTGCTATTTAATACTATATTAGAAATGCGTAATTCCAGGAAATATTATGCTTACTCTACAGAAAGGTTTTTCTTAACAGATGTGGGTTGGGTTTTTTTCCTAGGAAAAATGTGAGTGAAATTCTATATTGTCACATCTTGAAAAGTGACATAAAAATATACCAAACTTCCCTGGACTAATCAGGACTGAAGCAATCAACCTATTCCTATCACTTTTTCCTAATATTTATACAGAACCAACTTAGAGCTCTATTTTCTCATCACCCAAATAGTGTTTGGACATTCATTTATATTTTTGCAGTCTACATGTGAAATTTGGGATTGTTTGGCAGATTTGTATATTCTGCAGCCTCAGTGTCTCCTCATTAGGAAATGGATGACTTAAATAGAAGCATGTTCCAGGTCGAGAGTCTCAATGCTTTTCACTGGATCTTATAAACTCTTAATTTATGCCTGTAATTTTTCTACTATTTCTGTTGATTTTCACTACACTTTATTCAGTAATTGCTCACTGACATTGGAAGTATTTAAATGTCCCAAGATCAATATTTCTAGTCATATTGTGTTTTAGCACAAATATATTACGTATGAAAATTTGAGTAGTTCACTGCAGACAACTGCTGATACACAGAAACATGAAGCTACTTTTTAATTAATCACTAAGAATAATTGATTTTATACTCATGAGAATTTTATCTTAGTTTACAGACATAATTCAAAGTTTAATGTGGACCTCATAAAAGGGCAGGTGTTTCCTCTTGGAGAAAATCATATGGTAGTGGGAGAGGTAAATGGGAGAGGAGTGAATGTACCTCAGATACCAGTTTGGCTTAGGGCAAAGTCCCTTTGGAGTGGCACTTGGCAAAATGCATTGTTGTAGTTGCATAATGCTGGCTAGGGATATGCTGCCTCCCATGTGCTTCATGGACTACGTGAGGCACTGGAACTGCTGTGACACAACTCACACAATTTTAGAAAGCCAAAATCTTCTGTGCATGTGTATCAGGCACCTGAGCCAACCAAAGGGGCTAACCTGATGCCCAGTGCAGCTGCAATCTCAAATACTAAACAGTGACAGGAAGGAAAATCTGATGTGTTTAAGGGGGAAAAAAGAAAGAAAATTCAGGTATTTTCACAATTTTTTGCCAGATTTGTTGTAGTCCTGCACCAAAAACTGTACAAATACATCTGCAATGCTTTCAACTTCCCTCCTGATGAATCCATCCTTATTTTGGTTGTAAAGCTGAGGCTGTGTGATGAGGGTGACAGTATGAAACACTGTGACACTAATGAGCTGTACACACTCACTGTGCAGACAGCAGATCAGGGTGCTCAGGATCCCATAGCTTGGCCACAGTGCAGGATATGCTTTAGTGCAGAAAACCTTCCCATTTTATAGTATTTTTGTTGATTTTTTAAAAACATATAAAAATAACTGGAGCACAGACAGGTAAGACAGTGGCTTTCTGGGCTTTCTCTTTTGTTTGACTTAACTAAATATGGGTGTTGGTTTGGTTTTTTTTTTGTTTTGTTTTAGCACAAAATAGAACTCACTACCCCGTGGCCCTGAAGTACGTAAAATTCCTAGCATGTATAATTTTTCTATTTAGTTTTCATCTTTTTTCATAAAAGTATTGTTAAGACGTATACTGTCACCTTTAATCTTCTTTATCCTTGATTATTTTTGTTCTGTATAATCAGTTTAGCTGGAGGTTTGAGAAAACATCTGTGGTGGTAGGATCAGAAGGAGCAACAATGCATAGAAACTGAATCGTGTATTTGAAGCTCATTGCAGAAAGGATATAATTGGTGATAAGGAAAATGTAAGAAATAGATGCTTCTCTGAATTTTTCTTGAGAAGCAGAACTTGACCTGGAAAATTATGGTTTATTGTAATATCCTAAAAATGTTATTTCAGACTCTCTGTTACACATTCCCTTTCGTGTTAGGGATTTGTTTGTCCCTTTAGCATGAAGATCTTTATTAAGAAGCCCCTGTAGGATGTCAGTTGTGAATGATCTTCAGTGGATTTCTGTGCTGAGTTTCCCTTTATGGAACTCTGTCTTCCCAAGTCTTCCATTACACAGGCAGAAAACTCCTTTAGTTCAAATTACCTTTTTTACTTGACTCAGAGAAACCTAGAAACTGTCGCTACAGTTGCAATATCCAGGTCGGTAATTGCTCAGGAAAATGAGCCGTCCAGGGTGTTCGCCTCTGGGCTCAACAAGTCGCTATTGCCAACAGAGGCAGTGGATTCAAAATTATAACCTCCTTGGGGAGGTGGTTGCAATCCATGATAAACACTGCAGATGAGCAAAGGTAAAGGCTTAGTGCTGTCTTACTGGGAGGCTTCAGCCCTTTCTTTTCCAAGGCAAAAGGAGCAGCTAGAGGAACACAGTAAGACATAACTTGCATATCTATGTTAACGCTTTGTTTTATTTGTGTAGATGGATTACTTTACAGGGGTTAATTTCACTTTTTTTGCAGGTGGTATTAGAACTCATAAGGATTTCATTTTTGTAATTATAACCTGTAAATGGCTGGTCAGGTTTCCATTGAAGGAGTGATTCTCTTAATAATGACACCTTATATTGTTTGTCTAGGTATTGTTGCATTTGTACAGGTATTGTTGCATTTGTGCTTCATCCATTAGCAGTTTTCTATCCTAATCTCTTACCTTTGTGGACTATAGTCAAAACAATATCTAGGTATGCCATCAGAATGGCACAATAGTATTAAAATATTTAAATTTTAATAACCTTTTGAAAATTTTCTGATAGAAACACTTAAGACTTTTTTTCCTTTCTTTTTTCTATATTATTTCTTTTCTTTTTCTTTTTTTTCTCCTTCTCACTAATTTTTTTCAACAAAAATTGTTATACTTAAGAATTTGCAGAAAGGCAATTTTACACCAGACCCTCAGGTCAGAGTTAAATTTCAGTCACCTTCAGGAGGCATGTGCCAGAGTCGAGAATATAATGCCCCCAAGTGTGTCCTTCATCCCAGCCCAGTCTGATAATGTTGTTGTAATTGAGGAGATCCGTTGCCTATGCTGAATAGACATAAATTAGTTGTGATCTTGTCAGAAGGAACTTGGGAAAAGACTGTAATCTTGCCCTGTTCCTATCATTTACCATAAGCACGCAGAGTTGGCCACAGTAGAATGAACTTGATACACCTCGAATCTGGTCAACTTCTGCTTTATGCTTTTATGTATACAGTACCAAAAAAGGATAATAGAGAGCACAGAGCACATTTGTGATGTTCTTCTCACTCTAAAGCAGGTGCTCTTGGGATCCCATCAAGCATTTATGTAAATTACCTTTCACTGATTGAGTTAGAAATTCCATTCCTAAAGTGACAGATTCTGGATTGCTTCCTTTCCTTTTGACAGGAAGAGTCAAATACACTCCCTTGTAGTGTCTGATGTAGAAAAAGGTGACCTGTAATACTCTTACCTAATTTTTGCTATAATTGCCGAGGAACTAAGATTCACACTGACAGCTGAAAAGGAGAAGCAGATCCCTTCAATGGACAGCTAAACAAGGGATTCTTACACTAAATGTGAGATGCTTCTTCCTCGGATATTTCTTGGGTTTTTTTGGGAGGAAAAGTCACCAAAAAAAAAAAAAAAAAAGCAAAAATAAAAAAGCAACCCCAAAATTTAAAAAAATCTTTATAGCTGCACAAGATGCATCCTGAGGTAAGGCTTAAGGGCAAATTTCTTCCCTTCTATTTAAGAGGTTTTCTAAAAGGGTCCTGTAATCTCTGGCTGCAAGACCAGGTGAGAGTTTTAAGCAGCTGATGCCAGACTGACAGGGTGCTGCAGTCTTCAGGCTTTCCCCAGGACCACGAAGGACAATGGAACTGTTACAGAGACACACACACACTGCAGCCTCGGATGAATATTTGTTAAATGACCGAATTCAGACCTGGTAGGCGGAAATGTGACTCTCTTGAAGATAATGGAGTTTCACCACATTTTACTGTCCCTGGGTATGATGAACCACAATCCCAGTACACTAAATCTGTGAGAATTTGTTACCTCTTTATGGGCTCTTTAAGACCTTCTATTGCCTCTGAAGCTAGATATTTTTCTGGCTGTTTCATTTCCGTGTTTTTATCAGTGAGGTCTTAACACACTATTTAACAATATCTCTATTACTGTGTTATGATACCTGGCTCAAGCAGGTTTATATGAATGTATTTTGATTTTATGCCTGCTAAGTTTGCTCACTAACAACAGTTATTATTATCCCCATAACTCAGGGTCACCAACTTAGACACTCTTTATGCTATCCTAATGGATCTCTAGGGATCCTCATGACAGTCTTTCTATTTCAGCAGAAACTCCCTTTCTCATTTACTCAAGATCTTCAGACCAGGCTGTCTCAGTGTACTGACAGCTTCAAAGCTCCAAACCAGTTCTTCTCAGGTGTTCCATGAGTCTGGGGTACAGAAGACAAAGTCTTCACATCTGTTATGTTCCCTCTCAAGATATCTCTATATTTCGGTGATTAGGGTTGGAGCAGTTTTGTAAGCACTGAGGATGTCTAATTCAAGAAGAAGCAAAGAGAAGATTTTGCATTTTGAAAATGCCATCGTATTTTAAATGGAAGAATCTTATCATACTTCAAGTTGCAATAAAGCTCAGCTGTGTGGTAAGAGCAGATCTCATGCATCAAGACCCGACAATCCCAGTGGTGTAAAAAAATGAGAAAAAGGGAGGAAAAGAAAGAAAAACACTCAGTACTGACAGAAAAATCAAATTGATAGTGGAAAAGGAAAGCAAGTATTTTATGGTTTTACATTATAGCTTATAAATACTGATAAAGAGCAACAGTCAAAATGTGTGATGTTTTTCTTTAAGAAAAAAGTTTCCTTTTTTTCTGAACCATAGCCATATTCCCAGTGTGATATCTGACCCACGGATATTTAATTCTCTTTATGCAGCTCTGGTTAGGAAGGAAGAATACTTGCTTGGTTCCTCAGAGCAGCAAGCTGGCCTGTGGCTCTAAATAGGAAGTTTAAAATAAAAAAATTAATCTTTTTCATCTCAAGTCAACTGGCTCAGGCAGAACTTAGTAACTTCCTAAGTCAGAAGTTGCCAGAAGCGTTGGAATGCTTCTGTGGCCATCTGACATAGTCATCTTTCCTCTCTTCTCCACTACATATTGTCTGCAAAAGGGACATGAAAGCAAGGAAGCGGACCCCAAAGTACCACATGGAAGTACTGTCTACCAGGCATCATGTGGAGACCCAATACCTGGGTCTTCTTGGACACAGAAGATTTGAACCTAAATTATTTCTTGGGTAAAATTCCACTGACTTCACAAAAAGAATCTGAACTTGAGGAAACTTCTAAATTTCACTCTGATTCTAACACAGGGAAAGAAAATGCTTCAGTGCTATAGTTTGTCTCATCCTGTGACTTGCGTGAGGAAGCTTTAGGAAATTCAAGAATGGGGAATTATCCAGACTGTTTCATTTTTGATCTCAGAAACTGCTAATCAAAATTAAAATTGTATGATTTCACTATGTCTGACTCATTCTTCACCTTCAGGGAGATATGCTACGACAATATTCCAAAAGAATCTTCATTGTGCAAACTCAACATCTCACTCTTTAAGGATGCATTGATGTTTAATGCTTGACTTTATTTCTAATGTAGTAATTGTGTTATCTTCAACATTGTGACCTGTCCAAGGAATTAAGCTGAAACCATCTGGAACCCTTTCTGAGTGTACTTGGGTAAAGGTGGTACTTTGCTAATGAATAGCATTTAAGGTATTTAAATTTACCTTTGGACTTATTATATATTGTGATGCACATAGATTACACAGATTATTGTTACAGGAAAAAAACCCAACAACAATTTAGTGAAAAGCCCCAGAGATCAGTCGTCTTGAGAACTAAATGTCTTGAGCAAGGAGTTCATTTGAACTGATTTTGTTTTTTAGACACTGCAAATGGATGTAAACAAGCTGAATATCACATTGCTTCGGATATTTCGCCAAGGAGTGGCAGCAGCACTGGGACTGTTACCTCAGCAAGTTCATATCAACAGACTCATTGTAAGTACCAAAAGACTGTGTGTATTGAAGTGTACCTGTTTCTTTAAATTATCTTAAATTTATTTTCCTGTCACTATGGAAGAGTGCAATTAAATAGGACAGAAGAATACTTATTATTTCATTTTTTCAACTGCACTACAGAAAAATTGATCCCCATAAAAAATTATTTAAATTTTCTTTTGAAAAGACACCATTGTCAGCTAAGCCAGATAAATCTCTTTTTTGTCCTATTCATAAGCAGATTGCTTATCCCTTAGTTTTCATTCGAATGCAGTTCTTTTTCAAATTCACACCTTATCCATGTTTTGTTTCTCAAAGGTTGAATATTGCTCATAAAATACACGTGATTCTTCCTTTCAAAGGCATCTTCACAATTTATCCTCAGACTTTCTATTAGTAAATTAAATGTCATCTCACAATATTACTATTCGTGCTTTGTTATTCTGCTATAATAATCTGTCCTCAAAAATGATATTGTAGACTACAGCATCCTATTGGCAAAAGATGGTGATAAATTTGCTTCTAGCAGAAAAGGCTTTTTTAATCAACTGTCATTGTATGGTTTTCTGTGTATGCATATTTAACACTGTTGTCTTTTTATGATAGTTTTACCATGAAGCAAGAAAACCCAGCATCATGTGTGTATTGCTAGCCTTCAATTCACTTTGCAGAGGGAAGAAGAGTTATTTTATTCTACATGCAGGGTGAATATTAGGGAAGAAAACTGACAGGTTCAGCATAAAAGTATTTTCTGCCTTGAAAGGTTGATAGGATTGTATACATCAAAAAGATTATAAAACTCTTTCAAGTAATGTCTCTGTGAGAAAAGATCGCACAAAAATACAGCGAAAAAGATCAATAGGAATGCACTGCAGCCCTTTTCATGTTCTTCAGGGATCTCACTCATTCGTGACAAGCGATGCTAAATTTCCTTTGTCCCCTGCATTGACCAGAATGAAAGATTTAAAGACGTATTCAGAGAAAAGCACAATTAAATGAGAAATGTTTTGGAGTCTGAGATGTGTATTTCAACATACTGAATCACCTAGTAGCTTTCTTACTATGCTCTATAGAAATTATGTAAATAAACAGAAGAAACATGCTGTTCATTTTCCTACTGGCTCCATTGCTTTTTGCTTTCTCCTCTCATTTGTGATTTAAGGGAAAAGGTAATGTCATTTTGCACCTGCATATAGCCCAGAATACAGTAAGTACTATTATTAATTAGTCTTCTCAACACCTGTAAAGGTTTTTCTATGAGTTAATATTTCAGCGATACAAGAAAGCAAGCAAACTTTTCCCCTATTTGCTCTAAAAATCATGCACAGTCAAAATTCACAAGGAAGACAAATGCATCTTAGGAGACATTATTCCCACTTTTCATCCTAACATGAGACAGTTCCTCTCATGCAGAGTGCTGACAAGCAAGCAGAGCACATCAAAATTCATCTTGCCTTGTTTCAGTGTTGTCTGCTCATCTAGGCTCCCTGTAAAAGCAGTATAGAGAATGGTAACTGCAGGAGAAGAGGCATTGAGATCCATCCCGATAATATTAGGATGGATTAAATAATTCTCTAGAGATGCCAGTCTCTCTCTGCTGACTTTTGGAGGCAGACAACTGAAGTGAGGTAAGGTGACTCACTCCCAAGGGAGCAGCTCTCAGAAGTGATCAGGAGTCTGGAAGCCAGGATGTGGATGGGCACAGGGAGAGAAGAGAGCCTGCTAACCTCTAACATGTAACAGCACATAGTGTGCCAGGAAATATTAACTTCCAGTATCTCCTTAACGTTTCCAGTACATCCTTCTCCCATAAAGGTCATTTAATGGGCAAAGAAACTCATAAACAGAGGAGGCACAAAACACTGGGAGTGCTGCATACCCACCAAGCCTTGCCTGGTGCCAGTGATGTTCACCCAGCAGCAGTCACCTACTCATGTCAGAGACTGAGTACAACCACAGCCTTAAATCAGTTTCTTCAGGTCCCACCAGTAGCCAGTGTCCTTACCATTCTTATTGAGCAGATGGACCAGCAGTGCATGTGAGACCACAGAGGACAGATTTAGGGCAGACACGTTTGCAAGAGTCCCTTTCTGTGCAGCTCTCTTTTGAATGCAAAGAGTATTTTATGAAAAGAGTATTTTATGCAAAGGTGTTTTAAGAATAGCAAAAGATGTCTTTTTCTTCACTTCAGTAGAGATGATGCACATTCAAGGTGATGGGAAGGAGGCAGGGGAAATCAGGGTTATCCCAGTTTGAACTGATCCCATAATGATGAATAGCAAATAACCAGACTGGTGAGGTTCTTGCCTGCTCAGGTAGCAATGCAGGGAGCAGCTCCATGCCTGCCTCATGTGTGGGAAATCCCCCAGGTCTGAACTCTGTCCCACAGTGTCAGCTATGCTGGCCATAGCCCTGGGGAGCCAAGGTTCCCACAACCTGTTTGGACATCAGAGCTGTCTGAAGCACTGGTCTCGGGTGCTGTTTGAGTCTATCACAACAGAGAAACTCTCTTTCCTTTTGCTACCTTGAAAAAGAGTGAGCATCACTGACATTTCTAATACAGAACCTCTTAGGCTGCCAGGACTGGCATCAAAGACACCAGGACAAGTATTAATAGATAGGAGAGTGGACATCCTCAGGTTACCCATTAAGTGTTAACAAAACTTCCCTGGTCCTTTAATTTTGTTGTACCATATTAATTTGCACTGCAGTCAACTAAAAGGACTTCATTGTGGTATGTGTCGGCAGTGTGTTGACAAGGGGCTAGAAAGTAATATATATATATATATATATATATATATGTATGATATATAATTTCTATCAGCTCAGCTCAGATGAACTATCTGCTAAAATCCCTGCTGGCACATTGCCATTGACCCCATCCCATGGCTCCTCCCATCACAATGTTACATTGATTGTTTAATGACACAAGACTCAGGAAAAGTCTGCCTTGTCAATAGTGATTGAGACAAAGCATACATGCCCATGTATAGGATTTGCATTTTCTTCCACAGTCTGCTGGGATTTACAGAGACAGGGAAAAGGTATGCTCTCCTCACAGAGCAGGTTGCAACCTTTATATTCCATGCTTTTTTTTTTGGAATTATAGTTGCAATCTACAGACAGCAGAGATTATCTAATGTCAGACCCCTCCTATGATTTTGCTTTTTTTTTCCCCTAGGGGAAGAAGAACTGTGTAGAACTGTTTGTGTCCCCACTGAACAGGAAGCCAGGAATTTCTGAGGCACTCCCATCTGAAGAAGTGCTGCGTTCCCTTAATATCAACATTTTGCATCAGAGTTTATCCCAGTTTGGAATAACAGAGGTCTCCCCTGAGGTTGGTTATCAATTTTCTAACCTGTATTACTTTGATACAATGAGGCGCTTACATCCTCGGTAGTCTTCTGGCTGAGGTTCTCAAGCATGAGGCAGAAAATGTATAGGCTATGATAGCATTGCTACTATAAAGCAATTATCATAGAAACCTAGAATAGTCTGGCTTGGAAAGGACTTTAAAGATCATCTAGTTTCAACCCCTCTGCCACGGGCTGGTGCATCTTCCACTAGGCCAGATCCATCCAACTAGCCCTGTTAAACAACTTTAGTAGTGCTTCATTAGGCTATTTACTCTTTAACGTCCAGGTCCTCCTCACACAGATGAGCTGTCATTGAAATCAGAGTTTAGATCCTAAGCATGCACCAATTGCCTTAAAGGAAGTGGACATAAGGAATTCTGGTCTATTAATGGGGGTAAGAAGATACAACAGTTTCAGTAGAGAGATAAATGGAATGCAGAATCTAGGTGTCACCATTACTACCCATGTAACTTGTGTCTGACATGATTTTGAAAAATTGAATCTGTACATTACACCCATGCTTCTTTCTATTTTCAGGATTGGTGAGAGATTTTTCTTTACCTGCTCCAAATAGAGGGCAAAATTAAACTTATAGCTATTATTTGTATAACTTCATCCATTTTTTGGGAAAAAAAAATCCATTTCAAAGCAGAGACTACATTGTCAAAATTCAGATTCTTGTTTTAGCTGTTCTAATACAAAACAAAGCAAAGCAGTGGTTTCCAAACGTCAAATAAAGTCTTTATATCACCCATCAGCAACCTGAGCTGTTTAGGTCAGAATTTCCTTTGTATCTGAAGCACGAGTCTGATGGTTGGGATAGATGCAATTATCTATTCCTAGTACTTTAGTTACAAATAGCACTTCAGGTAGACATGGGGCAAGAACTTACATGAGTAATAGATGAATGGAGAAATGTCATCATGCTATGAAGAGATGCTGGAAAAAAAACAAGCTCTGAACTCAAGAGCTCATCTTGAGTTAGATACATTTCAATAATCTGGAGTGCTCAGATATTTGTATTTTCTTTCTGAAAAAAATGTAGCTAATAATTTAGAAAAGGATTATTAGAATGAAAGTTGTGCAGTCTATAACTCCTTCAAATACTGTTGGAGACACAAGAGATTATTTTAATATTTCAATTGATAGCAGATTATACAGCTAAGGCACTGATCCTGAAAAATAATGCAGCTTTACACTAATAGGTTGCTTTTGGATCTCAGTAAATGGTTTACATGTGTAAGACTACACAGAAAACAACATCTAAAAGGCAGCAACATACAATCTTTACTTGGTCAGCTACTAACCACTTATTTTCCCTCAACTTGCTCTAAGAACAAATTTTTCCAAACAGCAAACTGAAACAAAACAGGCAAACCTTTGAAGGAAGGTATAGTTATACAAAGCCTTACATAGCTTTGACACATTATCTTACCCATTGTGTGTGTACTCCTGAGCTATCAATCCTGATTAAATCATGAGCTAATAAATTGTACACTGTTCTAGCAAAAGTACGAATGCTTCACGACCAGTATTGTATGTGCACTATCAGTGTATCTGTGCACAAAAGAAGCATTACTCTCATCTTGGTGGGTGGCTGACACAGAGGTGTTAGGGCTGGAATTTGTCTCCTTTTTCAGCTGTATTTCAGTAAGAGTTGCCTAAGACTTGAAAGTCTGCTGTCTCTCTCTCTATGGTAAACAAAAAGAGATATGTTTGACAGGTAGTCCATCCCATCTGTGAGACACCTCTCCTGAGATGGCTTGGTTGACTCTTTTTAGCAAGGTTTAGTGTAAACTAGACCCCCATAGGGTTAATGCTGAGGGAGATTAGCCTGTCCAAAGAAATTTTACCAAGATTTTGTAGGAAAACCCACATGGAAAACTGCTCTGCTCAAAGTCTCAGCCCATACTATACCATAAACAGCAAAAGTCTCAGTGAATGTCGGTACCTGGAGCTACATTTCCATTCATTACAGAAATAATTTGCTTGTTCACATCAGCACAAAAGCGTTGATCACTGGTTGATCTATTTTCAAGTAAATTGCCTGTCTCAAAATGACATCCCAGTTTCTTATTCTGCAGTAGCTGAAAGAGCAGTTTCCTTATGTGTCTTTGCTGTGGGAACCACTAGAGCACTTTACTGCCTGGTGTAGAATGAGATATGTACTGGTGGGAATGTGTAATTTTAATGGAATCCTTGCCATTTCAGGGGTACAAGACAATGTCTATACCTTTCATATCTCCTTGCTTTTCCAATGGCTTATTGTAGTTTTAGGATTTGCTCTTTTATTATGGTCTGAAGTTTGTGTGTGAAGTGGGATTTCGGATTGAATTCTGCTCCATGGGATGTACCAGTCAAGAGCAGGCCTCTCCAGAACAAAGTACCAAATTGCTGCTTCATGGTAGGACTAAATTCAATTACTTAGCTAGTCTGTGTTATTATGATGTGGGAATCCTGGTTTCCTAATGTCTTTAAATTGTGCTTGGATTAAAAATAAAATACTACTAGATTTCAGAATTTACTAGAAGAGAACTTGAAGTGATTTTGAATGACAAAAGTAACTGAAGTTCCAGTAAATAAAATAAGGGTTACTATGTTTTGAGAGCTAAGCTAACTTCCAGCTGGAGATGTGTCACTGAAGGAGAAATTTCCAGAGTTCATACCAAAATTATGCAATCCCAAAATGTACCATTACAGCCTCCTTGCACAAAGAGGCTGCCTTTGAAGTATGTGATATTAACATACTAGAGAAGAAATCAAAGGAAGCAATCATGCACTTAAAGTATACAGAAACTGTAAGTCGCTGTAAGGACAAGGGATCAAAACCAGTATCTTAGAAATTACAACAGCCTGGGCTGACAGAGGCACCTGGGAACAAAGCAGAGCACAAGGACATGCTCCCGTGATCGGGCAAGGCAGGTGTAGTGTAACACCTGCATGGCTGCACCCAGAGCGCCCAACAGGAACAGGAGCACTGCAGGCTGCCAGTGTGGATGTGGAATCACAGCACTGCATCACGCATGTGCCTAAGGTAGAGCCTTTGGGGAGACTTCGTCATGGGAGACATGGTTAAGTGGCTATTATCCAGTGTCCTGTGAGCCTGAGAGGTCACACACGTTGCTCCTTGTTTTCACTGGGGGTGGAAGTGATTTCTGGGCAGCCTTTCCTAATGTGCCTTAGCTAAAATAGCTAATTAATAGCTAGTTAATAGCTAGTTAAAAGAGCAGAAAAAACAAAGCTGTTCAGTGTGAACTTCCATGAACCCTTTTTGATCTTGAGTTCTACCCCCAGCTCCCTGTGAGCTTTCTTCTGAGCTCAGAACTACAGCTCGCTGTGCTCTCACTAGTGTTCCAGCCCAAGGTACTAACTGGGGTTAACTGACCCAATTTGCAAATTCACCTATTGTCCACTGAAAATTTACCTTTTCTGGCAGGTCCTGATACTGCAGCAGGATCTTTCAGTCACAGATTTTACAGTGACTACTTCAGGTCAATGTCTCTCTTGTTATTATCAAAAGCTGGCTGCTCGTTTTACTTCCTTGTAGAAATACTCCACTATTTTTCCATAATAAGACCAGAAAAGCCAGAGTGAGTTTTTAGTGTCTTTAAAAAAAGAAAAAAAGTTTATAAAAATTGTTTAGAAAAAACACATTTGTTCCAGTTCAGAGCAAAGCAGATACCCTTGGGTGCAGGCACTCTTCCATAAGGTTAGTGATTGAATGGCATTGTAAGAATACATTTGATTCTTCTGCACCTTGAATTATGCTGTATTTAAACAGTTTAAATTACCCTGGCTCATTCTGCCTGAAAAACTTGCCTGATTGGAGACTCCTTAGGGAATGGAAATACTAGGAAATTATGCCTTCCTCCCTGTTTGCTCTAGACCTGATGCTGCCTGAGCTACTGGAATTCCCTTGCCACTCCATCCACTCTGATATTACCCCACCTTATTAGCTGCGGATTTTTGTAAATTAGTCTGAGTATATCCTCCAGCGTACTCCTCAGAAAGACAAAAATCATCTCGTTTTTGCCTTGCATTTGGCCATCCAATTAGCTTTTATCCTGGGCCTCAGCAAATTGTAGTGAACGTGGCAGTTACTATCCCTCTTATCAGTTTTCCCAGACAAAGGAACAAAGTTCTGAATGAGCAGCACTGACATTTCAAGAAGCAGTTCCTTATCGTGAGTGTGAGATGACTCAGTTATTGGAGGTCACAGCTTCTTCTGTCATTAGGAAGCAGCATAAGTAAGGATTTTGCTCTCCACCAATTAGATCCAGGAGAGAGATTTCCTTGAGTAGGTGAAGGTACTACTAAAATGTTTCGAAATGGTGTGTCAAGTAAGTTTGAGTTGTGGTATATGTTTTTTACCCTTTTTACAGCATTTTTAAATATTCTTTGAACATCATTGTTAGAAAGACAAATCTGGCAAAGACGTATCTTGAACACACGTAGCTCTAGACAGACATCACAGAGATTCCTTCTCTTAAAGTCTTCTTTTATTCTCTTCATTCTGTTATGTGTATGAAGTCTGTTATAAAATATTTTAAAAGTTTTGTGACATTAGTGAATTAAAGTTTATTTAAGTCTCTCATCCACTGTGACTAAAATTCCTATTAGCTCTTCATTTACTTTTTAGTGTATTTGTCCTTTCAGTGAAGAGGTATTAAACGGCCCCATTTACTCACTTACAAAAGGTCAGCACAGCCAATTCTCCTTTAGATCCTGCTTTTTATCTAAATTTCCTTCTGAGAGATATGAAACACCGGAAAGCCATCAGGTAACCCACTCAGGGTCAAACACTGAGTTTATAGCTAATAGGCCACAGCTGCAGCTGCTGCTGTCACCATGGAATTCCCATGGACCTCAACAGGAGCAGTCTTGGATGTAGAGCAGCTGCAGGTTTGGGCTCTGAGCCAGTATTGGGACCCAAGTCCTGTGCCATGAGCACAGCAGAATGACCTTGCTGTGCTGAGGTAGCAGATTGCACAGAGAGCTGTACCCCACTACAGTGGCAGCAGTGTTTAAATATGTCTAGGAACAATTTTTGCAGAGATATTTGGCAAGATTTCCAGCTTCTCTTTGAAACCCCTGGGTTTTAAGTTGCTCATTAAACATCAAACTGACACTTTATAAGCCTTTTTAAACTGTCAATACGTGCAATATTTTAAAGCCAAGACCATGAAACACTGCATGATTACACACACACACAAATGTACTAATTTTACAAGATTGGTTTCTGTAGTTGTGCTGAAGGATTTCGACTGTGGTCCCCAGGACTATTACTTCCAAAGAAAACTCTTCTTTATTATGCTTTCCGTTCTAAAGATGTCAGCTCTCAGTTACACACGTGCATTTGTTTAAGCAAGCAAGTCTCTGTAAATTAGTCATGCTACCAAATTCCTCTCTAACTGTTTGCATTTTGTAGCAGTTGTATCTGTGAATTGTCTTGCATTGTCCTACCTCTTTTCAAAACTAGCAGGACACAATCCTGTGCTGAAAGGAGGACCATGAAAACTATATTGGGATCCAGCACCCAGCAGATTTTTTGTCAGCTTATTGTCTTCCTCAAGCCATGATCTCCCACTCCTCAAGAAGCTTTTTCACATTAATTCATCATCATCGGGACTTTCGGTGTTTGGGAGGCTGAAGAGGCTTGGCTTTGGGAGGCTTTGCCTTTTTGGAAGACAAAGTTGATACATTAGCTATGTGAAAGAGCAGGCTAATGGGTGGCTAAGGAGATGCTGGAGCATGATGTACCCGTGTAAAGTGTTAGAGGGTCCCTGCAGTTTTACAGGCCCACTGAGCAGCCACTCATCTTTGTGTAGAGGAACTCTTCCCTCTGTGATAAACTGCCAGTCCTCTTGCACAGTATCCCCAGAGAAGAAAAAAGGCCACATTGGGATGGGGAGACAACTTTGTAGTTGAACAAGAGGATTATTTAAAACCATTTGGGAATTTCAGTGAGAGGGAAACATAAAAACCTTGACCATTTACAATGGAAACCAGAATTTTAGAAAGTTGGTTTTACTCAGTCTGAGAACTCTGCTGAAAATACACAATTAAGAAAATAAAGGCAAGTAGCTGAAAATTGGAAGGGTGATGTCTACTGAACTGTGGTCCCAGAAACATCAGACAACATACTTTATTCTAAGTAATATATTGCAGTTAGACCAAGGATACATGTAATTTGTTTCTGCTACAAAATGTCTGTTGGAAAACATAGTGAAATTCTGGTAATTTAATTGTCCAACCAAGTCCCAATGCTGCAATAAAGACAAAAATAAATGCTTTTACAGTCATTATTATTTCCTAATCCCCAGGAGTTTCCCAGGAGCTCTGGAAATTTTAGTGTCCACAGCTGTTTCAGAAATGTTCTATCAGCAGGAAGCCAAAGATAATGAGATTAAGCATAATCAGAATGATAGATAGATAATGAGATTTTTTTCAGCAAAATCAGTATTTTTTACATATATGTGTATGTAATCTAGAGGTGACAGTGTGAGGCCTTCCCGGCTCATGAAGGCAAACCTGCTCTTTGCTCCATGTGGCGTGTAAACAGTGGGAAGGCTGGCATGCGTGTGCTGGGGCTGGAGATAAGCACTAGGAAGAAAGAGGCAGAGCGAGTCTCCCAAAGCCCACACGGAGCACAGCCCTTTGACCTGACAAGCCAGGTGGTTTCCAAGAAAGGTGCTCGCTCTTGTTTGCTTTACCTTCAAGCAGCCTGTGACAGCTGGTGGAGGATTCTCTTGGCATCCATGGAGGGCCGTAGATCCCCACGCAGCACTGGGAGCACAGGGTGGCTCTGCTCCACGGACTGGGCGTGGGCACGGCGTGCCATTAGCAGCGTTCAAAGTCATGCCATGTGCTGTGGAATTTCAATGCTGACAAAGCTGAGGAGAGTGATTAATGCCCAATGAGAGCCATTTAAGCTGCGCATGCCACTCTATAACTTTTTTTCTCTCTCTTTCTGTTTCATTGCTTAAAAAAGAAAAATGTTTTGCAAGGCCAGCATGAAGCAGACAAAATCTGGAGCAAAGAAGGATTTTATGCAGTTGTCATATTTCTCAGCATCTTTGTCATTCTAGTGACTTGTTTAATGGTAAGTTTCCCTTTACCTTTATTTTGGTTTTTATTTCATGCTTTTCTTAGTCTGAAAGATAGGGTCACACATTCTTTACATGACAGGTGTTTTCTTAAGGCTGTTACAAACTCAACTCCAAGAATTGGTTGCTCTCATAATGGTGGGAAACCAAATTTTGAAGAATCACGTTTCTTGATGCATTTTGAGTTGAATGAAGAATGTAACTAGAAGGAAGTTGAAGAAATAAATAACAGGTTCTTAAATCTACAGAGTCACTGTGTAGGGACATGAGTGATGACTTCTCAGCCTTCTTAGGTTCCAGGATCCCTGAAGTCCTCTTACCGCCTTTGTTTTCAGTTTTATTGGATAGTAAAAGCAACACCACATTGATAGAATATTATCAGTGCACAGTTGTTAGAGTGTGTGTTGGTATTCGTGTATCAAATGCACAAATTTTAAACTGAAATGACTAGTAAGTACATGAAGGAGTAATCATATTTTTGAGCAGCTTTGCCATTTACATTGTATGAGTTCAGTGGCCAGGTTTCTGAACATTAGGCACAATTCTAATATGTTGAATATGAGATGTGCAATGGTGACACAGAAGATGAACAACACTACACCACCACTGACTTTTGTACGGTAAGTTTTGCATTTTTGTCCAATGTTGTATCTTACATGTTTTCCTTCTTTGAATTGTGTGATAATTCTGTGGTGCACAAATGTAAGTGTTAACTGAATTCTCTGACAATTATCAGCATTTATGAACATGTAGTATCTTGGAGTCTTTTGAGATATTTTGCTCTCAAACACATTTAATTTTCTTTAACTACTTACAACCTTAAGACAGAAAGCATGTTTAATCTAAAGTTATTAAAAAATGTTGACATTTATAACAAAATGTTATTTAATCTTTCAAAGTCTCCCTAAGATTTGAAAAGCAGCTATTTTATCACAGGAAATTGTTGCTTTATTTAATTTCTACTTTCTTCTTGTCTCCATTTCCCCATGCCATTTCACTCAAAAAGAGGAGGATAACTCTAGAAGTCTCTTCTTCTCTACTCTCTACTTTGGAGAAGAGATATTTTGGTCATTACTGACTATTTAACTGGAAGGGTATAGAAAATGCTGCCTGTCCTTGTCCTGGTACTGTACAATATTTTCATTAATGATCTTGAATGCTTAGACAGTATTGGGAATTGTAAGTATTGTGTATGACAGTATCAGAACTTCAAATATTCTTAGGGTGCCAGAGAAAAGATGGGAAAGAACAAGAATGCTGCTTGGCAGGGACAAGAGCTCTAATCATGTGCATCAATACAATGTAGGAAATACGTGGCAAAACAACAGTTCTGTAGGAAAGGTTCCAGCAGTATCACAGAACAGTATCACAGAAGTACATAAGCAACATCAATGTTGCAAAAAATAAACTTCTTACCCTGGGATATATAAATGAGGATATGATCTCTAAGATCTGAATTCAGCTCTGCTATGGTAATTACTTGGTTGTAGTATCATGTCTTACTGATTTTGTATTGTCTCTCTCTACCACATTTGTGAAAAAATTCAGGCAATTATAGGAGGAAGGAGATTCAAGAGTGATCAGAGAGACAGAGGACACGAAATAATTTAGTTTATTTATGACAAGGAAAAGGAGCAAGCAGAAACATGATAGTTCTCAAACATGGGAAGATTTCAAAAGCTGTCCTAAGGAAGACAATAATACTTTCTCCATTGGGGATTGGAAAAGAAGCAAATTTTTTCCAGGGTGATTTGGTTGACTCATTAGATAGATCTTTGTTATCGCATGTGTCACTAGACCCTGGGTTGCTTGGGGAAGCTTGGGAGTTTTCACCCATTGAGGTTTTAGGCAAACATTTGTCAGAAATGGTTTGGGTGTAGCTGATATGAAGTTAGGGCGGAGGTAAATACTAGCAGACTCCTTGAATTCCTTCCAGATGGAATTGCTGTGATGCTGTGGTCTTTTCTGTAGGCATTCCCCTTTCTGTTCCTCCCAGGTCCAACCTCTGTCTTTACGTGTGCTACTGTTTAGACTGTGTAAACGGACACTGTCTCAGATTTTGTCAGGACCTGATAATACATGGCGTATGTGCAATCTGTAAAGCTAACAAACAGCTCACGTTAGATTTTGTCCCGCTTAATGCATGTGAGAGTGACAGATTGTGTTGGTCACTATATTTTTGGCCATTTCTGGTTTTTTGACTTTACCTAGAATTGATTAAAAATGATAACCCTGCACCACTCTGAGAATAAGTGTGTTAGCACTTAGATCAAATGTAGTTTGTTAGGTTTTTTTCAATTTATGCTAGGGTCATGCCATTGTTTTTCTAGGGTCTAATAAAAGATTATTGAATAGCATATGAAATAATACTTGTCCATGTTTTGGAAGTCAAAACCATAATTCCTTGGGTCCCCAAGGAGTGAAACTATGCCAAAACATATTAGTGACAAGAAAGTATGGTGAACATTATCATGGCCATGAATATCTGAGCTGTTTATCAGAAACAAATTAGATGAAAGCACTCACTGGAGGAAAAGACAGTTAAAATATTTCAAGCTCCTGTTTTATCTTTACTGGTACCAGCGCCCTTGCTTCACAGTAGGGCTGTTGTTTCTGCAAATTTATGGCAAAGAGATCTTATCCATGCAATTCTAAACCATTCTGAACGAACAGATGGTTTACCTAGCTAAGTCTTGTTTAATGTGTGTATTGCTAATGACATTAGGGTAGTTCCCAGCTAAACCTCTAATGCTAATCCTTGAACAAACAAACCTATCAGATATATCCAGTCATCAGTGGAAAGCTATGGAGAGATAGATCTTTATGTGGTGCTAGCAGGGCAACAGCTGTAAAACAGCTTCTGACTTGCAGAGAAAAAAATGCTCTGGTCTAAGTTTTGTCTTACTCAAGGATCCAAATCAAATGCTTTACAGGAACAGATAAAGCAAAGCGGAAAGTACAAGGGTGTCTGCAGACATCTTAAAAAACTGTGTGCCTTCCATCTCCACATGCAATATTTACAATTCTCATAGATTTCATAGGTTGTAAGGCATGTTTTGAAAACGGAACAGCTGTGGCTTAGAAATTGTTTTTTGCATTGCCCTCCAAAGAAATAAGATGTGTTAAACAGGTGTAACATGGGTACCTCTGGAGTGCCCTTACTGAGCACAAGCTACCTGCCCGCCCTCACCAAGCCAGGGTTCAGCAACCTCAGTGTGGAATTTGATGGAAGAAGATCAGTACAACTTCTGCTTTTGTTGCATATATCTGATGTCCATATTCATAAGCAATAGGTGGACATAAGAACATCTGCTCTAAAACAAATTGAGGGTGCTGTAATTAGAGACTTGTACCTGGCTAAGTCATGAACTTCTATTTTATTTTGTGCCATTGTCTCTCTTGTGTTAAAATGCTTAAAATTTTTTCTATAGTCACTCTATTCATCAGTATTTCCTTCTTCACAATGTCTTCTGTAACTAATTTCCATTCTGTGTTATTTGTCCTTTTAATAATGCTACTCCAGGTATTACAAATAAGTACTGACTCACAGTGAGAACTGTTAAAATCCCTACTGCCCACATGTACGTTCTGCAGTTTATGTAATGGAAATATTTATCTTGTTGTGGGAAATGCTTACCTTCTAGGAATGAAAGCCATGTATAGCAATCTTATCCAGCATTTGCAATACCTTCCTTGCCTTGCTTACCAGGCAGTTGAGATGTCCTCTTTATTTCTGTAGGTTCTGTACAGATTAAAGGAGAAGATCCAGTTGTCACTAAGACAAGAGAAGGAAAAGAAGCAGGAGATCCACCTCTCACCCCTTCCCCTGCAGACATCTCAGACTGAGTATAAGACCACCAATAGCATGGTCCAGCCTCAACAGGCTCCAAAGGTTGTCAATGTTGTAGTGGACCCTCAAGGCCAATGTGTTCCGGAGCTCAAACCTCCCCTGTGTGCCAGTCCATCTCCTTTCAGAATGAAACCTGTGGGGCTCCAGGAAAGGTAGGATGGTACCTGGTATGCTCAGGATTTATTCTGCTTCTTTATAGTTATGCTTCATGATTTCATATGTTTGTCTTCTGTCAGTGAATGGGAAACTTTGCCAGGCGGACATCTGGGAAGTGGGATTTTAGTGTATTAACATCTATTTCACAGATTTTCTTACCTTTCCTTTTCTTTACATATGACCAAAGGTTCAGGTCGTATGAAAAGGTTCAGCTTTGGGCTGAGATTAACTGCATTAGTGGCATTCTTTTTGCTGATTATATTCTTCCCCTTTCCAACAATTACTCCAAAGAAATAATTTTTTTTTTGCCATTGA
This sequence comes from Corvus brachyrhynchos, assembly GCF_000691975.1. Lineage (NCBI taxonomy): Eukaryota > Metazoa > Chordata > Aves > Passeriformes > Corvidae > Corvus > Corvus brachyrhynchos. Next base: position 11,823,773 of record NW_008237919.1, on the reverse strand, counting down.
TTTTTGCCTGTTTTGATTGTGGAAATTCTGGAAGAGGGCTCAAGGGCTGGCTATGTATTGTCAGCAAAGGACATTCTCATTTTCCAGGAGTCCCTAGCACCTGGAAAACTGAGGAAGAAGAAATATTTACACCAACTGAGTGCATTTAGAAATCTTGTACAGTGTTTCCATTATCACCTTTAGATAAATTTCCTTCCTAAATGCAGCCTTCCATGATGGTCAGGATACAGTCCAAAGTCAACAGGCTTTACAAAAAGGAAGAAGTGATAAGTAATGAAACCAACTCTTCGGTGCAATTCCTCAGAAATACTTGGGCACCAAACCTAGCCACTCACTTTCAAAAACTGGGCCAGTGGTCTTTTTATAAAACCAGTTATTCTTCCCACAGGAGAATGCACACAGACATCTGTCTCTCCTCTGTTAGAAACCTGTATAATTTCTTGACTGATGGCTGCAGGCCACTTTCATAAAGCATCAGTGCTCTGAATAGCTCACATAACATGCAGCTGTGCAACTGAACTCTCCTGCCCCAGCACAGACAATAAATGAAAGAACAGATGCCATGCAGAGACCGAGCAGAGCCTCATATGTGAGGACTCTCAGCTGAGCTGTAACCCTGATTCAGCTTGAACCATGGGGTTTCAATGACAGAGATTTTATCAATGGATTTATGACAGACAGAGCTCAGGGAAGGGGATTGGTTCTTCTGTGAGTAAAAGAGGCTTAAAGGCAAAGCTGTCATAAAATATATAGTGATATCACTGCAGGGGAAAAAAAAAAGGAATGGAGGAAGCAAGTAAATACATTTTGGTAGTTTCTCTCATTCCACAAGACCCTAAAATAAAGCCCACAAGCATGGGAATCATATAGCTCTTTGATAATACTTAGTACCTAACATAGCATATACAATAGTTGAGAGGGATTGAGGGAAAGGTATTTGTAGAGGGATTTTGTACTTAAGGAGAAGAAACTTGTTGTACTTAAGGAGAAGAAACTTTTCCATTTCTCAAACAAAGAAAGTAAAACCAGTTGATTTAGGATATTAATTTCCACCACCACAGATAGGAACTCTGCATTTAATTCTCCTAACCTAAATGCATCCTTTGGAAGAACAAAGTTCTTAGTTGGTATGACGAAATGGAGAGCTGAGACACAAAGAGAAAACTAAACCTGATGTTTGACCAAATAAACCAGACATTTAGGTTATTACTAAGGAAAAAGAAGTTGAAGGAGTTGAGCACTTCAGTTTCTACTGTAAAAGAACACTAATAGACCGTTGTGAAAAAGTGAAAGCCATTGTGATAACACCCCATTGTGTAGTACTTTTTGTCACCTTTAACACAGTTAGACTCTATCAGCCCAAGTCCACTTCTAAGAAATGGTGAATTTTATTTCAAGCTCAGTGTACAAAGGTCTGGGGATGTGATGGAGAGAACTTTAGGGAATAGTTTATCTTCTTTTCCTCTGACATAAGCAGCTATTATTTTTTGTATTCCTTATTTATTTACTATAACCTGTACTATGAACAAATTTATACTCATTCTAACACTTCGCAGCATTGAAAGCAAAAAGTAAAAATGCACTGACACATTCTGCCTCAGATGTTATCTAGTGACTAGGTAAGTGGTCAGTTTAAAACTCCTCTCCACCTTTCTGCCCCAAAAAAAGCCCTTGCATTAGGCAGCCTTGGGCCATCCTCATTACACATGGGAGAAGTGGATCTTACAGCACGGATCTGCGCACTGCAAGCAGCAGCGAACCATGCTCAAAAGTCTACTGGCAGCTCTTCTTCTGCTAGTATGGAGTAGGATCAAACCTGGAGGTCTCCTCCTGCTCATAGCACAGCTTGAGAGCACCCTTTCAATAATTTTTGCAACCCTGATTTTGGTTTCTGCCAAAGAAGAAGCTCTTGGCAGGCTAGAGTGGATATGGAGGCTCCTTTGCAAACTTAGGAGATTCCTTGGGTCACATGGCTTGACAGCAGTTCCTGAGCAGTATTTTCTACTTATCCAAACTAGTTCCTGGTTTGGTTACTTAAGAGTGATCCATAGTCATGAAATGCCTAGTATGATCCAGACCAAACTGTTCCTAGTTTGGACCATGGTTCATTGATTTCTCTTTGAGCAGGTAGTGAGCTGTGCATAGCCATCTGGGTGGGAAGTTGTGACGATCTCTCTGAAGGATGGGACAGAAAAGTTGGATGATGCAACCTGATCTAGTTAAAGATGTCCCTGCTCATTGCAGAGGGGTTTGACTAGATGACCTTAAAAGGTCCCTTCCAGACCAAACTATTCCATGATTCTGTGCCTGCCTCTCAAGCTCGCCTTGCTTTGCACACTAGGTGCTGCTTTGAGGAACATGCCCTTGACAGTAAAAGGGGTAATGATTTTAAAATAAAGGAGGGTAGATTTAGATTAGATATAAGGAAGAACTTTTTTTGCAATCAGAATGAAACACTGGAGCAGTTTGCCCAGAGGTGGCAGATGCCCTATCCCTGGAAACATTCATGGTCAGGTTGAACAGGGCTCTGAGCAACCTGATCTAATTGAAGCTGTCTCTGCACATGGCAGGGAAATGGGACTAAATGACATTTAAAGGTCCCTTCCAACCCGAACTATTCTATGATTCTATGATCCAAATTCAAAAATATAGTGGAACTGAGTTTTCACAAAGCACCACATCAGCCTCTGGCTCTCTGAACCTTTCAATTTTTAATTGGAATAGCATTGGCCAGTACAGACGGAAACAAATTTTTAATGGACAACTGTGCATGGACAAAAATATTTCTGGGAGTTTGTCCAGCTTCTTAAAACGTATTGCGTTTCTGAATACTAGAGACAAGTCCATGAACATATTTTTCTGTGTATCTGGAAAGGCTCTTACTCAGCTATTTCCATAAGACACAGCTTCCCGACAGATTCTTTGCACTATCAAGTGTGTGGGATGCCGCAGATTATTTTTATGCCACGTACGCACACGCGGCGGTGCCCGGTGCCTTGCTGGATGCGGCTGTGCGAGAGTGCGGGCAGGGTGACACCTAGAGCCGGCAGGCAGCACTGTAATCCTTCAGCGGTAGCTCCTGGAGGACGGGACGGGGTCGCGCAGTCGGGATGTTAACTGGCCCAGTGGCCTCAGGAGGCGATTCTGTTCCCATGCCCCGCTCTCATGAGACTCCACCTGGGGTACTGCATGCATCTCCAGTGCCCCCAGCATGAGATGGATGTGGACCTGTTAGAGCAAGGAAGGCCATGAAAATGGTCACACGGCTGGAGCACCGCTACTATGAGGACAGGCTGAGAGTTGGGTTTGTTCAGGCTGAAGAAGAGAAGGCTCTGGGGAGACCTTATTGCAGCCTTTTGATACTTGAAGGGGGTCTATAAGAAAGATGGGGATAAACTTTCTAGCAGGGCGTGTGGCAATAGGACAAGGGATAATGGCTTCAAACTGAAGGAGAATAGATTTAGATTAGATATGAGGAAGAAGTTTTTTGCAGTGAGGGTGGTAAAACACTGGAATAGATTACCCAGAGAGGTGGCAGATCTCAGGAAACATTTGAGGTTGGGTTGAGTGGGGCTCTGAGCAACCTATTCTAATTGAAGCTGTCCTTATCCATGGAAAGTGAGTGGGACTAGATGACTTTTAAGGGTCTTTTCCAACTCAAACTGTTCTCTGATTCTGTTATTTTCCTAGATGCTGATCAGGGGTATGTGCCCACATTGCAGAGTGTGGTTTGGAAAGGAGTGGAACAGTGGTGACCAAGAGCAGGGAGTGGACTGAAGGTGTGGAGGTGAGAGGGCTGTCAGAACAAAGAGGCACTGACCCCTTTCTATTACAATTGCTGAGGCAGGCAAGTGAAGGGCTATTTCTTCACAGCGTCCTGGCATACTCTGGATCATTCAGTACAGAATGCTTTGAAGTTGCTCTCTTTTGGTGTTTTCACAATTGCTGCTCCTTTGCAGCAAAGACCTTTTGCACTGGCAATCCACACTGTTCTGTTACTGACCAAAGGAGCAGGAGAGCTACTGTACTCCTGTGAGTGTCTTTGGTGATGAACTGTCACAGTATCACAGTGCCAACGCCTGACTTTTGGGTGTAAATAATTCTTTTCTCTTCTGGGGGCACATCTATGAATATTGCATCAGTGTTTACTTTTCTATTTAGGCTTTTATAGCTTTATATGAATAATATTTTTTTTCCTTCAGAAGAGTAAGGCTTCCTTTTATTCTCTTTGTTGGCTCAAAATTCATCTTGATATGAATGGTCCCAGCCAAAAGCAGAATCTGGTGAAGTGGAATGTGCTATTTTAGATTTCATTCTGCCATATCAAGCATTGAAAATTCTTAGTACAAGCAGTGGGTTGTTAAATCACAATCATGGTAGATATGAATATAAATGTTACCACACCGGCACAATATTACAACTGGATTTACATTTCCTGTGACCACTTCAGCTGTGAGTTTTAGTTCCAGTGTTATTTGTGACTAAGACAACTACATTTCAACTAACTAGTGCACAATATGATGTTTTGTTCAAATTAGTTACTGTGCAAAGATACATGGAAGAAAAGAAAAAGCGGAAAATGTCTCTTCTATTGTGTGTTGAAACACAAACAGTACTTTGGAAAATCTTCTCAAGCATTTGTATTCGATTCTAGCCACAAAGACCTAAAACTGTGGCTGTTGTATTTTAATAATCAGAGGGAAAAATCACAGCACTGTGTTTTCTTAGTCTGTTACATACAGAAAATTATTCTGTCTAAAAGGAAGAGCTCCTCATGTTCACGTATCGGGATGCCAGGGGTATACAGGACTCTTATTCAGAATAGATAATATTTTATGTGTGCCTTGTGCTAATTTTTTTTCTCTGAAAAAAACCACAAGACAGTGAAGATGATAACAGACAAAAAGTTTGGCAAATAAAGCACCAGCAGATAAATGAAATAATAAATTATTTTTAAGTGTGAAATAAAATAATTCCACAATGGTATGGAGGCACAGCTGTGACACAGGAAAATAGAAGATACTCTGTGAAAGGGAAGAGCCAGCAAGTGCAAAACTTGGAGGGGAGAGGGCTGCTCGCGGGCATCATTCAACAGACTGTGCAACCGAGTCTGCAACCACTATAGAAAATCAGTAGGCATCAGAATAGAGAACAGTATGGAGACAATCACCTAAATCAAGCAATTATAGCTCTCAACAAACATAACAGATGAGTGAAATTTGGCTTGAACTCTGACTGTGAGAACTCCATGTGATGTTACTTTCCCCCACAAAGCAGAGCAATACTATAAAAATCCTATGCCACAGTTAATAGACTGTACCCGGTGAGATTTCTCCTAACATCCTGAAAGTCCCTGTAAATTGGGAGCAGAATTCTTTCTTCAGTTCTAAGAATTATTCAGTAAACATGCAGTGAGTGCAGCTCCCTGTAAGAATAATGAAATAAAAATTAAAATAACATGCATTATAATGCTAAGTGCTCATCTCTGTCCACTTCCTTATAACAGGAAAAAGAGAGATATTCTAGTGGGAAAGAAAGTCAAAATATTTTTTCATAGTCTAAAAAAAAGATTCAGATAACCCATAGGAGTCTGTGGAACACAGTGCCAAAAGGTAAAGTTTTAAACAGAAATATATTAGCAAAAGGTGCACACACAAATAATGAGAGCAGTTATTGTTCTCTGTTTGACTTCAGCATCCTTCCTCAGAAACATCTTGTATTTTAAAAGAAAATCCTGTATAATTTGGGCTTCAGGTTTGGAGGTGGAAAAATTTGCTCTTAATACTGAAAACTATTCTCTTTTATTAGTCATTCTGCATAGACACACAAATTATTAAACTATAGTTTCAGCCTCTTAGGCAATTTCTGTCAATTGCCATCTGGATGAAAAATACTGTGGATGACAAATACCACAAAAACTAACTCTAATACCTGTTTTCCTCATTTTAGAAAGGCAGTATTCATTAAAATGAATCATTATCTTAACAATACTGTATACTGAATAAAACCTCATAAGAAACACTGGACCCAGGGTAAAAAACCTGATGTGCTCTTTTCTTCATTAATATAGCCTCAGCTACACCTCAGGATATCACTGTTCAACCACATCTCTGCTCTAATAGATGAGAAAAATTTCCAACAATTCTCTCTGTCTGTGTTCTGATTTTTAGATCACAGAGCACAGTTGCTGCAAATACAATTACAGTGTTGCTGATCCATTATCATTACACAAAACCATCCATTGTGAGTAATAATTTCAAGTAACGCTCAGAGGGTAGCACCTTGCAGTTGGGCTACTATAAACATGCCAGGTTTTGTAGTTTACTGCACAAACATGTGAACTTAAAATATTTACAGGAAGGGGCCTTGAGTTTCCTGACTAAAATATGCTAGCTTTGTATAGATTTGGAGGATAAATTTTCCCTATTGTGTGGCGCTGAGTATGCTTTCTGCATTCTTAATTTAAATTGTAGGGATTGTATTAGGAAAATGTCAGTGTAATTGTTTGAAGCAAAGCTATGTGCCAACACAAAAGTACAAGTTGTGGAATAGTTTTATGGTGATATCCTGTCCTGAAGGAATTTGCAAAGAACCGGGGACCAGTAAACTGAGTTTGAGGTGGGAGGCAAGAATTTTTGTGCTCTGATCTGTCTCTTCTACCAACTCATTAGAGCACTTTTTGGCACATAAACCTCCTCCAGCCATATTCCTAACCACTGGATTGAGGATGGCTGGATGTTGTGTCCATCTGAAGAGATGTAGCGAAGATGAGAACCTTAACCTTAGGTGCAGTAAAAGTCCTACTTGCTACTATTTGTTCACATCATTTAAGAAGAGGGAGAGAATACACTTACAATCCCCACACACACACACTTTCTGAAGGACCTAAAAATACATTTCTCTCATTTGGCAGCTGTATTCCATCCTGGTCTGTAACATCATAGATTCATAAAATGGTTTGGGTTGAAAGGGACTTGGAAGAAAATCTAGTTCTAGCCCCACTGCCAAGGGCAGGGACGCTTTCCACTTGGTCAGGTTGCTCAAAGCCCCATCCAGCCTGACCTTGAACACCTCCAGGGGTGGGGCATCCACTTACAAATTCAACACACCTAGATGCACTTACAGCACTAAGGCTGCATAGCAGAGATTGGTTTGCGTCCATACTGCCAAGCTCTCTTTGCCTCCAAAAAAGCAGGGACTGGATGCAGACTGCCTCCTGAGAATGGTTTGTGCATGTGCTCATTCCCAAACCATAAATTGCTTTGGAGTGCTCTTGTTGTCAAAGGCTAAAAACAAACCAGGGCTGCAATGATTGATATGTAGCACTGTCACTCAGTGCCTGGGTTTGTTTTCCTGGCACTGTGATTTTTTTTCAAGATGTAGCTAGCACATGAAGAAGTGTGCAGTGGGTGTAGCAGCTGATACGAGGGGAGCAGTCCTGATTGTAGGCAGTTGCTTATGGCCTTTTAGGTAATTCTCTTTTCAGTGCAGGGTCTCCCTGAAACCCTACGTTGTGTCTTTCCTCCTCCTCAGGCCATCTCAGCTAGCTGGAAAGCCACACTGACTGCTGGCACCTGCACTCTGGGTGAAGAGTAAAGAAAAGGACTGTAAACCTGGGCTACTGAGGTGGGAGAAACTAAGTAATGGGGAACATGAGGTGGGATTCAGCTTTGAGGGTCTCCTTCTCAATGCCCAAGAGGGCTGTGTTGGCACGTGGATTCATCACTAGAGAGAGAATAATGCTGTGCCTCCAACCTGCATTTGTGAAACATTTCTGTAAGTGCACAGTCACTCTAAAAACTTTCTGCCAGTGCCAGATCTTTGAGTTGCATGAATGTCTGTTCTGTCCAACCCATTACAGACATCTTTACTTATCTGCAGTGTAGGAAGAAGGCAGGAATGTGAATTGTCCCCTTTCTCTGGAGAGGAAGTGAACTCAGGCACCAGCTTAACAAAGACCCTCTAAACTCCATATTTTAACTGTTTGACTCCTGGCTGGTTGAGAAGCTGTTTTGGTTGTGGTTAGAGCTCTTTGAAGCAAAACTCTGTGGGAGTTGTAATCTAAATAAATAGATGCAAATAACTGTGTACCATTGCCCAAACTTACACCCACAGTGTGTCTCTGGCACATCTTAAAATTATTTCAGATTAGTGTGGGTTGACAGTAGGTTTCCACTCCTATTTCCATCTCTGCTTTGAAATGTCCCACATCCCTTTTTTCTTCCCTTGCGAAGAGATAAAACTTTCCAAAGCACATGACTCTCGCTTTTGGGAGTGGTTTTAGGCAAATTAGCCTACACTTGTTTAGAGAAATTCTTCTGATGCAGCTTCATGGCCCTCTGCTCTCATGAACAGGGGAATGCTCTGTTTAGCATATGCAGTCTATGCCTACCCTTGCTTTTGCCTTTACTGTCCTCTGAGGTTTAGCCAGGAATTTTTTAATAATTTTATTGTATTCCCAGGTCTCTTATCTGGCGTTTATTCTTGTTACTCCAGTTGCTACTGGTTTTAGCTTGTACACAGGAAACCGCAGTGCCAATCAGTGTCGTTCCCAAGGTGACAGGAAACCCTATTTGGTCGGATGTTGATTGTGCTTGTCTTTACGGCTCCACCCATCACATTTTCTTCCTTTTTGGCTTAAGTTAAGACAAATTAATCAGTGGCTGCCATCTGGTAGACAGTTTTGGTGGGTTTGCAGTGATTTGTCCAGCTGATCTTTTGAAAAGTCCCACAAGGGAAAATACCCATGTTATTATTTAAGTGCTTCTTGAGCCTGAGATTTACAGGGACCGTTTTTGCCCTGACCCCATGAGTAATTTGAGTTGTGTGAGTAATCCCCTTGTCTTTTTCAGCAGCAGTTTTGGGTCTTAAAGTGATGTTTGGAGATCAGAGGGTTAAACTCTGATGCAGCTTTCCAGTGACTGATTTCCTCAGCTCCTCTCTGGTCTAATTTATTTGTGCTTGACTGTCCAGGCATGGTTTCTGTGACTGCTTCACCAGCTGTCCTAATGTGCAGGCAGAGTGGGACATCTGGGAAAGTGAGGAGATGCACATTAGATGGACTTGTATGCTCTGGGCATGTCATCTCAGCCCTTAGCAGGATGTGTCCATCTGTGACATTTGCAACCTAATGTATCACCTTTTCACAATGGTAGTTTGGAAATGCTGCGCTAAGGGACAAAGGCACCAGCTTCTTTATGAGACTGGTTTGTAAGCAGGAAGTATCTCCTGAGCCTTTGACTTGTACCCACAAGTTCTGGTTTCAGCAAAACAGTGTAGAAGGAAGCATCCATATCAGATATACAGAGTTTTGATATTTAGGAGGAAGGTTTATTTTTCACATTTGGGGTTTTTATAGAAAAGTTTCCTTGAGTGTCCCCATTAATGTCTGAAAAAGGTTAATGCTTCAAAACAAAAATATTCACCTTTCCTCTTGTGTTGGAATGCATTTATCTCTGCTCATGACATTTCTTTTACAGGGCAGCCTAAAGCTGAACTTAGTTCAGTTCCCCTTAATTTAAACTGTTAGGAGCAGACACAGAAAACAGTTAGAGAAAGAAGAGAAAAAGGTCAAAGTGTCTCCAAAACTGGAATGTAAGCTAGCCAAGTATTTCTTTGAATTCCAAGAAGCCATGTGCTGGGCAGCGCTTACATCCAGTTTACATTGTAGCCATCGGTTAACAGTCCAGGCCATGAATCTTTTCCTTAAGTGCAATCATAATTAATTTTATTTCTATGCAGTGCTAGGAGGACTCTTAAAAATTATGAGAGTTGACTAATTATACTGCTTCTTTTTTGAAAAATCCAGTTCTGGATATTCAGCAGAGTTCTCTTACATAGTCAGAGCTAGTATGCACAGAAAGTTTAACATTGTTAGCTAGCAGAAATGTCTCCTGTTTGCAAATACACCTTTGCTCAGAGAATACTGCATGTAAATCTGTGGGCTGGAGTATTTCTCAGCTCTTGCCAGAAATTCTCTTTAGCATTCTCTCAGTACCTGAGAGCCTTGCTCACAGATCAGGATCCCTCTGTGCAAGACTCCATATGTACACAAAAAAGAAATGTTCCTTTATCCAAAAGACTTACATTCTAAATATCAGACAAGGTAGTAAATGCATACAGACAATCAGACATGCCTCAGGAAACACAGAAGCAATAGCATCGTGGCAGAGATGAGAATGCCCAAAGTATACCATGAGAATGGCTCAGCCAGAGAAATACTGCCCAGAGGCAGAGCTGATTCCGCACAACACTGAGATTTCAGCCAGGCTCTTGCTGGAGTTATTTGTCTGCTTTGATACCATCATATGCAAGCTGATGCACCCGTGTAGTTAGACTTTGAACCTTAGCTGAGTTTCCAAGACATTTCAGGAACTCTTTTTATGATTTTCATCCCAAGACAAGTGGGATATTAATTGGTTAAGTGATCCAATATGTTATTGCAAATCAGTGCCTATCTTCATGAAATACCTTGGCTTTGAACTCTCCATTAATTTCTCTAACCAGGGGAGTCTATAAGAAGCTACAAAAGTGATATTTCTTTCTGGGACAGGGACTTTCCTTATGTTCTCTATCAAAGAATGTACTTTGATGCTAACAAACAGAGTGTATTGTTATTAATTTATGGTATCTATAATTATCCCTGTTATGTTAATACTATGATTTTTTAACAGGAGCAAAACAGAACACAGCAACTTCAAATGACCGCTCAAATATGCGATAGGCATCAGAAGGGGAAGTAGTGTATATAATTCCCACACAGAAAAATGTCGTTAAGTACAATGTTTCTCTAGGGAATTCAGTCCCAGTGCTTCAGGATGACCAATGGCAGCTCCCTGGAAAGCAAGAGATGGGGCTGGTGCTGGGCAGGAGGCAGCCAAGTTTGCCCCTCTGCCAAGGCTGACTCTTCTGCTTCCCACCATCCCCTGACAGCCGCATCTCCTGTTTTTGAGATGTCTCAAATCCTTCCTGAGTCATAAAAAATTCCACTGGGAGACTGCTGCATAGTCCAGAGGCTTTCAGTTCCTTTCTCTGGATTTGATAGTGGACCTAAAAGCACAGTCTTACAAGAAATGAAGGAAAACAATGAGAACAGCAGAAAAGTACACAATAGTTAACAAATGCAATTTGCATGGGCTTGTTTCACTTCAGACTCTGTCTAGCTTGTTTGGCCTCAGTGGATTTATAGACGTATCTGGGAAGAGAGTTTGGCCCACAGAGCACAATACTGAGTAGGTTTGCAAAAGAAGGCAGCATTGTGTAAAGCAGAAAGCTGGTATTGTAATTAATCCTCAGGTTAATCCTGTAGCTACTGAGAGTGTGTTTGCAATTTACTGATAAGATTATATTAAAAAAAAATGTTTTCTGCTTCATCACAAGGATTTTCACAAATGCAGATGGTTTAAATACCCCTCTAGTCCCCATATATAGTGCTCACTATTGCCTGGCTCCTGGCTACAGAGCTCATCATCCTGGGTCAGTGCAGAGGTCATAAGGTGGGCTAAGAAAGCTGTCTGAAGGAAAAACTACAGAAGAGAAACACCAGGCACAAAGATGGGGAAGCACCCTTTGGTTCAGGACGTTCCTAAACTACAGATTGCCGGAAGATGGAGAACATAGTAAAAATAAGTAACAGTATCAATTAAGTAATCAATAATTCCTGCTTGCTTTGTCTTGCGTGCTTTCCCTAAACCTCCTCTTGCTGTTGGAAACAGGATACTGGACAATCTTTGGCCTTACAAAGTACACCAAATTTATTTTCATATTCTACATTACTGCCTTCAGTGTATGTTAACCTGACCCATATTACATCATTAGCCATATGAAGCCCTGTGTGTTGGAAGCATTTGTGCTGAGATAGATGGGGTGGAGATCAGTTTGGGACTGAGTTCAGTTTATCTTTCAGATACAACTTCTCTCTTTTCTCATTATTTCATAATGCAATGCGCATTTAGAGGAATGCTACTTTTGTCAGAATCCTCACTTTTCCCTCCCTTATTCAAATTCATAGAAGTGAATTTAAATCAAACTCTGTAAGTTTCTCGATGCCATGAATTCTTTGCTAATAGAGGACTGTGAATCTGAAGCAATTGTCATTATTTCACTGTGAATTTTTTAATCTGTTCTTATTCATTGATGGTGTATATGAAAAAGAGTAGATCAGAAAGCCTTCGCTCTGGCCTTCATCTCTGGGTGCAGGTACAGATGCATTTCCCTTTTCTAGAGCCCTGCCTAGGCAGCCCCCTATAGGAATGTCTCTGATGAAGGCAGGCAGTCCAGGGCCATGGACTTCAAGGGATCTGCTGAGCTCTGTAGAAAAGAGCTCCAGTTCACTTACTTGTCTGTTCCTTGTCAGGTGTTCAGCCCTAAATGAGACTGCACAGCTTGGCAATGTCTCCTTTAAAGGTCTACCTAACCTCTGAAGTGCAAGATAAAGTACACCTTGTCATGCAGACATTTGAAATTGTCTTAAAAGCATTTAAACATTGCTCTGTTTCAAATTGCAAGCCTAAGTGGATTTCCTAAACTTTATTTTCAAAGGGAATGCAGGCACTTCTCACATTAATATACTTGTTTGAGCAAGCCTTCCCATAGAAAACAAAGCCAGAGTATGAAAGTGGATCAAGAAAAAAAAAGCTGGAAAGAGAGAAAGGTTTATATATGTAGCTTAGGTGTCAGGTCTGGAGAATTTAGAAGCAGATAAATGGCAGATCTAAGAGCACATATATGGGTTCTGTCTCTAAGAGCTTAAATCTCATCAATTCATTGTACAGCTTAGACACATTAGTCACCCTGGAAATGGAACTGTGTTCCAGTGCTACAAGGATTTGGGGTCTGTACAGGCAGCCTGAGATGCTTCGTCCACTGTGACCGGAGCTGTTCTGCCGGCTCCCTTTGGAAACGTCCATAGGTGGCGCAGCTCTGTTGAGCAACATTGTGAGTCTGGAGGTTTTCTTCAGAAAGTGCTGCTGTTCAGTTATTTCTTCAAAGTGCACTAACAATTCATTTGTCTGCTTAGAAATCTTCCATATGACACTTGCAGTAGTTTAAAGATAATGACGACCAAGTCAAATAAACAAGGAATGTGCTTTTTTATTATCTTAAGGTTGACAGGGTGTAGTAAACGCCTCTTTTCCCAGATGTTCCTTCCTGTCTTTCCCAAATGGCAAACTCACCAGGAAAGAACTCATTGTACTGATTAGTCTTCAAGTCACAATAAAAAATAATTTTCTCTTACTGGTACTGTCTGAAGATACTGCCCATTTACATTAAGAATATTTCTGCCCATGTCTTTTTCCAGGTCAGCTGGTTTTGGTTAAAGCCTCAAAAGAGTATTGAAGGACATTAATGTGCAAATAGATTATATGTTTGCTTGTTTGGATTTAAGGGTTGTAGATTATATTCCTTAAATGAGCAGCGGTTGCAGGATGGAAGTAGAATTTGTGCTTAAGACATTAATTATTATGGAATACATGAAGCTAAATTGACTTACCTAAGGCTCCTCTTATGAAAAAAACCTAAACCAACATTTTTTTCATCTGAAAGATGAAAAATACAAGATCCATTATTCATTTATTTAATTACATACCAACTAAATAGCATAAAATGTCAGTTAAATAGTCTTAAAAAACCACTTCCCCGAAGCTATTGCTGTAGTGTTGCACCTCTCCATCCTCACTGATTAGATCAGTTTTCCTAGATAGGCTGTTCTCTGTGTAATGCAGGCAAGCACCCTGTAGGCATGATATAGTGCTCAGCAAAGAAGTGGGCCTTGGATGATTTGGGAAAAGTTTTGCACCTGGATAAGAGATCTGAATTGGCAATGGTGGTACATGGCTACAGCTCCTCCAAGGTGTCACAGAGGTATTTATGAACTGGAAGCATAGAGGGGAAACTCATGCAAGTATGACAAAAATATTTTCCAAATTGCTTTTTTTCTTTTAAGCAAAATATAGAGCAGACAGAATATGTGGAGGTTTTTTAACAGTCCTTGTTGGCTTACCTTAAATAAATGCATTATTTGAGCTCCTTAAGTTGTGCATTTATTTAATATGTGCAGCCCTAGCAGTCAATAATTATTACTCTCCATTCTCTTTTCCTTCTTCCTATTCTTTTAACTCCTTTTGCTTATATTCACTGTAGCTTGGTTTAAATTAGCATGTGCAGTAATCAGAGAGAGAACAGGTCATCCAGTAAGTTTGTGCAATGAGGCCTCCAATATGAAATAGAGCAATGCTGCAATGCAAGCCGATAAGAACAGTAGTGAGCAAGACTGCATTCAATTAAAGATCTACCATCTAAAGAAAATTAACCACAAATTTGTAAACATTTGTTCAGCTCTTGGAATAAACAGCTCAAATAGGCACAACAAATTAGCATCTTCATTTATTTTTACTTCTGAACATTAAACTCAATTTTCACTCATGCTGCAGGCACATATGTGACTATGAAACAGAGACAGAGCTTTATGTTGCCATTCAAATTTTATTGAAGAGATGAGTTTGCGTGACAAAATGCAATTTGATTGTAGAAGTAATCTACAGGAAAAGATGGGAGGCTGTTTAAGCTTTGCATTTTTGAACAGTCAGTTCCCGTAGCTGAGCAGCATTGCCTTATCGAGGGCAGAACAGGAGTGAATTGGCAGAACATTAGAAGGCCTGATTAAAAGAGGGAAAGTTGAAACTACACTCATGTCAGCTGTTTTCCTCTACAGGATATTGAGCCATTCCTGTCCTAACCAGATACTGATTGCTTAAAACTTAATCCAGAAGTACTTGTCAAAACCGTTTCCTCAGCTCATTTTGACCTGCTGAGCTGTGAGTAGATCCTGAGAATTGTTTGCAACTTAGCGCTGGATGTATTGGCCTACACTCGCTCATGGCTGTGGGAACAAGATCAGACCCTCCGGAGAGAACATGAAATGCCTCCAGTTTTCAAAAAAGCTGTTTAAACTTCATCACTGAGGCTCCAGATCAGTTTCTGTGGACTCAGAGAGTAATAGAACATGCTGCCAGGTGATTTTTTGTAGCTGGGAGGCCATAGATGATTGGAAGACTTGCCTCACAGCAGCCATATATTCCTCTTCTTCTTTCAGTAGGTACACAGCTTACTGTCATCATTTCCAGACCCCTTCCTCAGAGTCAGAAAGCATCAGTGTTTTGAGTGACAAATAAATAGAGAAAAATAAAAATACAACACTGAAATAACTGTGAGGAGAGCTGTGTGACAGAGCAAACATGACCAGAAATAGCAGATATTCTTCCCAAGAAGATGCATACTTCATACTATTGCCTTTCTTAGAGTCCTGAGCTTAAATATATTCCATCTATGGCTTTCAGGTGATAGGTATTAGCTTAGTGTTATATCCAATTAGCCTCTGTAAATGAGGTCCTTGGTTTGGTGAGATGGGGCTGCTCACACCAATGGCTACAGGATTTGTCTCAGGTGCAGATGTCTGCAAGCCAGAGTAGAAATTACATAAATATCAGTAATATTAACCACTTAATTGTTAAGCATGTTTGTGGAAAATTCAGCTAAAATCTACCTGTCTTTCCAGGATCTCCTCTCTGGAAAGGAAAAATCAGAGCTAGAGGAAAGTTTATCTGTGAGAGGAATAAGGTCTTGGAAATGAGGCCAGGAAGCCATAGGAAAAGAGAGATTTACTGTTCCCATGCGTAATGAGAAGTCAGTGGGTAGTTTCTGGTGGTTTAAGTAGCACTGGTGTGTCAGGGGATAGCAGGAGAGTGGGGAAGATCAAGTCTTGACCTACTGCACACCCAAGTGCTGAAGGTGGAACTAAGGTCCTGAATTTTTATTTTCATGCATAATAAAGTAGCTGCAAAATAACCAAACATGAGCTGAGCAGAGCAGATCCTTCAAGGTATCAGGCTCTATCAATTTAGACTGGTCATAATGCAAAGTAAATTCTCTTTTGGCCTTGTTAGTTGGTTGATCTCAACTTCTGATTTTTGAGTACTTCAGTCTGGGGTGTGATACAGTTTTGGTTTGTTGAAAAGTGTGAATAACCTCAGGTCAGAGTGGTTCCTAAAAGCCACAGCTCTTGTTCAAGTGAAACTCTCAGAAGTGTTAGCAGGTAAAGCAGAGAGCATTTGGGAGACTGAGTTTTCACTGTGGGTCTGCCAAGCATGGCATCTGTATATTAGTGCTTCTTAGGGCACCTGGGAGTGTAAAAATTAAAAGTACAGTATGTGCAATAAATACCGTGTGCAAATATTTATGTGTTAGGATGACATTCACATACTTACCTAACGATTTTTAATTCGTCATTTTCTCAAACTAATACTGATGATATTGATTAACCTTTGTGGAAAGTAAGAGTAAATAGCAAGATAATTACATTAATGGGTATTGCATACTATCAGAACTCATGGGGTTTTCTATCAGAATATTCTGTAATATGTGCTGCAGCACAACAGAAAACTGAAACTTATGAGCTCTACATTTCCAAGAAAAGAATGTAGATGTAAGAAAAAAATATATCTTCATATTTTAAATTGGCATGGTCAATAATGGATTTTTATTGTATTCTTAGACTCATTTGAGATAGTTTGCTGATGCTCAGAAGAAAATCAAGAGATTATCACACCCATTAATGTAACCATACTCTCATCCAGCCCTACTTTCCCAAGATGTCCAGTAGTATCAGCAGCACATGGTGGATATATATTTCAGGATACCAAGTATAGAGCAAGAATCTTATTTATGCACTTTTGAAAAATATAGAAATTGTTCTTATGCATTAGAAACAACTATTTAACAGTACTGTGAATGTTACTTTAAAACTTATCAAAGTATATCTTGCTTCAAATGAGAGTAATCTCTTAACCTTCTCAGGACTGTCTGTAATGGATATTATAGATCTTCATTTGTGAAGAAATGTCTCAGTTGTTTATTAGATGACCCATATTACTATTTGCCCAAGGCAGGAAGAAAACAGCAATATCTTCAGTCATTTGAAAAGATTATTTTAACCTTTCTGTACTCCTGCTTTTCTACTTTTCCTTTTTCCAGCACTGATTTTTCTTGATGAAGCCACAGTTTCCTACTTTTATTTATTTTCTATTGGTATTGAGGATTAATAACAATACTAAGTCCTTTTCTAATTTACTGTACTTTACACATTCTACTAGAGTTTTACATATCACATTAGTTCATCTACATGACCATGTTTTCTCTTAGCTATTTTGCTAAAAGCAGAAAGAAAGCTGAGACCTGTATTTTTTCCATTGTTCTTTTTTCCAAACATACTTTTTTTCCCTTTGAATTGCTCTACTGAAACATAAAACTACATATGCAGGTGAAGTCTGGCAGCAGTAAGGGAGTAAGTGCTGGGAAGCATGTGCCTTGTTGTGCTCTCCCAGTGCAATTATAGCAGAGCAAACCCCACCTTCATTCAGTGCATTTGCTAACGAGATGGACCCGCAAGGTGAGAGACTCAGGACCCATGTTTAGGCCTAATCTGTGAGCACCAGAGAAAGAAAAGGCACGGGGCAACTGTGGTGATTTCCCTTCAGTAAAACCCAGGGAGAGTAGCCCTGTGTAGTGTTCCCTGGTACAAGCAGCATCTGAGGACCCGAAGCAAACTCTCTCCCCAGCAACTGCATCCAGCTCCACTCTTCATGCTAATTATTGACTTTCTTCCACCCACATGCCTGACCCAGCTCCCTCCTGAGCTGCACAGCAGCTCGGCTGGGGGACGGAGGACCGATGGCACAGGAGGAAGCACCTCCCGTGTCCGTAGTTCTGAGGTCAGAGGGCAGTGACTCCTAGAGGGCAGCAGCCATCACCGCTGCTTCCAAAACCACTAGAGAGAATGAGAGGCCGGGGCTCAGGAATCTGGGTGTTGCATTTTTCAGGAGTGCTGAATAAACATGGGAATGTGTATTTAAAGAAATTACTCAACTTAAATAAACAACTGGGAAAACGTGTCAGGCAATTGGATTTTCATAATCAACATCTGTGGCTTAATTTTAGGGTCAGGGAAGACCTGGAAATTACCTCAGTAATGATTAATAGGGCTTTAGTAACCTGGTGGCCCTCCAACGTGGACAGGTGGAGCTTCCTTTCAACACTTTTCAAACAAACATTCCTTTTAAAATTTTTATTTTATCATGCCTTGTAATAAAATCTGCTTCTATAAATGTATTATTTAAAATACTCCAGTGAATTCTTGTCAGTGGACTTGTTCCTATTATCCAACTGAAAAGAGACCTGCGAGTATGTTAGTAAGACCCCCCTCTGGGATTCCAGACAATACACAGACACAAGTGGTTTCCTGATTGCACTATTCACGTACCAGTGATGAGGTGGCTGTCCCAGCTGGTGGAACTTCATAAGAGTTAGTCTCCTGACAATTTTAATATAATGTTGTCATGAATGTTTACAATTCCTCAGATTCCTCACATGGTGCTCTTCCCCATCAAGACACAACCTCGAGAGGATGCTGGGGTAGGTGTATCATAACAAAATCTTCCCTTATTTGGCCCAGACTATTCACATAGGGGACATAAAGAATATAAAGTTATTTAAAAGGTAAAAAAAGCTTGGCCAGGGGAAATAAGGGAAAACCCATGTGTATGGTTCCCTTACTCTAATTTGAGGTGGAAAAATAACAGTCAGGAGATAAATATATCTATGTATATATATATATATTTGTGTGTTTATCTCCAAGTAAAATAAGCTGTCAGACTTGAAGTGTCTCTGGCCTGATTGTGATTTCCTTATTCAAAACCTAACGTAGGCAAGGGATAGTTACCAAACATGGGCTTTGTTTTAGGTGGTACCTCCTTACTGCTCTGTGGCCAGCCTTGTGCAGTCCCTCCTAGTAAGATGGGAAAAGGTGAGCTCAACAGGTAACCTCTTTCCATCCAGGTAGTAAAAGAGAATTCTTGCTTTCTATTCTTCAACAGAGAGTGAAGAATTTAACTATTAAAGGAACATAGAGAATCCAGAGAGTCTAGAGGAAGACCTGAGACTATAAGCATCTTCTATTAGAACATACAAACACATGGTGGTTCAGGCTCTCCCTCATCTTTTAATGCAATACGTTCTGTTTTCAGCCCTATTCCTCAGCATAAAGAATGCAATAAAGAAGTATGTGTGATTAACACTAGTACTGGTTATAGCATTTCTAAAATATGTAAACATTATTTTAAAAATTTTATTAATTGAAGAATACTACTTCAAAAGGGTTTTTCAAGATCCCCATATTTATGGAAGAATTACCTTTAGAACTCTGATCCACTATATGTCCTCTTATGAACTTCTAAGAAGATTGCTCTATATTCAGTTTTTATTCAATGTGTACCTTTTAATGTATTAGATGTGCATCTAAGAACTGGTTCTTCTTTCCAGAGTAAGTAAGATCCTCAAGACCAGTGTTCATCAATAATCCCCATAAATGGTAAAAGCTGTAAACTCACAGTTATAATTAGATCAGGTATATTTTTTTGTTGTTGTTAAAAAGGAAATCGCCCTGTTGCCAAGACTGTCAGTTATAACAATGTAAAAGCCAAAGAAAATATTAACATTTTCACTGTACTTTGTTGCTGGACAATGGGAATACTTTTCCTCTATATTAGGAAATCCCAGTAGGCTCTCCCAGAAGTATGTCTGGATCTAAATTGCTACCCATTTCTCAACCAAAGGTAGCCTAAACAGATTTGGAGGGATTCATTGCACAGCTCTTCTGTGGATTTCTGGATGGTTTTCAAAAGATTGGATTTGCAATATATGCACTCAGAGCCACCTGTTTGAGGGACTGCCTTTTTCCATGGAATAAATTGCTAGGCATGGTCAGAAAAGGTGCTTGCGCAGGAGGGGTTTTGTGACAGAAAGGTCTAACAGGATGTTTTCCTTGAGCAGTGGTGTGAAGCTGGGAACTGATTTCCCCCCACAGGCTGGAGCAGTCCCCAGGGAAATCCATGGGCATGTGAGCCAGCACCCTCCTGCAGGGTCCATCTGAGAGCAGCCACTATGGTGTGCCCACTTCCCAGACTGTAACAGCTCTGGATTTGGGTGTGAATGCTGGTACTGCTGCCTGGGGTTCCAGTACCATGCAGGCTGTGCCACGAGGCACAGAGCACTACTGGTAGTCTGTGCATGTACCACTTACCCTCATTTTTTGCTCAGGATGCTACTTCACTTCAGCCTACCTTCTAGCAAAATTAGCAGAATCATATCCCACCCACTTCCCTGTGCCAACAGAAATTGTCCCCATCTACCCCAGGAGGCAGCCAGACACCCACTGCTGACTCACTGTTACCATCTGCAGGCCTGGGCAGCAAAGCTCTTGCTGCCGCCCACCCATCACCTAAGCTGAAATAGGCTTGTGAACAAAATGGCACAATGTGAGATTCACCTATTCCACCAGGTGGTCTTGTCTCTCGGACATTGTTGCTTTGAGCTTTGCTAAGTGACAGATGAGTGTCTGAAGTAATTTTTATTCATGCAGACTGACATGATAGAAATCGCTTAATTTAAAATAAAATCATTGAAGCATCTGCTGATGTGTATGAGGTTCAACGAGGTGAAGTGCCAGGTCCTGCACTTGTGTCACAAGAAACCTGTGCAGCTCCACAGGCTGGGGCAAAGTGGCTGGAAGCAGCGCAGCAGAAAAGGACCTGGGGATGCTGGTCAACAGGAGCTGAACATGATCCAGCATGTGCCCAGCTGGCCAAGAAGGTCAGTGGTGTCCTGGCCTGTGTCAGGAATAGTGTGGTCAGCAGGACCCCCTTCAATGACTGACTCCCTTCACTCAGCTCTGGTGAGGCCACACCTTGAGTCCTGTATCCAGTTTTGGGCGTCTCACTACAAGAAGGACATTGAGGTGCTGGAGCATGTTCAGAGAAGGGCAATGGAGCTGGGGAAGGAGCACTAGTCCTGTGAAAGGCTGAGGGAGCTGAGGATCTTTAGCCTGGAGAAAAGGAGACTCAGAGGACACCTTATTGTGCTCTATAACTGCCTGAAAGGAGGTCAACCTCTTCTCCCAAGCCATGAGCAACAGACAAGAGGAAATAGCTTCAAGCTGCGCCAGGGGAGACTCAGGGTGGAAGTTAGGAAGAATTTTTTCACTGAAAGGGTTGTCAAGAATTGGAACGGGCTGTCCAGGAAGGTGGTGGAGTCACTGTCCCTGAAAGTGTTTGAGAAACAATTGGACATGGCACTTAATGCTCTGGTTTAGTTGGCATGGTGGTGCTCAGTCAAAGGTTGGACTCAGCAGTCTTAGAGATCTTTTCCAACCTTAATGATTCTGTGATTCTATAGAGGAAAGCATTCCCCCGATATTGGGGGGAATAGCACTTGCCTCACAGATACTATCAGATGATATCAGTATTATATTTATAATAATACATGGTATTACTGTAAAAGGGACAATTGTATCTTAACATCCAGTGTTCAGAGAGGTGTGCAGTCACACTCTCCCAGCAGTTCTCCTGCAGATGAGAAATGCACCCAACCAAGCAGAGTTTTAGTAGAAAAACTGGAAGCACTGGATAATAGATTATCCAGTAAATGGTTAATCATTGGCATATGTGATTTTACAAATGGGCAAGGCGTAGAGTTGTGTACTGATCTGGCAGGATGACTATTAGGAGAGACTTGGGACAATCTTATGTTACCTTTGTGTATATCCAAGCATGATAGAGTAACTAAGACTTCAAAGAACTTCCCTGTAAGCACCCCTTAATGGAGAGACAATAATGTGCAGAGGTAGGAATCAAACTGGTGTTCTCATATCTCTGTATGTGTATAGCTGCTTGCGTAAATGTTAACTGAGCTGGGCATCTGTAGTCCAGTTCAGCAAGCTGAATCTGTCAGTCTAGTACTGATTGCTGCTTAGTAAACACAAAAACTTTGATAGATGCCTATAAATTTGTGTTTAGTCATCACAATTTGCAGAGCATGGATTTTTTGCAATCAATATGGCTAAAAGGTCGAGTAGATAATACTTGATTGATGGGTTGAAAATATGAAAAAAGCCAGTTTTCTTAAGTGTTGTTTTGAGAAAGCCCCAAAAAGAATAGGGCTCATACCAAACCCACACAAGTGTAGTCTATTTGTATTTTCATGGTTCAAAGTTGTCATTGAATCCAACTTTATTTTCCTGTAGAAATGGAAATGTTATGAATTTGATTGTCCTGCAAGAGATGTTTGGCATTTCCAAACAGCCCCTTTTAAGTGTGTGACCATTCCTTCTCCTCAGACACAGATCATTCATTGTGGTTTAGTGCCTCTCCCTTCCCTTCTACCTAACATGAGACATTGTCTACTGTCTTGGTAGTCACAATGTTTACACTGCCTTTCATTAATTTCTGCTGCTTTTGTCAATTTTTCTCGCTACATTATGTATATTTAGTTTCAATAAATTCTTAAACATGCACGTAACTTAACTATGAATTTATTTCATGTTGTTATGTGTATCAGTTAGAAATATATCCCCTGGGTTTTTTTCTGTGAAATATTTCTTCCTTACCAAGATACCACTTTGACATTCATAACAATAAAGTAGCATATAGGGAGCTGTTTCTGCTTCTGAAAATAATTCATATAGTTGCCCCCTAGCACACTTTTTTTGCAGCATCAGTTGTTAGATTGAAGAATTAGGATGTACGTGGTTTTCTGTCCCCTCAGTGCTACCGGTGAAACCAGTCTTGCAGTCTTTGCATGCCCAAATCCATTAGTGACTATAGAAAAAAGGGCGCATAAATAACTCAGGATCAACTTCATGAGTGTGGGATTTGCAGTAACACAGGTCTCATATAACGGTTTTAATTATTTTCTAATGCAGACGAGGATCCAATGTCTCACTGACTTTGGATATGAGCAGCTTGGGAAGTGTTGAACCTTTCGTCACTGTGCCAACCCCAAGAGAAAAAGTAGCGATGGAATACCTGCAGTCAGCTGGCCGCGTCCTGACACGGCAGCAGCTTCGAGACGCAGTTGCATGTTCTCATTTACTCCAAACAGAATTCATGGTGAGTTCAACAACATGCTTGAAATGAGGATTTTTGACATAAGTGGCAAAACAGAAACTGTGGGGGAAAAATAATCAGGCAACACTTCAGTGTCAAGGTGCAAATAATTTCCAAAGGGCACATTAGATAGTTTCAAGGTGGTGTTTTATGTTTGTGCACTAAAGACAGATAAGTCAGTCATGGATAATACAGATTCCTCTTGGTTTGAAGTCCCATCATAGATGGGCTAAGTGTTATAATAGAGCTACAGTGCAAACAGTCAGAACGGTAACACTGTGACAGTTTCAAAGGCATCAAAAAGGCTATGATGACAGAAAACATGGTAATAATTGGAGATTTTGTTTATTCCCGTGTAAACACCATGTATGTTTACAATTTGAGCACTAAATTTTTAGTCACCGTAAATTATTTTTTGGAGCAAATAGGGACACCCACAGTCGCTATCCAAAAGGGACTTATGTCCCGAGGTCCAAAATATCTTTAACAAGCATGGCATACAGCAGCCTAATATACTCAAGACAAAAACCCCTGAAGTGTTTTATTAGTGTATTTATTAGTAAAAGAGGTAATAATCTAAAATGAAGAAAGTGGCCAGGTGGAAAAAAGAGCAGAAAAACTCAATCAGGGAAAACAAATTACAACACATTACTTTAAGAAGACCTGAAAAAGTCTGATCTTGCAAAACCCTCAGATGAAAGAAGCTATCAGAAAAAAGGAGACACTTTTTACAAGGGAGATAGAAAAGAGCATAAACTGATGCCACTTGAATGTGAAAACTGAGTAAGGCAAGGCAAAAATGGTCTTGAATTTTAAAAAAATCATAACTTCATTTTTAAACAGATCAACAGCATGAAGCTTACCAAAGAGTACAAGAATCAATTGATGATCAAAATGGTAGAAAAGTGATTTGGGGAAGTTGAACCAAGAGGTGAGAAGTGACTCCATTATTTGCATCTGCATTGACCCTAGAAGAACTTAGGAAATTTCCTGCATCCATGGCAGGGATAGGTTCAAGCAGATCATAGAGGTTCTATCTGATATTGAAGCATTAGTGGAAGGGATTCTATAACAAAGCAATAAAATTAATAAAAGTAAGCTAGTAGTCATCCAGGAATCCTGAAGGAGTCCATGTATGCACTTACTGATGTATTAACTGGAGAGGTGTAATGTAGCAGTTGTACTTCAGCAGCTGGGGAATCAGAGGGCCAGAGGTAACAGTTTTTCGGAAGGGTTCCAGAACTGATTCAGAGAAACTGCATATCGAGAAATCTGATATCTAAATCAGAGAAACTGGAAGGAATTAAAATTAACATGCCAGAGCATGTGATCCCTTGGGTTTCATTTTGTTTCCAATTAGTGCATATGAATCAATAGAAAATGGATGCCATCTTACTCTAAAAATAGCTTTTCATTATGAATAATTGCATCGTATGATGCAGTCCTTTTATTTACCTGTAAAATCCAAGGTTTATAGTAAAAGTCATTTGCTTAAGAAAAGTAAGTCCCTCAATTCTTCTACCAAAAAGTGGACAGACAGTGTACACAGGAAAAATTACAATCATCCAACATACTTTTATCACCAGTTATGCCATAAGTTCTCCACCATTCTGCTGCTTAGGCAGGAAAGTCAGAAGAAATAACTTCATCATACTTAAACCCCCTATGTTAGGAGACAGTTTGTACAGACAGATTGGCACCTCATAGAATCCTGTTTACCCAAATCGTCTCACACAGCAGTTATGCACATCTTGGGGGAGACAGAGTCACATTTTATTTGTCCCTCAGGGGTGCACAACATGGCTTTGGCCATTCAGTGTTTCCACAGAATTTTATTGAAAAGGTCATGACTTGTCTATTCTGTTTTTAAACCATTTTTTAAAATGTGGTTTAAGATGGAGCTGTTGAACAGTATCTGTTTACTGTATTCCTTCATACAGATAACAGCTCAAGTAGGAACTTGAGGCATGCAAAGAACGCAGTATGTAACCCTCACCCATTGTGCTCACACAGCTCATTTTAACTAGCTAAAGAAATACAGTAAGGCAGGGTTCTGGAGACTAGTATTATTAGTTCTCATGAAAAATTTCCAAATGTGAAAAAAGTGGAGAAATGTTTAAAGTTTTCAGTGGAAAACTATAACATGAGCAGTTTCAGGTTATTTTTAGTTCTTCAATTTTTTTTCATGAACAATTAAAGGGACATTACTTATTGTTACTATAAAAGGCTTTAAATTACCATAAAAATATATTTCCATAATATTTATTAAGATTTTTCTTCTTTTTTTTTTTAATAATGCTACAAAAATATTGGGTATATCTGGTTGGGAGAATATACTTGATTTGGAAGGAGGAAGAAACATAATTTGCCCAGCATATATGTTTTCTTTAGTGGCCTGAGTTGCTACTCTTCAAGGGACACAATATCTGAAGTTCGTGACAGAAGATGAAATTCATTATTCCCAAAACACTCAAATGCCAAGAAATACAGTTCCTGAATGGGAAAGCGCCAGCTCATTAAATCTATAAAATTAGGTCCTCATAAAAATAGAGGCATGGGTATAATGACTACCTGCCTGAATTTTCCTAAATTTTGCCACATTTTCTTGAATGCCTTCAGAGATTCAAATCATACCTCTTCAAGTGTATGAACAGCATTTAAAACCTAATGTGAACCAGAATAGCTGTCATTAGAAGGTATCACTCAGAGAGGGAAACCAGCCCATGAACAACATGCATGTGCATCTATAATTGCATGCAAGTGACTGAGCACATGAATGTGTGCAGTTTATACATTATTTGCAAATATTTAATTAAATATATATGTTTAATAAAAAAACTATATATATATATATTGCCTATACAGCTACAGAGTTTGTATGCTAATTTGCACATGTTCCTGCTGTTTGCAGTCTGCTGAGCTTATTTGCTCCCCTTTT
>NW_008237919.1:11782790-11797804 GCF_000691975.1 Corvus brachyrhynchos | reverse complement strand
GCAGGAATGTTATCCCCATATTATCCTGATATTTTTTTTTTCTGGAATAATCTCTTTTTTCTCACAGCCAGTTTCAGAATAAGTGACTTGCCTGTGGCTGTGATCCACGGTGTATTGTCAGATTTCTGTCTGTGCCCTTGGACTCACAAGTACTTACTACTGGGAGGAGACCACTGATTAGAAAGTGTTTACAGGATGTAAGTGATTAATGTTATTAATGGTCCTTGTTGGCCCAGAGAAATGTGTTTCTGTTTTCAACTTGGTGGCATTTTTGCATCTGTCAGTAAGTAACTCACCAAATGATGAACTGTTTAAAAATTTCAGCAGGCATAGTGCGGGAGACAGCCAGGCGCCTGGAAGACCCTCACCAACCACCATCACTTGGGCAGGCAGAGGACTGTTCCTCACACATCTTTTTCCAGTCTCTGTAGATGACAGACCTAGATCACATTAGGCACAGGCTTAGTGTCTTGCTCTCTCTCACTTGGTGCATAGTTTAGCATGGAAGCGTTTCAGAGGCCATGTACTGGTGGTGTTTGTACTAAGCCGGAACTGAGCTAGAGAAGCTCTAGGTCGGCTGGTTGGAACAATTTGGAGCCCAGGGGCCAAGGGTAGGAGTCTCACAGAGGTCACCATTGGGAAGTGGTAGAAATCAGAGGCAAATATGAGGAGGGTGTGGGAGCTCATTTTGTAGTTTGTGGATGAGGAAGCAGCATTAGATGCAGGACAGAGGTGAGATGGTTTGACCTGAGGTAGCAGGGATGAGGTTTATGCAAGAATGAAGTCTTAGAAGTGAGAAGATCCTGAGCTTAGGACAGCCATCATATGGATGGAAGTAGAGTGATCTGAAAAAGGATTGGGTGAAGTACCTGCAAGGAAGGCCTCTCTTAGCAGCATCACTTTGGCTGGCCTGACACAGCAAGTCATTATTTTGAGGAGCCAGCTGAAGACCAAGAAGAGATCAAGGAAGAAACTGAGTGAGGAAGAGGGGAAGAATAAAGAAACTCCATGAAATGCACGGGGATAAGGCAGAGAAGGTAGAGAAATAAAAATCAACACAGATGCAGCCTCACATAGTAAGATGGTCAGAAGCCAAGTTGGGAAGTGGAAACGAATTACAGCATTTCATTATGAACCAGCTAAATTTTACTTAACTTTGCCATCTCTTCAAGCAGTAAGGTGAGAGGGTAGCTTCCCCTGCTTGGTGAATCCATGGAAAAATCTGCTATTGGGTGCATGCTTGACAAGCTGTTAGAGGCCTCATCCCTGTTCCTTTAAAGAAACCCTGCAGAGGTCAGTCATGCTGGGCAGGACCAGGGCTTGGGTCTGAAGGACAGTGACCATGCATTTCTTCTGTGCCAAAGTACTGGGCAGGCCTGCACCTCTAGAGTAGAAACCAACTCATTTTGAAGGAAAATCCTTAAGTAAATTTTCCAGTGATGCAAGCCAACGGATCTTCCTCATGTTCCTACGTGTCTCTAAGAGACGATTACTTAATATGCGACTTTCTCTTAGGCCAAATGTCCCAGGCTAGCATGAAGTTTCCAAGTCTCTAGTTATGACTGTTCTTTTAAGTAGAAGTATTAATTTACTGAAGATCAAATTCCAGCTTACTCTAAGATAATTTAAATAATGGTGGCCAAAAAAAAATTCAGCATAACAATGAAGATTTGAGTAAACTGAAGCATTTTTAATGTGATTTCCTAGATTATTTTAGTTGGTAAAACATCCCCCACAATCATGAAAAAAACACTACATGTTTCATCCTGCCATTTTAAAAGGGTTGGTTTTATTCAACTGTAAAAACATTATTTCAGGACTTTGAAATCAAAATTATTCTTACCCTCCCTTAAGCCAAGTTAAACATTTTGTTCAATGCAAAATTTGTGGATTTTTACTTTTCATGCTGACAAACAACTTGAAAAACAGTAATTTTATGAGGAGTTTATTATTTGTATATTTTTGAAACTTAAAGGAAACTGTCACATTAGTTACACACATCTGCAATGTAAATCAGTCACTAAAAGATCAAAATGAGAAGCAAAAGAAATAGCTTCAGATTTTTATTACTTTTCAGTCATTGAATGCAAAAGACTAAGTCATTCTAGTAGTTTAAATAAAAGGCAAGTGAGGTCTTTGAATTTCATTGTTAAGGGCTTAGCACAAAATTTTTTAGAAGTTTGCCATATATTAATATTTAATTATTTTTAAAGTTCCTCCCCCAGTTATGTAAAGTATTGCTCTTTTTTGCCACAGTACTGTACTTTTGAACTCCACTTTTCTGGAACTATAGGGCATTTTAACCTTGGTCCTAATCCCATAAAAACTTTCTTTTTAATAATTCGTCAGAAGTGTTCCTTGGAGGTCACCCCTTCGATATGCAAGTCCCTGTGTTTATTAAAGGAAGGGTGTTGATAAGCTTGAGGTGGGAACCACTTTTTTCTTAATAACTTTGATGTTAAAAGACAGTTGTGTAACAGCAGATGGCCTTCTGGTGATAATTTCCTGCATGGCTCCTTTGGAAACATCGGTCTGATTTAATTTATTTTTTATAGGAAATACCAATGAATTTTGTGGATCCCAAAGAAATTGACATCCCGAGTCATGGAACTAAAAACCGCTATAAAACAATTTTGCCAAGTAAGTGAGTTAGCCCTTGGTTTCCTACTATGACATTTAGTCCTGCTTTGAGAACATATTGCTGTGAAAATCTAGCTATCTTTATATTTGCTTGATGTGTACCCATTCATACTTGTATTTATAATCCATGTAGAAAGATAACAGAAGCCCAGTGCTGTAGGACTGGCAAATGCAGAATCTCACTGGATGCCTTAGTCGGTACACAGGTTGGCAGCATCCCAGCCACATACTGAAGGGCAGCCTGGGCTCATGCTGATTTTCTCTGAAAGGCAGCTCAGGCAGATGGGGAGAGTGAGGTCTGCCATGCCTTGCAGTAGCTCCTTATCACAGCCCAAACCATCTTGCAGTCACTGAGTTCCCTCTGGTTGGGTCAAGAAAACTTAGAACTAAAAAAACACAGACTACAAAAAGCAAGTACAACCTATCTTGTCTTGTAGTGGGCTTCCATCTTTAAAGGTCCTCTGTTGATTGCTTTTTTTCTTCTCCATGCGCTAAACTGCCTTTGCAGAAATCTGTTTACATTCCTGACACAGTGCTGCCTCTTCATTGCTCTAAACTTGTTACTGCCTTGCTGTACTGCTTCCATATTTTCATTGGCCCAAATTCATATACAATTGCTTTGTTATAATTGGAAGTGATTGAAAACTTTTCAGTGGAATAGTTTTCCTTCAAAATACATGTTTCTCTGAAGTGCACCTGTTTTCATAACATTTGTTGGTGGATAATGAGATATTCCATTTCTCTTTTATTAAATGTTTTGTTTTGTGTTCTGTTTCATACTAGGTTGCAGAAGTTTTAACGTTACGCTAAATATAGATATGAACAGTTGAGTTTTTATAATTTTTGACATCACCAAAGTGAAAAAGTTTAGTGATTCAAAATGTTACAGAATATTCCCACAAAAAAATGTAAATCCTTTGCTTAGGTTTGGAATGAAGAATACTTTTAAAATGACAGCATAATCCTATCAACTAGAAATTTGTTTTCTAAACATCTCTAGAATATCCGTGTGGGCGTATGTTAGATGTTAGTTGTTCAAATTCACACATCTTAAATTATGAGATTTCTCTCACCAAATCTGAAAGCATTATAGTTTGTTCACATCACACCTAGGCCTTGCAGTCAAACTAATGAAAACTGATGGCCTTCAGCCTCTAGATTAATCTCAGAAATGTGATATGTAGCTGGGAAAGAAGCTTGTGTGGAGTCCTTGCTTCTCTTCTGCCTCCAGTAAAATTTTCATTGTGTTCAAGGTTAGTTCATCTCTTGCAACCAATAGCTGTGTGCTTGTGAATACAGTAGAAAAATGTTGAGGGGGATTAAAGACAGAATGTAACTGAATGCAAGTTGGATACCAAACAATCAGACAATTCAGCATCCCTTAGAGTCTGGCGCAGTGTCAACAGGATGCACACGGAGGGTGAAATCCTGACCCCTTTGACGACAGCAGGACTTTTGCCATCAGCTGCAGTGGAGACAAGATATCACCAGCCCCCCTCTGCCTGACTGGCAGATTTTTGGAAGGAGTTCTCCCTTCCCATGGCATCTCCTGTCCAGGCTGCCCCAGCCGCCATCAGGTTTGCCTCCAGCAACACCTTGCAAATGCAATGAGACCTGTTTCACTGTAGCATGTGTTTTGAATTGGGACACAACAGCTGGGCCATACTTGATGCTGATGAGCTTTGAGAACCAGTGTGCCTGTGTGTCTTCACTTCCTGTTAGCTGGGATGTGCCGCTAGCTCCACAGCACATTTTCAGTCCAGGCACACTGCTGCTGTGCACCACAGCTGCCCACTGACAGGCACTTTGTAACCGTCCTTGACAGAAATCACAAGGTCTGTTGAGTGTTAGCACCAGGCTTTTTGAAAGAAGATATTTTGAGGATTGAGGCACATGCTCATAATAAGTATTTGCACACCCCACACCCAGTCTGAGAGGCTTTGGAAATTATTTGAGTGATTAAATAGAACAGCTTTCCTGGTTTCCTGCTCAGATGGTATCAACCCACTGCTTTGTATACCCGCATCAGCTTTTCCATTCCCAGCACTGGGTGCGTCTCCTGAATCGGGGCACCTGTGATGACAAGTGACGTTGGAGCTGATGGATTATGTCCTAAAAATGCCCAGTCCTGCCAGCTCCACCCTCTATGCTGTGGTAGATATTCTCATTTTCTACGAGATAATTCTGTGACAGGGTGCATGAGGGCAGGTTTATATTAGCAGATACTACCCGGCCAGACACACTCATGTGAAATACAACTAATGCCTTTTGGAAATTATTCTATATGGAAAACTACAAAGTACAGGAGATGTTACATTTCTATGAAAGCAGTTGCAGTATAACATAGCCAACATTCTCATGCAATCACGAGGCTGCCGCTTTAAGTTCTCTAAGTGTTATTTGCATTACAATAGTATTCTAATTTAACTACTGAGGGGCCAGTGTGGGATCAGAGGCAACTGGCTAAGCAGGTTCCTTAAGATCAGTGTTTCTCCATCCTTCCTCCGGACTGTGGCCCCACCCATAGCTCCTGTTAAACCCTGCTCTGTGTCTTTAGCTGCATCCCCTCTGCCACCAGTCTACAGTATTTCTCACACCCTCTGTGCAGGTTTCCAGTCCTGCACACAGATTTCCCAGTCTCTCACCACAGCCACTACCCTGTGGCAGAACAGCAGCCCTGCTGCTCATTCCTCATCCTCTTACTCTACATCTTCACCTTTGCCTGCTTGTCTCCTGCAGCCCCCACTACAAGTCCCTGCAGCAGGACCTCAGCTTCCTACTATCTTCTCCTGTATCTCCCACTACTTCTTCAGCCTTCCATCTTTCCTACTTCCTGTCTCATTTTTCCATCTCAAACCAGAAGCAGAATTCCTGTGGTATTTCAGGGTATACATGGACTTTTGCTTACAAAGGAGCAAGTGGTTTAACACTATTCTGTGGGTATCTTTGTATGTGCAACACATCCATTAGTTTACCACTCCCTATCTCCCTCTGAAGACTAACCTCAAGTCAGAAGTCTGCATCGAAACACCCTGGGCAGAACAGCAGATTCACACTAACATGAAGATAGACAGCACCTAGAGGGTCAGACCCAGAAGTCCACAATCTGTTGCATGAAGTGCTTGGGCTAAAACTGGCTCTGACATTCCACTATAGGGGAAAGTTAAATTGTATGAACAAAGCACTTTATTATGAAAGCATATAAACAGATGCTGG
This sequence comes from Corvus brachyrhynchos, assembly GCF_000691975.1. Classification (NCBI taxonomy): domain Eukaryota; kingdom Metazoa; phylum Chordata; class Aves; order Passeriformes; family Corvidae; genus Corvus; species Corvus brachyrhynchos. The sequence goes on along the minus strand of NW_008237919.1, from coordinate 11,791,948 downwards.
AAAACCATTCTCTTGATGCTGAAATTTTTGAGCTCCCTTGCACTCCCCAGTCCTGACTACAAACAGTCATATTTGCTCCAGTTCTGCTCCCTAATGAAAGCACCAACGGAGTTCATGGAGTGAATGATCCTCCAGTATCCATGGCATGGTGGGAAGTTGTCCAGCACTGCTACTATATAACCCTGCTTGTTCCCTGCAGCAGGCACTCTCATGGAGGCAAGTTACAGTCCCTTTAACACCCTCCTATTCCTCCAACGTGATAAATTCAGGACAACATTAATTTGTTAAAGATGGAGTTAGAAGCAGCATCTTCTACTCAACTGAGAGAACTATTCCAGACTTCCTAGATACATGGAAAAAAACAGCAGTAATTTTGCCTCAGCTAAAACCATAGAAGACAAATTTTATTAGTAATTGTAAGTGCTTAGCAGCTCCAGTGCATTTTCAGATGCTTTACAGACATTGATGAATTCAACCTTGCAGTCAGCATCTGTCTTTCTGCTGTTGCTTCGGACTCTAAGACTTTGGCATCCTTGAGGATAAGATTATTACTTCCAAGGTATTTGTCATTCAGAAGGAAGCTAATGACTTCCATTTGTGTCTGATGATTGCCTAGTGGCTCTGGATCTTAAGCATTGCTCAGGTTTTCCTCACCTCAGAGCTCAGTTTACAGCACCTGCCTATTTCATAACTGATCATGACTGTTAATTTATAAAAGATTCCTGTTCGGAAGCAGTGTTTGTTTCATTGATTGGAGTTGGAAGGAGGTCTCAGAAATTGTGAAACTGATTTAGCTGCTCCCTAGTAACAGAGCAATTTATCTCAAGACATGGTAATTAAAACTGGATGTTGAGTCTGCTTGGAAGAGGTTTTTTAAGGTAGGGGTCAAGCGACACCAGAATCAGAGGTATTGTGTGAGCTAGAGGAAGCGGGTGTTTTTTCAAGGCCACGTAGCCTGAGGCATTTGTGGAAATGGCTAATAACCACTCTGTGCTGAAAAGGAATGAGAGGTTTCCTGTCCTCATATTGTTAAGGGAAAAAAAAGTTCTAAGTGAAAAAAGTTAGGAAAGCTAGTACAAAGAGATTTTAACACAAGTTAATTAGGGTTCATGTAGTGCTATTAACAACAGAAGACAAGACTTCCATGTGAAGACTTTGAAGTCATGCAGTCATTTGCATATTTTAAGAAACATACTTTCAAAACATCATCCTGGGTTCTACAAAGGCTCCACTCCTGTTCAAGGTGCTCCTGTGACCTCCAGTGGGAAAAGGACATAAAGCATGTTTGGGATCATCCCTCCCCTTCCTTTGGTTTGCCAAGGTTTTATCATGTTCTTAAGAACAGGATGAAAAGTCACAAAAGAAATCCAAAAGCGTCTCTGAAAATACTAGGTTTTGCTACAGCATAGGTATATATATCAGTTATATATTTCATATGTAAACACCAGGGCCACACACTAAATAGTGTTTACTTACCTCTTTCCAGCTCAGTGCCCATGTATGTATCTTTTAACACATTGCCTAGATTGCACTCAGCAAAGGAGCTACCCAGAGACTATTTCCAAACCAATAGGTGTCTGCATACTGTCAAAAAACCCCACTGATTATAACTGTTTAAGCCAATTGCCAGAAGAAAAGATTTTTTTCAGCATAGAAATATTTCTATATGATTTTTGTTAATGGTAGTATATTTTTTTCAGAAAAAATGTGAAGAAAGTCAAAGTGTGTCCATGGACAGCCCCCCTTGGGCATCTCATTCCCTGTCTGCTTCGCCCTTTCTGTTACATTGTATACTTGAGAATATACTGGCTTTAATTCCAAAATGGTATTACATGGGGGGTAGGGAGGGCGGGAGGGGGAGAGTGTCTCATCATCACAAATGAACAAGCAAAACCTTCCTTTCCAGGAGGGATTTAATAACCCCTAGCTCTTTACTCAACAGAACTGGCCCCCACTCCATTCTAGAGCATCCAAGACTGAAGGAAAGGAGAGTGTGAAGGAAAATGTTCTTGTATTTTGGCATTGTGTCTCCAGTCCAGTACACATGAATGGTCACAAATTGGTCAGATGAGGACACAGGGCTGAAAGGGAAGAATATGGATTACCTAGTCCAGCCCCTTACAGTGAACTTAAATTGGTATCAAACGCACATATTTTATTTCATCCCAGGCAAAGGAATCTTTTCTTAATTTAAATCCAACTGTCCAGTGTAGTCACTGAACACTACAGCTTCAGGCAAAAGTACCAAAGTCAAGTTCAAAGGACTTGGTGTAATTATGAACCATTGTACAATGGTACAACACAGGTTTCAGAGACAGTCTAGGCAGATCAGCTCGATAGGCAGCATGGGCAGGCTCGACCTTGTTGAGCATTGCCTGGGCCTGACAGTGTTGCTTCAGTGCCCACAGCTCACTGAGATGGTTCTGCACAGCTCAGCCTTGTGCAGCACAGGGGTGCCTTAGTTACATGTCATGATCCTTTGCAGAGGGAAGAATTTGGTGCATAATTCTTTACTGCTTGACAACCCCAAATAACAGTAGGTTTTATCCTTCAGAAAGTCTTTGATTCTCTTTAGAAATCTTCTAACTATGGGTTTTCTTATTAATTTCCGTCTTCCTTGTGCTCTTAGATCCTCTAAGCAGAGTGTATTTGAAACCAAAAAATCCATCTGACTCCTTGAGTACCTACATAAATGCTAACTACATTAGGGTAAGTAAATGTACAGTCTTCATGTACTTTCGAGAAAATATTTTATTTGCCATGTGAGTAGTTGGCTTTGCCAAGTTGCCACTTATTTCATTCTTACCAGTCTTCATTGATAATTCCAAATCTTTCTGTCTACATATGTGTGATAGAAATAGTTTCATGAGCCATTTGTAACAAAGGCTACACAACCATGAATGTACAAAAATGGTTGTAACAAAAAAAATTATCAAATAGTTTATAAAAACATTAAGAAGCACGTGCATTACTGTTTGTTTACTTTGGTATTTACTGTTTCATATTGACTACTGCTTTATAACGAAGAAAAGAGGGTTACTTTTAACAGTGACAAATACCAGTATTTTCAATATACCAATTGATAGTCCTGAAATCAATAGTTAAGTAATTAAATAAATACTGTAACAGGTTTGGGAAAAGGAACATAGCGACAGATATATTAAATATACACATGTGCCCACAACACAGTCATTCACATTTTACTCCCTGTACTGGTCACATGACACAATGACTTCACCATCATGAACCCTGTTGGAAAGCATTATTTCTAAGTGTCAGGTATGTTATAGTCCTTGATCACAGACACACACACCCACACACAGAAGCGTTCTTGAACTCATGACAGAGTATATGCTAAATAGACTACAAAGAAACTACTTCAGTCAGATTTTAGGAGTGTAGTCCTCTACCTGCAAAATTAAATCTTTTCTTCAGAGTTACTATCCAGACCCTCAGCTGGAATAAAAGTAATAGTGCAATGGCAATTTGGCCCCAGAACTATACAATGATGTTGCTTCTTTAATTAACAGTGCATTAATATGTATGTACACAGCACCATGCCCCTTAACCTGCCTCACTTTGCAACCTGTACTTTCAGCATTTCTTACGAAGACATCACCATGTAACTAAGCAGAGTGGTTCTATTTGGAGAGCAACTCTTCCATGAGTCAGACCATATGTTGAGTCCTCTGAGGTATCCCTTTTCCCTATACCACCACCCTTCAAGCCCACATATGGTGATTCCTCCTGCTGCTAACACCGGTTGAACTGTCAGCAACCCAGCAGTGAAATGAAATTTCACATTCATGTATACAGAATCCTTGGGCTTGCTGGGATCCTGACAGACCTGTCTTGGACAAAGTATGTTCAGGCAGATTGGTGAGTGGAAGGAGGACAGTTTGTGCCAGCTGAGGATTATCCCACTGGTTCATGCAACAAGTAACAGCTGTCAGGGAGAAAGGCATCCAAAAGGAAGACCCAAGGCTATAGGCTCCCACACCATCTCCACCTGTTCCCCATTCACTCATTCCCTTCAGACATTGCTAGGCTCTCGCGTGCATTACTATTGGGCACCCTGTCACTGCACAAACTCATAACTTCTCATTTTCACCCAAAAAATAAGAATGCAGTGTCCTGTTTTTCCCATTTCTTCTTGTCTTTCCCTCTCTTCTGCTTCCCCACTGTTTGCCTGACCTTCCTTTGACCTCCTGCACGCTCGTGTGTTTTGGGACTCCCTATACTCCCTATATGTGTTGTCCCTCCTATAAAGCCTCATAAAGGCACTTCTACCGTAGAAAGCATGTTATAGCAGAGTCTTTGACTCCACAAGAAATCATGTATTTTAAATTTTTTTCCTGTCATGAATCTTTGTAGACAACGGTTTTATAGTTCTTATTTTCTCTTCTGTGGCTTGTTGACTATGAACTATTGGGTAAATCCTGCCGCAATTTAAATTATAGATTAAAGTACCACTGGATGAGGAAAGTCCCAATAACTTGAAGAATGGAATTAGCTAAAAGAAGCCAAATAAGCAGGGAAATTTGAGAGGAATTGTTGTATTCTTAGGACCATTTAAGTTCATCAAATCAGTTTCCAGAGAAAAAACTGTTCTACTGAAAAATTTCTGATCTGCTCTACTGTTAGTCATAACTTCTTTCAGTTCAAGTATTTTTTTTAATTTCAGTTTAAGTTTTCTGCCCTTTCTGCTCTTTTATTCACCTGCAATATTGATTGATCACATGAATTTCAAGTAAATGCTTTTGTGTCTGTTTCTAAACCAGGGATATGGAGGTAAAGAGAAGGCTTTCATTGCAACTCAGGGACCCATGATTAATACCGTGAATGATTTCTGGCAGATGGTTTGGCAAGAAGTTCTGTGGCTTTTTGACTATGAACTATTGGGTAAATCCTGCCGCAATTTAAATTATAGATTAAAGTACCACTGGATGAGGAAAGTCCCAATAACTTGAAGAATGGAATTAGCTAAAAGAAGCCAAATAAGCAGGGAAATTTGAGAGGAATTGTTGTATTCTTAGGACCATTTAAGTTCATCAAATCAGTTTCCAGAGAAAAAACTGTTCTACTGAAAAATTTCTGATCTGCTCTACTGTTAGTCATAACTTCTTTCAGTTCAAGTATTTTTTTTAATTTCAGTTTAAGTTTTCTGCCCTTTCTGCTCTTTTATTCACCTGCAATATTGATTGATCACATGAATTTCAAGTAAATGCTTTTGTGTCTGTTTCTAAACCAGGGATATGGAGGTAAAGAGAAGGCTTTCATTGCAACTCAGGGACCCATGATTAATACCGTGAATGATTTCTGGCAGATGGTTTGGCAAGAAGACAGCCCTGTCATTGTTATGATCACAAAGCTGAAAGAAAAAAATGAGGTATGGCAACTAGCCAAACTGAGAAGTTATTCCTATGGCTGCATGCTGTAGAAGGAACTTCAGAAGATATGGAAGGAGGCTAGCAGATAACTGGTTCTTAAATAAACTGTTAATAGGATATGTGAAAAATAATGAGAGGGTAGCCAAATACACCAAGTGCAATTGCGTAGCCATTATAAGTCATGATGTATTAAAAAAAAAAAGACAAAAAGGAATTCCATTTTCCAGATCTGTGCTGTTGGGTTCATAACTTTTTAAGAAACACCTCATTTATCTGTTGGTCACCTCTGTACTTCTTTTTACTTTCTGGTATATAAAGACTAGATGGTTAATGTTATGATTAGCAGTTTCCTGACATGGCTGAAGTTTGCACTTTGCTGTAATGTCAGGGATTTAATCCATTCCCAATGTTACAAATCTTCTGGACCCTCCCAGAAATACAGCTTGGGCTCCCAGATGTCAACACCACAGAGGAACTTAAGACAGAATGGAAATAATACTCTTTACCTTAGTATCAATTAGACTTGACAATTGCATTTTAGTGGCTAATGGCCAACTAACTGCCTGTTACACATTCCGTGACTTTTGCATCAATTCCAAACTATATCTTCAATAGCTTTATTTAATAATCCTGTAAATTTTTGTCAGGCTTTCCTTGATAGTGCCAGAATCCGTATTTCTGACTACCAAACATTTGGAACAAAAATCACTCTCCCATGCAGAAGGCCAACACAAAACCTGTTCTGGAAGACTGAATGTTAAAGAAGTGGTTTACAGGGCTTGTGGACAAGATAGAGTCAGAAATAAAGGAGATGGACTTTTTTCTTTGGTCCAAACTTAGTAACGATTCCCAACGCCAGGTAGGTGCCTCAATCAAGTGTCAGTACATTGCCATGTAAGCACCAGGGCTGTATTTCCCCTGCTACACTCACACCCCTGCTATTCAAACTCAGATGCATGATGGTAGAGCAACAGAGTTTATTCAGGCAAAGTTTCTAGTCTGAGTGATGAAAGGACCAAGAGTCTGAGTGCATTCCCAGGGCTCAAACTCACAGCTCCATTTAAATGTGCACTCAGTAGATATATTCTTCTTTCTTCTGCCCTTGACTGCTGCTTCACTGTTTCTCAGCATGAGTTTAGACTTCTCACATGTACTTAAAATCCAGGGGTTTTTAAGAAACTCTATGTGAAAAGTAGGTTGATCCTGTAAAATGTCCCAAGACATATTCCCAAACCAGATGCCATTTTGCACTAGACTGTTCAAAGAGGTGTTCAGAAGCCCACATTTAGAATTAATCATGAAAGCATAGAAATCGACCCAGCTAATCAACCAAAAGAGTAAGTATTTCACTGAGGAAATGCTGACTGTTTAAACACTCACATCTGACACTGTGTAAGAAGAATGACTTGAAAGAAGTGCCCAGTGGTTTTCATCGTGTCAGGAAGCTCTGTGTTTACCTGAGTTATGCAGGCTCTAGGCACTGGTGTTTATCGGCATTGTTGTGCCTGGCAATGGTAATTTCCTCCAAATAGAAAGGGTGAGGAATCTCAAGTCGTTCCCAGGCTATATAGAGAGGCTGTGTTTGTGCAAGCTGTCCTGTCTAGAAACCTTAGGAGCTCTCCCACCGTCAGCAGGTTCCTCCTGAAACTTTGCTTGCTGTTGAAAAGAAAGCAAGCTCTTATTGGTCATGCTCAACATATTATCTTCACTGTTAAAATATTTGCTCTCTATAGAGAAGGCAAAAGCAGACCTTATTTAGCATAATAGTACTTGGTATTTTTTCCTCTCTGGGGTCTGCTTTATTTCCATCATTTTCAGGGAGGTAAATCTCCAGTATACAGACATAAAAATACCTTCATATCTGAAAGCATATTTGTTCACTCATCCACATTCACCCCTGAACAAATAAACCTCCATACCTGACTCTCGTGTGTAGGCCATATTCCTCAGTTGGTATAACACCAGTCAGCCTCCATTTGAGCTATAATATACTGTAATGTATGAAGTAATGTATAATGTAGAAGCTCTCACATGAGAGACACATGAAAAACCTTAATCTCAGCAATAACTTAATTTATTTTACATAAGAATAATTATTTGGGACATTAGTGTCCTAGTTCAAGATATTGATGTAACAAATTTGTATTTAGTGATGGGAATTGTGTGAAATGTCGATAAATAAAGGTTTCTATAGAGTTACTTCCATATATCAGATGAAAAAATGGTTAAGACTTGCTGTGGTAAGTGTGAGTTTTTGCAAGATGGGTGAAGATATGAGAGTAGAGAGAGCAAAGTATTTATTTCAGCTGTACAAAGAAAACATGCAGAATTTGTAAAACCTGTCCTCAAAACTACACAATGTCTGAAAAAATTGAAAATCTACCTGTGCAAGGAGAGTCCACAGCAAAGAAGCTTCTGCCTGAATAACTTGTGAGAAACTTGGAAATGTAGGCCATAATTTTAGAGTTAACATGAGGAAAAACACATCTCATCTAGTGATCTAGGTACCCTTCGTGGTCACTGAAGAGCATTAGACACCTCCAAATGGTGATCCATCCCACTTTGAGAGAATGAGATAAATCACTAACTGAAGGTGACCATTCTAATTCTGTACTAATATTCTAGGACACAATCCTCCAAAGATTTACACACTAGGCACATATTATCTTCATATATTACTGAGTTTAGTCAGAACAACTGAGTAGTGAAATTTAGATAAATATGTGGGGTGTAAGAACATTATGGACACATAATTTCACAGAGAAGTTTATAGACTTCTGTTGTATCAGCTGATTTTTGTCATTGTGCTATGTACTACATCAATAATATGCATTTATTCTGCCTTCGAAACTTACTAGCAACGTTACCTGTTCAATAGGAAACATATTTTGGGAAGCTTAAGTAAAGAATCTTGCACAGCATTCCACAAGAAGAGAGAACTAATACTGCCTGATGCATCAGATTACTCGATAATGCAAATCTTGTTGTCAGTAATTACTAGGACAATATTGCTAACTCACTGCTTAAAGCTCATGTCATATTTCATGTAACATTTTTTCCCTCGGTTCGTCTATAGGCACCCTTATATATGCACAGCCAAGTAGATTTTGGAATTTGGAAATCCTACCTTTTACAGACTTCACATAAGCCTCTTTGAAGATCACTTATTAGTTGAGTATTGGTACCATAGATAGGTTTTGGAAGAACTTAGGAAGATTTGGTGCTAGCTTTGAGGATTTCAGTATATGAAGGCAAATCCTGCAAGCCCTCTTAAATTATACCTCTCATGCTTGAGTTAGTAATGACAGTAAATAGAAGGCAGGAGTAAAAGGGGATTCTGGAATTGAAGCTTTGCTGTTATTATTCTTTACTGTTGTATTATTGGGACCTTTAATGTGTAAATTTTTAGGCATAGCTATATGGAGAAATACCACAGAAGCAGAGTTGTAGTAAAGCAATTCCACAAATATTTGAGAATTGTTAAACTGCTTTTGTTCAGGGTCCAAATCCATAGAATGTAAAGCCGGTAAATACCATGTCACCTGGGACAGCCTTCCTCCATTCGGCGGACCTGGGGACCAGGCTGCAGTAGGCGCAGTTTTGGCAAGCTAAAAACATTGGCTGTGATAAATCACAGGTGCCAGCCCCAGACCAAGGCAGGGCCAAATCCCACTCAGTTACAGAGATCCACCTCAGCAGCGGTCCCGTGAAGCTTGGCACCCAGTGGGCATGGGATAGGGCATGGCAGGAGACAGGAGAGGGAATGGA
>NW_008237919.1:11782071-11782717 GCF_000691975.1 Corvus brachyrhynchos | reverse complement strand
AAAGCCTATGCCTGCAGCCGTGTTGCAGGGGGAAGGACAAAGGCTGAAATCAATTAAAAGTCATGTGAGAGACTGTTCCTTGTATAAAATTCCTAAAGTTCCTGTTTGTCAGGGAATGTTCAGTTGGGGGGGTGGGGCGTTTGGTTGTTTCTGATAAATACTATGTGCAATGAGTTTTTACTGCTTGCGCATGAGGCTGGACACCAGACTCCTCATCCGCTGTATCTGGCTTTTAAACTGGTTTAAAATAGAGACAAGTAGAATTTTCTTTTATGTCCAAGTAACAGCTTGAGGCAGATTACCTTTTTTTATTATGGTCCTGAGATTTCGTATATTGCTTTCTGTATACCTGATAACTTTATCCCTCTTACCTCCATCTTTTTCCCTTTTTTGAGTTAACTTTCAAAAACATGTTAATTCCCCACTCCTTAGAAGTGCTTGCATCAGCTTATCCCACCTGTACTTTCAAGGCTATTTTTAAAGCAGTAACAAACAGTATTTTTAAAAGATGCACAGCAACAGTGTTAAAAATAATCCATTGTAACTCACTAAATGTAGATGGACTGTTAAATGAAAGTTATTTTAATGAACAGCCACATTTCATTGTCCACCCAGCTCAAGTTGCCAATTCTAGTTCTGGGAAAGA
>NW_008237919.1:11753529-11782048 GCF_000691975.1 Corvus brachyrhynchos | reverse complement strand
AGAGTCAAGAAAAACACTCTTCTGGAGTGCCTGAAGGCTTTGTAGTGAGCATTGCATGCTCTCATTTATCAAGAAGTCTCAGGAGTTTACTCAACTATTGTTGATTGTCAGGGCACAATTGTGTATTTAGACTTTTATTTTTCCCAAATTAGCCCTGAAAACTATACTCCCAGGGAGGGGCATGAACTGCAGATCTGGCAGATGATAGTAACTATACGTGTCACATGGGTAGGCTGTGGAACTTCTGAACACTCTTTTTCATACAAATTTCTGAGTATTTTATTGCCATTCTTGATCTCTTCGGGGAGACAGCAAATTTAGGATGTTCGAGTAATTCTGCAAAAGACAGGATTTGAACGAAACCAGTCAGAATGGCCAGCATTATTTCAGGAAATGTGGCTTTCACACTCCTTACATTATTAAGGTAATGAGCATCTATTTTTAGAAAAGTATTTATACAACTGAGGTGATTCAGTTCAATCCACCGTTGGGTTATCGAGTAGCAGCTTAAATATCACACCTGGTGGTAAAGCCTTGCATTTCACTGATTGTTTTTCTGGATCATTTTTAGCAGTATTTACTGGAAGTTATGCTTTATGGCAATTAATTTTATTAAAGGGATTGTTTCATTTTGCTGCATAATGTAGGTGACTGTCTATCTACATGTATACCAGTTGCTTCAGCAAGAGTTTGTGAGGAAATACAAACAAGGTCTTTCTGGGATTAGTATTATTGTTCTCTTGGGGTTTTGGGGTTTTCTATTTTTTTTATTTATTTGGTTGGTTGGGGTTTTGTACCTGTGTATTGGATATGAAAACAGAAGGTTTCCTTTAAATGTTGGGGTGTCTTTTTATTAAATGAATGAGTTGGACTGGCCAGCATTATTTCAGAGAATGTGGCTTTTGAACACCTTACATTCTTAAGGGAATAAGCATCCATTTCTAGAGAAGAGTTTATAGAACAGAGATATTTGTTTTCTGTAGCCTATAGAGATACTGTAATTGAAGTGAATACTGAAGACTTGAAGATAAGCAAACTATTGCAGGGGAAAAATAAAATGGGCTTGCCTTGTGAATACTATTTCTTCATCTCCTTTTTGGTAGATGCTTGTGAGATAAATTGCTGAAATAGTGTAACACTGCTGAATCATTGAGAATTCTGCATATAATTTTTTGTAGCTCTAGCAAGTCTGATGAATTTTTTAACATTAATTTCCAGAAACTTATATAGTAAAACAACGCAGGTTCTTCAAAATGCTGTAACATGCACATTAAGTCCAATTGAGTTCAGTAAGATCTAATGACACATTTACATTCTTTCTTGTATCAGGGCCCAGGAGAGTAAATAGGATAAAAAGTCTTGTGACCAGAGGACAAATTCTGAATCTCTTGCTCAGAAGGAAGTCCCATTTGGAAAGACAAAACCTCAAAAGTTTAATTTTAGAATTTTCTAGGAAGAAAAACCCTTTAATTTTGAATGTGGAAAATAGTTCCTATAACTGAACTTCAGCTTTTAAGAACAAAAACAGCTGTGCAAAGTGTTCTGTGAAAGAGATCTATATTGTAAAAACTCAGATCCTGAAAACCAGGCCTAAGTCATTCAGTAAGAACTCTGCAAAATCTTATTTAGGAATACTTCTCACATGAAAAACATTTCACTTGAATTCATCTGAATTTTGCAGAAAAATACATTCCATGTAAAAATTAGATATGAATATGGCTCCAGGATCCAATTTGTTGGTGACACTGATGTTTGCTTTCCAGAAATGTGTGCTTTATTGGCCAGAAAAAAGAGGAATCTATGGGAAGGTTGAAGTCCTTGTTAACAGTGTGCAAGAATGCCAAAACTACACTGTCCGTCAGCTTACAATAAAGGTAATAATCTGCATCTGAGAAACATCATTCATAATGGTCTATTTTCTTTATTGTTACATGAAGTTAAAGGGTTGGCTTTTTTAAAGCACATAAATTTTTGCAGGAGGAGCTATGAAGCTGCAAGGTAGGGTTGAGACCTAAGTACTGGAATACTTATTGTATTGCCACTTTGTATCACTCTGACAATAGAAAAGGCTTCAAAAAAGAGTGCAAGTTTCAGTCTCGTTAATTGCATTTGTTTGGGGGCCCTTTTAGCATTGCCAAGACAAAGTAAAGGGATTTTAGTTAATGACAGAACTAACATAGCATTGTTCTAAAAAAAAGATACGTTGCTCATGTTGTGTGCTGAATGCACATATAACTTATCTGAGAAGCTAAAATTACAATAACTATGTAAGGAAATCTTCATGCTTTCGTGGTTCTCACTAAGCATTAGTTGTGCGAAATAAGACAGATGCTCCTCTTCTGAGTTACTCCCCATATTACACTCTCGTCAGATTAACCTGCTACTCCTGACAAAGCATTACAATAAATAATGTGTTGGGAAAATTTGTTTGTTTCAGCCCCAGCATTGAGAAGTGAGCAGAAGTCATATCATCCAACACAAATTACCCTAGCCCATATTTAGCCTCTTTTCTTGTTAAAGTAAATGGTAGCAGACTCTGTTGGAGAGAATAACTGAACAAACTGGGATATCTTATTAATCTAGAAGGGCAGGTCTTCTTCATCTTTAACTTCAATACTCTTGTAATTTTAGTATCAGACCCTTATGACAATGACCTTAAAAGGTAGAAATACATAATAATTTAGAAATTCAGAAGCCCACATCAAGCTATTCTCTGTAGATATTGTTGCTGATATATCACAGACCTCTGACAATTCCCAATTGACAATACAGTCATAAAGTCAGTAGTCAGATGGACAAAACCAAACTTACACAACTGGAAAAACAGCCAAGTGTTAAGGTGCACAAACCCTTCTTACAATTGTGTGTCTGGAAGCACATCTGTTCCATCCACAGTTACACCCTCCAAATCTAATATAAAAAATTGTTTAATCTCTCTTGCCATTTTTACTGTCTTTCTGCCACAACATTTTAAGAAATACAAAGAATACAATTGTTCATATAAAATCTTGATGTTATCTTCAGCAAGGGAGTCAGTCCCACAGTGTGAAGCACTACTGGTACACATCCTGGCCGGACCACAAAACCCCCGACAGCGCTCAGCCTCTGCTACAGCTCATGCTGGATGTGGAAGAGGACAGGGTGGAATCACCAGGCAGAGGGCCTGTCATTGTGCACTGCAGGTAATTAGCCAGTCCTTCTCTTAAATGACTGCCCAAAGCCAGGCCACAGCAAATTGCATCAAATAGCCCTCCTAAACAAAGAATGTGTTTGGGGAAGAGCAAAATTCCCCAGGTCCTCTTCATGCTCATTGACTTTTAATTCATATTTGAGGATTTGAGTTATGGAGAGAATTCCCTTGTTGCTAGCATATTGCTTCTGAACTGTTCTCTGTTTCTGCTAATGAATTCTGCTCTTGAAAGACCAGCTGGAAAAATTATTTTCTTTTTGTTTCTTATTTATGATTTGCTTACTTTTTTGTCTTATTGCATGCTTACATACCTAATTCAAGTCCAGTGCCCAGTGACCAGTTGGTTAAAATATTGCAAAGCAAGTCAGTTTTGAAGAGCAAGCATCAGGTACAAATTTGGAGACCAAAACACATCAGAACTACAAATTGTAACATTTTCACAAAAGCAGTTGGTTCAATATTCAAGAGCAAAGTGTTATTCAGTACCCAAGAGCAGAGTTTTACTCACACAAATTATAATACACCAGAGAATGTCCTTCTAATAATTCTAATTTAATTCCATTTTATTGCTTTATATTGATTCATTACCCCATGTTGCAATTTAAATAGTAGGAAGTAGCACTGGATTTGTTACATTGGTGGAAAGAAGTAGATTAAATAAAACAGAAGGTAAAAATAAAATCAGTTATAGGTTTTCTTACTTGGTTTGTCTCACAACTGTGATGATACATCTCTTACAGTTGGGATAATACTTCTATTTTTTTCCTAGAAGTACATTAAATCAGAACTTTTTGTCTTGAACAACTTCTTTCCAGTTCCATATTTAGGGGATTTAGAGAAATGGAAGACAGATTTCAACCACCAGTAATTTCTGAAAACTGGTATGTGATGAATAAGCAACTTTCCCAAAATTTACGCAGCTGTATTTATCAGGAATTGTAGTTTCCCTGAACGATGCACAAATCCATGGATGGCTATTGAGATTCCCCTTTTTCTAGTACGGATTTTCAGTAATGAAGATCTTCAGAAGAAGGGAATGTCTTTCTGAGATGAGTGATATGACAGTAAAGTCTGTAAGCATGGGCAGGAATTTATTAATGATTAAAAAGAGATGTCATCTCAATTGTGATTAAGATATCATCCCACTTGTGATGAAAATTCATGGTTCTTCAGTCACAACTCAGCTATCTATACATTTCCTACACTGTCGTCTACAAATCTCACACTCCATTTTCCATTTTCAGACAGTTTCTTCCCTTTTTATCTGAGTGAGAGCTATAAAGATCTGGACCCCAACTTCATGCTTTCACTATTTTCCTCCAATTTTTCTGCCATTCAGCATAACAGCCATGAGCTGCACTGCATTCCACATTACTTAAGCAAGAAACAGAATGGGGCAGAGATTCTCGAAATTGTTGAGGCCTCGGGGATAGAAATAATGCCAAAATGGCTGTTTTCCAGAAGGCATCAAGAAAACCTGGAGAGCTATAGCACCAAATCATTCTCCATCCTGCAGAATCACAGGAGAGAGAGTTAACTTCATCAGCATGGGTCTAGGTCCTTTTTGCCTTCATGGTTAGAGATATGGTTAGCAGAACCCTTGTGTACTTTGATGGCTTTAAACATAAAGCCCTACTGAATTTTATCTTTAGGTTGGCTTCTCCCCCTTTTCAGTGCATATCTTTATCATTTGTTTGGACTGGACCAGAGAATACTCAGACTTTGTAGGGCTAATGAAGCTTGGTTTTCTTTCCATACACTTGTATGCAATCTGAAAAAATATAAGCCTCGCAATTATCCACAACTGGACTGCTGGAACAGTGCACACTTCATTTTGCTCTAAGAAAGTGAGCTGAGAAGTCAGCCTTGCTGGACATGCACCCAGGAGCTATGGGTTCTAGCAAGTCCATATTTCGTATTTTTGGTGTTTTCATATCTATTTAGTGTTTTCCATGTAACTCTTTGATCTGTGAACTCCATTCCCCTATTAAACTTTGCCTTCTTTTCAGTGCTGGTATAGGAAGAACTGGATGTTTTATTGCCACAGCCATTGGTTGTCAGCAGTTAAAGGAAGAGGGAGTTGTAGATGCTTTGAGCATTGTCTGCCAGCTACGAGTGGATCGGTGAGTTCCAGAAGAACCATGAATCAGTCAGTGATTCTGAAAATCAGTCAGTGATTCTGAAATCATTACCAAAATGATTTAGTAATGATCAGTAATGATTCAGTAATGATTCTGAAAAAATTTTTTGCAGTCGAGTGTTACTTTGCATGAAATGGCTGCCATTGCTTTTGTTGACTTTTATGACCACATTAACTGAATATTCAAGGTAACATTTGTATTGAGGTCCTGACTAAGGAATCATTGTTTTCTGGGTGAAACTTCCACTGAATGAAATTCCCCTGAAATGACAACCCTGTGGTTGCTGGGCACTTGTCACTTCTCTTTTCCCCTCTTAGAACTTTCTGCTGTGTGCATCATCCTGCTAGGATGCAAGAGAGGTGAGGTAGTCTGGAGACAAAGGATTTTCTTTGAGCCTGGATTGACAGAGACATCCAGGCTCACTCAGTGTGTAGTTTCTTTGAGCATTGGAAAAAGACAAATCTGGTGCTGTTGCTGTTTCCTCAGCTGTGCTGGGGGTCCTTTTGAATTGAGTTGGCAAATTTACCCAGCCTAAGAAAATACCAAGGCATCTGTTCCAGACTTTTCTGAAGTCAGATCAATTCCCTGATTGAATTCTAGCTTGGGAGCAGGAACAGTGTAAGCCAGCATTGTTGCAGAGTGCTTTGTTTTGTGAAACCGTGGCTGAAGAGGGATTTGTGTTTTAAAGGAGGATATGGGTATAGTGCACAATGAAAACTGTTGGTTTGGTTGTACTTTTCTTTCTTACTCTGCTAGGAGAAACAGGATTGCACCAAGGATAGAGAAGTCTCCTCTTCTGCTCTAGGTACCAGGTCATGGAATCTCCTTGCAAGTATCTTAACTGCTTCTGACATGCGTGTCTTCTTGAAATTAAAAACATCCATAAGGGTGCAAATGCTGAAAAAGAGCTTAGGTCAAAGGGTCAATACAGAATTTTTTGTGTTGTGAAGAGCTCTTGAAACCATGAATTGCAGAAGGACCTGAATCCATATAGTTGACCATGTTAATGGATCATCTCCTTTGCCTTCCCCTCCCACATGGCTTCATCACACTAGACATTGTAATGTTATCTTTACAGGGCAACATGATCCACTTGGAGTGTAAAATTCTCCAAGGGGAGTTATCGACCTAAAATCTCAGCAACAAAATAAGAAAGAATAGCCTGGGGAAGAACGCTTACTCTGCTTTAAATTATCAAATTTCCAACCCCCTTTTCTGATAATCTATTCGTCTTATTGAAAAAGGTTTGAAGTGTTCTCCCCCATTTTAGTATTGCTATTATGAGAGAATCTTCTTCTTACTGCTTTTACAATCCATTATAGAGAAGTGGAAGCAAACTCTGGTCTCAGCTGTGTCTTTTAATGTTGCTATTTCAGACATAAAAAAACAACCCAAATTTTCAGCATTATAACTGACAACACAAGTTTATTGAGTGGATCTACCTAATGAACTTTCTTTTACATGTTAGTATCCTAGATAAGCTTGGAAAGAGAATGGAAATCTGACCCAAATATAACATTCGTAACAGCAATTTCCATGACACAAAGCTTGTTATAAGAATTGTTAAATATTGTGATTTGCACATTTCTGTATTTTTTCAAGTTTCAGATTATGTAAATAGACCCCAGAGATCTTGCTTAAGGTGCTTCATATTCTCAGGCATTGCCTGAGACAAAGAGTATGTCTCTGTTTTAATTTTTAAAGACATTTTTCTGGATAAAACTCAGTAACCAAAACCTGGATTTTCTTTTTTTTTTTTTTTTTTTCCAACTGGCCATACAGTAGAATGAATCTCACT
Source organism: Corvus brachyrhynchos (assembly GCF_000691975.1). Taxonomy (NCBI): domain Eukaryota; kingdom Metazoa; phylum Chordata; class Aves; order Passeriformes; family Corvidae; genus Corvus; species Corvus brachyrhynchos. Next base: position 11,774,919 of record NW_008237919.1, on the reverse strand, counting down.
GACCTGGCAGTCAGTTTGTAGTCAGATTACTAAGGCAAAGCTTAGCAGCCCCGAAGACTACAGTAGCTACTGCCAGCCCAACAGTGGGTCCATAAAGTGGCCAAGTGTCACTGGACAAAGCTCAATGAGACTGACCTCCCCTGATGTCCCAGTCCCGACATGGTGATCATTGGCAGGTGGTGTGTGAGACAGGGTCATTACATGTGTCATGAAGCTGGCAAAATGAACTTAAAGCCTGCTAGACGTGGCTGCAAGAGCTGGCTGTGGCCATTGCAGTGTTGCACTGCAGTTACCAGCATGGCCAACATCAGCAATGGGGTACAATCGAGAGCAGAGCAGAATAAGTGCTGAGGCTGTCTTCCTCATTTATACTGGCCAGCAGCTGAGCTCCAGTTTTTTATTTGTGCATCAGATTGCCCTCAAAAAACAAATAAACAAACAAACACAGGTTACTGATGGAATGAACACACAGAGGGATGTCCACTCTCATGTGGACTTTTTATCACATGAGTCCATGACCATATTTCTACCAAAATGCAATAGGAAAAAAAGAAAAACCTGACTTGAGGGACTCACAAGTGGTGTTGTAGTGACTTACCAAAACATTCCTATTACCCAGCATATTCAATAAAACCAAACAAGCATCCAGACAAAATGCAGATGGTGGCAAAAAGTTACGCTGGAAAATAGTTTAATTAATGGCCCGTGTAGCTCTCCCTGGAAACAGTTTTAAATAGTGCTCCAACAGGGATTGAGACAGGACAGAGCTGTTCCTAGGTAGGGTATGTTCGGCTACCACTTCCTTCTTAGCTGTTCAGTGTAAGTTAAGGGGTGAATGGATCTGGCAGTAATCATCAATTCTGAGCTAATGCAAGAAAATGGACCATCCACTCAAAATATTGACCCAGGATGGAAGTACAGCCATGGTCTGTGTGAATTTGTAAGAAGACAAACCCACAGGTCTGCTCAACTTACTTTTTTTCCCAGTTCATTTTTTATATTTTGCAACAGAAACAGGAAATGTTTGATGTGAGGCATCTTCAAGACTTACTGTGACATTGAGAAACTTTGCGAATTCTTAACCTTAAAGGCACATTCTTGGAATGACATCCGATAACTGCTCTTGGCTCCTCAGACAGGATGAAAAGCATTTCCAGTGTGCGTCAATTCATTGTTTAAGTGTTTTGACTAATGGCCTCAGGTTAAAAAAAAATAATCCCAAACCCTGCATCACATTCATTATGGAGCAGACTGCATCCAGCTGCACTAGGAGCAAGCCAGATGGCAGGGTAAAGGACCCTTTATGCGCCCACTGCTACCCAAGCAAAAATGGTCACAGTTCCTGAGCCCTCAGCATACCAGGCCTGTTCCTTCCAAGCACCAACGCAAAGAGTCCCAAAGAGGTAGAGAGCCCAGCAGCTCACAGAGTAGCTGGCAGTGCGGACTGGCAAACAGAGGAAGGCTGCACACACAGAGGTGCTGTAGCTGTGGCTACATCCCTTCTGGGCACTAGGGACAGGGGAGAGGAAACCTCCCTCCATGAGCAAATTTCCTCCTGAAACGCCCTTCCACACAGACATTTCCACAAACCAATGTCTTGGGGTCACAGATAATACCCTGCTATTAAATGTGAACCTTGCATAAGAACAAAGATAAGAAGGACTTGGGATATTGGTAGATGAAAAATTGGACATGAGCTGGCAGTGTGCACTTGCAGCCCAGAAAGCCAATTGTATCTTGGGCTGCATCTAAAGCAGCATGGCCAGCAGGTCCAGGGAGGTGATTCTGCCTCTCTACTCTGCTCTTTTGAAACCCCACCTGGAGTACTGCATCCAGCTCTGGGGTCCCCAGGACACAAAAGGGATGGGCCTGCCACAGTGGATCCAGAGAAGGGCCATGAAAATGGTCAAAGGGACAGAACACCTCTCCTATGAAGGAAGTCTGACAGAGATAGGGCTGTTCAGCCTAGAGAGGGATCCAGGGACATGTTTTTTCAGCCTTTCAGTATAAAAGGGGGCTTATAAGAAAGACAGAGAAAGCCTTTTTACCAGGGTCTGTAGCAATAGGACAAGAGATAATGATTTTAAACTTAGAGAGAGTAAATTCAGATTAGATATTAGCAAGAAATTCTTTGCTTCCCCATATCTAGAAGTGTTTAAAGCCAGGTTGGATGGGGCTCTGAGCAACCTGGTCTTAGGGGAAGGTGTCCCTTCCCATGGCAGGGGGTTTGGAACCAGGTGGTCTTTAAGATCCCTACCAACCCAAAGCATTCTGTGGTTACTGTGGTTGAATAAATCCCATGTATAATAGCACTGACAAAGCTAAGTTGTCTGAACCTCTGAATAAGACTCATATGCCCTTAAGCTGACAGAAATACGCACTGTTTGCCCATACAAGGTTCAGAAGCATCATAACCTCTTAATTGTGCTTGCTAACACAGGGCAGACACAGTGGTGCTAGGCTCAGGCCCCGCCAGTCTTACACATGCTTTCTTGAGGATTTTGTATGTTGCTTCATCACTGAAGAGGAAGGAGCGAGGATCACCACCACAAACAGCCTAGTGCAGCCAAAATTGTTTTAACCTGCCCTTCCTGCCAAGTCCTTCTCCCTGGATACATTCCCTTCCTCCACCCCTTCCACACAGCAGATCTAACCTGGGAAGTGCACTCCCTTAGAGAACATCTTGGGGGAATATTGATGAGGAAGACAGGGAGGAAAGCTGGTTGGGAAGGGGTTGCGTGGGCAGAGCAGGACACAGCAGTGAGGAGGAAGGAAGGAGACAAGGCAGCACAGAGGACAGAGCAAAGCCCTCCCATCACCTCTCGTATCTCGCTGCATCTCCAGGCAGGGGACAAACACAGAGGAAAGCAGCTGAAGGCAAAAGGCAGCCAAGAGTTAGGAATTTGTGGATGTCTTTGATGGCAAAGCTAAGAGTGCTGCATTTTGGGCTGCATGGGACCTGTGATTTTGTTCCTAGGAATAGCATATCATAATAGCCATGCAGCTCACTCAAAGGTGTTCTACATTTTCCTGAGCTCATTGGAGGAACACAGACAGCTGGTCACTTGCTTAAAGTAGGTATTATTTCAATTATGATTTTCCTGCCATGGCCATTCAGCCATCCAATAGCATTGAAGAAAATGAAAGGACCTTGTGGTTGTAGATAACTTTCTCTGATACTAAAGGACAGCACTTGTTGAGGCAATTTTACCATTTTTCAAATAGCTTGGTATAGCAGTACCATATATGTTGTTAGGGATCTTATGAGATCGTCAGACCTGCTCCTGTAAGATATCTGGCTCCAACAGTGCTCTGGATCCAAATACCTCACAAATTTGAATGTTTCAATGAAGATCTAACTGAAGCCAAATGTGGTACATATCTTAATGTCTTCCTCCTCGCTAAGGCCATTTAGTCTTTCATCATCCCAAAGATAACTAGCTGCTCCAGGGCACACTGAGGATGAACCAGGTGCTTTTTTCTAGAAGCAGAGTAGATAGCTTTGAATACCCTGGCAGATGAGATAATAGAAGTGGAATTAAGTAAACTTGAGGCCTTGCTCCATGAGAAGAGAGACTTCAAATACCTCAGTATTGACAGAAAGAGGCTCAATTTAATTTCAGAGCCAAATGGTACCACTCCTACCACACCTACCTCCTGTAGGACATCCCCTTCCTACCACACTGCAACCAGCAGTGGAGAGGTGGCACTTGATCCTCATACTTAGACCTGAAAAATTGATTGTTATCAGGTGAATGTATAAAATGTAGGCATTTAATCCAAGCTGGCTGCAACTAGTTCTTTTTATGGTTAGGTTAAACTCTTTTGCATTGTTGGTGGTGAAATGATTCACTGCTGTAAAATTTTGTACGTTGTGGCTGTTCGGACAGGATGCATTGTAGGCTTTAGAAAGAGGACAGGAAGAGCTGTTCTCTGCACAGGCCATCTGTGTGTCACAGAAGGTTGCATTTTTAGTAAAGGACAAAAATGAAAGGCCAGATTCTGTCTACTTCCTTGCTCCATCAGTGGTAATGCTGCATCCATGTATCTGGCCTTCCTTGCCCAAGTGATTGAGCAAAATTCTCTTTGAATATACTGAATTTGAAATGTAGGTTTTAACATTGTAGATACCAGATGTTTTCTTCTCTAATTCTTACCCTGATGGAACTGGGAATTCTTCATATTGGGCATGTGCTGGATGGCATAAGTCATGAAGAAAGTAATTCTGCTGTGACAAAAATTCCCCACTTACTCAAGCAAACTCCAAGTCAAAAATTGAGGAAAGGGCTTGTGTTATCTGGTGGTCATGGGGCTGGTGGGAGCTGGAGGGTGTTACAATCTTAAGAAATAGGATTTCAGTCCAGTGTGTTTCCTTTCCAGGGGTGGAATGGTTCAGACCAGCGAGCAGTATGAATTTGTGCACCATGCACTGAGTCTGTATGAAAGCAGACTTTCTGCAGAAGCTGTCCAGTGAAGCCGAGGAGAGTGAAACTGAATGTCAGTCTCTTGAGGTAATTTGTTTCATTACCTACCAGCAGCTTCTTCAAGGAGTTTACTGCAGTGGGAAAGACGGCTTTGAGGCCAACTTCTGAAAGGATTGTGGACGGTTTGGTAAAAGTACAGAGATTGCTGGACCCTTACCATATATGAATGTATTGTGAGCTTCCCAAAAATGATTTATAAAGAAGGTACTGTGCTGAAACTACACATGGATTTTGTGTATGTATCTAAAGATGGTTTAATTCTGTAATGCTGATATCTGCCATATGGAATGTATGTATATGCTACTGCTGCAGTCAGATGGACATTGGGACTTCTACAGAAGAAATGTTTAACAAGTGTATAAAAGCTTTGACGTTTGCAAACTGTCTTGTGAATGGACTGTCAACTGTACTGTAAAGTGCTATTACTGATTATGTGGTGAGCTTGTTTCTTGGCCACATAATATTCTTGCTGCTAAAATTGCAAGTGTTCAACTATGGATTAAAAAAAAAGGAGATAATAAAAAAATTAAAGATCTTGTTTTTGAAACTATTCAAAAGCAGTTAATATTTTATATGGAAATATATGTTCTTCATACTACTAACTATTAAATGTGTATTTACTGTAGGTCTTACAGAGCAGTTGCAGAGCACAATGTCTGTTATTCAGTGTGTATGTATTTACCCTATACTGTTGATTGTCTTAGAACATGCTTCTGCTACAGACCTGAATCCAGTGTATTTGTAAATTGTGTAAGTCATTCTACTTTTAAAAGAAACTTTGTAGCATATATTAAATGGTAAGGATTTTAACTATTTGTCTGTCTTTTATTAATACAGAAATTTTTGCATATGTTGCTCTGTCTCTTTCAGTAAGAGATGGATGCCTTTAGTGATACGGACTCTTCCATGACAGGTTATACAAGAAAGAAAATGCTGCTATGACTGTTTCCTTTATTGTTCAGTGAAAGTTTGTTTTTAAGAGATATGCGAAGTTGGCATTATGACTTACAGCACTGGGAGGTCTGTTTACAGGGTATAATGAGTTTTTAATGCAGTGATGTTGACTTTGCTTCATACTGCTAATAAATTACCCTTACTATAAAATAGTAACTGAAGTCTCTGTTCTTGCATAGAGTAGTTAATGCACACAAACTCTTGTACCCCCATAAACAGGCTCAGCCCAGCACAATTTGGTTAGCCTCCACCATGGCTTCAGACCACTTGGGAACCAATCCAGAGGACACAGGGAATCCCCCACTGACATGGAGCAAGGTGCACTACCTGATGGGAAGGCAAACCCAGCATCACTTGATTCCTCTGGGGGAGTTTCTGTAAGATCTGGTACAGATGCCAGAGTTTTGCCTCCTCCTCTTTCCATTCCTCCTCACCCTCCACTTGGCTTTTAGAACTTGTGGAGTTAGAAATATCAATATTGAGGTTTTTCTTGATTATGTGTAGTTACAAAAAAATACGTGTTTGTTCCCTGGATAATACTTAGTCAGCACCATCCAGATGACCTATAGATTTGTAATAGTTCACAGGCAACAAATTACACAGAAGTATGATCCCCTTTCTTTTAGTCTAAAGAGATTCAATATAATCTCTTTTAATTTCCCAGGTGTTTGAAAACTTCTCTTTTGCTTGTATTTTTCCAAAATAAACAAACTAGTAAACCGAAGAATCATGTAAAAGGACAAAGTGCTGTAAAACCCCCCAAAACAATTGAATAGAAGGAAGTGCTCGTCACTGACTTTTTCCCCCTGTGAAGGCACATTTCCTTCCTAGCCTTCGCTTCACTTATCTGAGGTGGGTTTTTTTAAGAGAAGCATGGGGAGTTGCTAGAGGGAAAATGGATTCTTTATTTCACGTCCTGGTTTCTACCTGTCTTGCCTTGACATTCTCAGGTAAGTGTCTCTCCCCACATCCCCTCTGCTGTATTGTCCTTTCTGCCACTGAGCAGAGCCCTCTGGCACAGCCAGTGACTTACAAAAACCGAGTCAGCTCTTCTCTGGGCTTCATACCAGAGGAATGAGGGGCAGGGCCAACATAGCCCGTTCTGTTTAGATTCCTTTCCAAAGGAAAATAAACTGCCTTCTTCTATGCTGGAGATATATCTCCTTTTTTTAAGAACATCTCCTGATAGACAATCCAGGAGCTGAATTTTTGGGACAAATGTTTCAAAGGAGAGATTCCTATCTTTTATTCATACTTTGTGAAACTTTGAGAGACAGGAGCTTTCTGTAATGCTTAGTTAGAAAATACCCAGGTCTGTAAAAACAGGGGAATGACAACATCAACTGAAGGAAATAAATACACATTTGGTTTAGCACTTTGTAACTAATGGGGCTGGAAATGTGAGTAACTGAGATTAAAAACCAAGAACAACATTAACATGATATGGCAGGGAGGCTGCATTTGAAATAACCGGTTCTGTGTTCTGTAACAAGTACACATTTTGCATTGGTAACTTCGTGGGGTTTTGATGAATGCATTGTAGTTTCCTTCATTTGAGTAGTTGGTGTTGATCTTTAAGCGTGGTGACAGAGAGCTGATCTTATGTGAATTGGAATGGTCACAAAGCTAACAGCTAGATATGTTGGGATTAATCCAGTAGAACATGTACTTCCTATCAGTAAAGAACCTCCATTCCTGTAACACAGGCACTGAGAAACATAGATTTGTGAATATCCTCCTATATGTTTCCCTCAGAAACATTATGAATGTTACTAAAACAACCTGCAGGCAGTAAATTATAATTTTTAAAGTCTGTGTTGTAAAACTGAAACAGAGACTGAGAACTCATGTAGATCTCTGTATGCTTTCAAGCAGGGGAAATGAGGAACTGGTGTTTGAAGTTAATAGTTCTTGGATTTCTTTTATATCCAGTTTAAGTTTTTCTTATTTTTATATTCTATGAAGGTCAACATAACCTTGCTACAATAGTCTGGGGTTTTTCATTTTCATTATTTACATTACCAGCACATGCATCATGTGGGTGTTGTGTTTGGAGGGTTTATTTTAAATTGGTTCAACTTACGGGAAGTTTCATGAAAAGTGCAACACATAGAAAGTGGGAAGAGAGATTTATCTGCTGATGTATTTTAAATCATTGAAAATTTTCTTTTTGTCAAGTTAATGTGTGATCTATTGTATTTTTCTGGAATTTTCCTTTCCCAGAAGGGTTTCTGATTATCCATGTCCAGAAACAGCAGTGTCTTTCAGAAAAGAGAGGAGTCATTATGGAAAAGTGCAATATGACCAGCCTGAGCCAGAAGTGGCAGTGGATGGCAGATGACAGGCTCCTCCACGTGAAGTCTGCCCAGTGCCTGAGCATCTCTACGCGCTCTGCTCTGTCGTCTCGCAGCATCATCGTCGATTGCCCCCAGGCAGTCAGGTGGAATTGCCACGAGGATGGGCTCCTGAAGGTGGCCAACAGCTCTCTTTTTCTCACAAAACAAGGTCAGAAGGTAATGGCCAAGCGGAGTAAAAAATACCTTCATACATGGATGCAGCTAAAAACCAGTGAGACGGGAAAACCTATTTATGTAAATCTGTGCTCAAAGCAAGGTGAGTTATTCCTTCAAGAAAATATCCTGGGAGTTTTGGTAACAAAAATGTCTCTGTTATGCTAACCCAAATGTGAAAAATTATTGTATTTTATTCATACAGAAGAATGTTTTTCACAGTTGGAAAGCATTTTGAGAACTACTAAAGAACAGCTAAGATGAATGCTGTCTTTCTCACAACTGGTGGAGTTTTTAAGTCACTTTATATTTTCAGGATGTCTCTCCTTTTGTCTACTCCCAATCTTTGGATCAATGTGTTTATGTGTAAGTTCAGCTCACTATTACTGCGTCATTTCCTTTTTCCATTTCTAAACTCTGGGTACTAATTCCTAGTACTTTTTAAAATGTGGATGCAAAGAAGTTCTCCTCCCCATTCACGTTATCATACAAATCCAGATTCAATCTGTCAAGAGCAAGAACATGTCTGAAAATCAAACACATGCACAATTATTTCTCTGATTAACCTAAATGCATAATTAGAACAGTCATGGCTTACACATTCATTCGTTTACTCAGTGTAATTTTGCTCCTAGATGCCATATACATGAGAACACTCAAAATCCTGAGAATAATGAACTGAATCAAAAGTCTCAGTAATTTATGGAATAGCACCCTGAAATGCAAAGGTCTGTGCACACACCTACAGACACCTACCAGTATATCTGTGTAGTTGTGGGTTTACATGTCCATGGCAAAATGGAGGGTAGAATGGTTTGAAGAGAGGGTTTGAATACTGCTGAATAATGCTTTCTTCAAGTCCTGTTGTTGAGCCTTCCTGGTAATCCTGTTAATACTGTTCTTGTGCACTATTAAGCAGTTCTTCATAGTAAATAAGAACAACCTACAGATATCTTTTTACTGGGGAAGAGTTAATTCTTGTCTTTACAGGGTTAACAAAATGACCCAAAACGTTTACATATAGCCAGATTTTCAGAATGTTTAAACCAAATCCTCATTTTGTCTAAACTCCTAGTTATTGTAAGGCAGGGCACCATTTTTTTCAGCAAATTTGCACTTGCAGAACTCTACTCATAGGACCAGGACTACTCACCTGAGTGGAGGTATGAAAGGATAGCTTCCAGAATCAGGGAATGGAAAAGTGGCCATGATGCCATCCCAGCCCTCCTATATTTTAGAGATTAAAAAGGCAAAATCATTTTAAATCCTGTGGGGTGTATATGGCTCGCATATTCAAAGACACTATGAACCATTCAGATGAGGTACACAGGTAGTGTTTTTTCCTTTAGATAGCTGGATGGAGTGTGGCCTCACAAAGTTAAAGTAACCTTGTATACTTTTCTTAATCATCCTCACAGGAGAAGCAATTTAAGACCAATAAGCACTAAGACAATTGTCATGGGATATTAAAGCACCTTCTCCTCTATTTACTGTGCTCATTTCTTAAATTAACTTACCTTAATTTTCCTGAAATTTTCTCCATAGACAGGCCTGTCAATCCTTTCTAAGAGTGTTACTTACCTTATTTTTCACAGCTCTGGGAAGGTCTGCTGACAAATCAACAAAACATTATAATCCTCAATACCTAAGTATTTTAGGAATATAAGAAGCTCATAAAGTGGAAATAGTGCAAAGAGATTAATTTTTCAAATAGTAGTAAGTACTATGAGAACAAAATCTAATGCCCCCAATTCTGGTCATGGCATCCATATGCATGTCAAAATTTTCAATACTGAATGTGTAAAATTAGTCTTCCAAAACATCTATCTGCTTTCAGTATAAGCAGAAGTGGATCAGCCTAGAATAACATATTTGGTCTATATTTAGCTAAGATAGTAAAAATTGAGCAAAATCTTTGGAGCTGAAATGGCTGTAGGTTTTTCTACTCCTGACTAACACCATATTTTGCTACAATTTATCCTCTGTTTTCACAGTACTCATAAAAATAGTTATATTTTGGCATAGGAGTAGCTCACTGAATTGCATTCCAAACATCATCCCAGACAGAGTACAAGCACCAAACCCAGTAACTGCAACTACCTTTTATTCTGGACCTTACTCAAATATCAAGCACGATTTTTCTGAGCTTGGGGAAAGTCTGAGCTTGGATTTGGATTTCAAATCAGCCATCTGAGATGTGTTTGGATTTACATGTTTTGTAACAGTCCTGACCTAAATGATTGTTGGTATAAATCAGGATCAATTTGGGTATGTATCCCATCTCTGCTCACTCAGAGATGATTCTAAATCTAGCAGCAAACAGTCCTTCTCACACAAACTCATGTTTGAATCTGGCCTCCAGCTGAAACAGCTGACATGAAGAACAGTCATAAGGTATGAATATCCCTTGAGAAAGTGACACTTCATTTCCCACCAAATTCTTGAGGACATTCTGGGCAGAGAAAGAAAAAAATCTCAGTAGTGCTAAAGCCTTCTTTTCACCAGCCTGCTGTTGGGTTCAGAGCTTCTCTAAGCTCAGAAACCAGGAGAAGGAACAGGAATGGAAACAGGCAGGAGGAAAAGATGGGGCAGGTAAAGATGTAGAAGGGTGGGATGACTGAAAAGAACGAAGACTGTTGCATGTAAATAACAGTTGTAGAACAAATGTCCACCATGAATGCTGACACACTAACACTGATGTCACTCCTGAGCTGCATAAGCAATTCTTACAAGCTTCTTTTGTTCTAGGTAGGTTAATTTTAATAAAATATCCAATTAAGAACAGATGCATGCTATGTGGTACCTTGAATATTACCAACAAACCTCAAAACCACTGCTGACCAAAAATTATTCACTAAGTAGACAGTAGTTCAAATAAGGAGACACAAGGCCAAGCTGTATGCTGCAGTTACACACTGAGCTCTAGAGACTGCCACACAGGCTGTAGAGCAGTCTGGATACAGAAGGTGACATGAACTGTTTTGTAATATGATGCTCTTCCTTGCATTTCTCTTATACCATACATGGTAAGGACAACCCTAGAGCTGTGGATATCAAGACATTCAAAAAGAGTAGCTGATTTCGTGGAGGATTCACTTACAGTTGTGTGCCAAGCACTGAAGAACCATAATGGGATTTCCAAAGATATAAAACATGTTGGACAAGAAATTCAAATAACAACTACAACATCTTTCTATATCTTGCTTGTTTGCAGCCTAAAATAGACAAAATACTAGATACCAGGTATGAGCTGAAGTCTGATGGGCCACCTGACATTCACACTGTTGCTTCCGCTTTTTCTACCCTTGGTTCTTGTCCAGGATAATTTCTTTCACATGAGCTTCTCTCTTCCCTTTATCCCCCTTCCAGTTTAACTGCTTCATAATCAGAACTTCAGCTAATTAAGTTCACATCCCACTGCTGATGCTTCAGTGGCTGAGATGGATCACAGAAGAGACCAGAGCAGTGCACACTCCAAGCATGCTCTAAACCACTGAAGCAGCAGTAGCAACTGCAGAACATGGAAAGGGAAGCACATGCGTCTTCTTGGGACCCTTGGGAAGGTGGAAAAGCACCAAAGAAAGGTGGCAGAAGCACAGAAAAGGCAGCAACTCTTACCCATTTTTTAAATAATGTAAAGACCTTTAGGCTTTAAGCTTTCCACACCTTTAGTGTTTGTAGATACTGCAATAATCCATCCGTAAGTTCAGTACAGGTTGGAATTTTTAGTGTGTGTAACTTTTACAAGTTCCTTCAGGATAAATTAGAACAGTGATAAAAGGTATTTTCAATCCGCCTTTAAGTTGACCCAAAACATTTTTCCTAAAATACATTCACTGAAATTCATTTTAATCTCTCCAAGTTATTTTATAGGGTTTTGTAAGTATAAGAGTTTGCTAACATCTGTGTGAACCCATGAAATATCAAAAATTATTTGAATCTTTCTTTCATGGCTGACCACTTTTGCTGAGCTCCATCTGGACAAAGAGAGGCATCAATGTCAGATCCTTGGACATGGTTACGAGATCTTGTACACAATCCAATAGCATATTGACAGAAGCTCAAAGATAAATGTGAGTTTAGATTTTCTAAAAAGAAATGGAGAAATCTGCAGTGTAGCCTAGGTCTTTGGGCTTTGTAAATTTTCGAAGTCTCAGTGAGCCACAGCACAAAGAATATAGAACAAAACCAGCTCAGCTACTTTCATGGGGAAAAAATGGAACAATAGGCACAGCTTCCCAGAGCAATCAGGAGGATGGGAAGTCCTGCTTTATGATTTCATCTTCTGGAAGTGCCAACAAAGATGCCAATTCCAAACAACTATGCTGGTGTTTTTCATTATTATATTCTCTCTTTTGTGTGGACCTCCATGTAGAAGCTGGAGTGGGTTTGAACTTCTAGGTGTAGGTGTCTGAAGGAAGTGATTATTTTACTTATCTCAGCAAGTGCTTTTTGTCAGTTGAGATGCTCCAGGATATTCCACTTGATCTCTGACTGCCAGCCCAGAAAGACATATGTCTCCCATAAGTGTTATGAGAGCCCTGGGCAGATGCCTGAGATGCCCTAGGGCAGTTCAGATTCCAGTAGGTTTAGGCAACTGAACCAAGACCTAGGTGTCTCCATAGTTACTAAGTTTCTGAGCTCTCTTCCGTAGAGGTGTGATCCATGGAGTTAATGGAATCTAGATGTCCTTCCAGTGACCAAAAATCCACTTCAGGGTGAGCTGGAACTACCCATAGTGTCAGAAATAGGGCTGGTACAGCAATGATGTAATCATCATAGTTATATGGGTGTTCTGCTACCACTGATGCTGAAAGAACCTTTAAGTGGCTAATGCTACCACTGATGCTGAAAGAACCTTTAAGTGGCTACTTCAGCATTTCAAAAACAGGGAAGTAAAAGAGCAGCTCAGGATGAGACTGGAGTTTGAGACATTCAATTTCTCTGACATGAGATACAAATGAGATACTAACTTCTACAACATTCAACTAAAGAAGGTAAAAATTTTCAAGCAGAATGGATTTTTTAGAGGTTTTAAAAGTCAACATTGAAGGGGAAAGAAAGGACATTTAGTGGATTTTGTTCTTCTGTCATACTCCTACATACAACAGAAATCTGAATTAGTTTTTTAGTTACAAATAGTTAGCTAAAAAGATAATTCATCTTGTCCTGCACATAAAGAGATCTTAAAGCAATCCCTTATTGTTTCAAGTCTTGCAGTGAGTTAGATGCAGTCTTACAGAGTATTTTTTAACTTATACACTAGATATCTGATTCAATTATGTTTCACTAGCAGTTCAGCCTTAGTTTTCTGAAACTGTGTTCTAATAGAGTAGGCAGATCCGTACAATGTGAGCTATTTCAGAAAGCTGCACTGTGCCAGCTCAGCTAAGGCTGAAGGCACCACTGTAGGGTTCTCAGTTCTTGACAACTAATCAGCACTTTTGCTAATCATACATGCAAAAGTGTGGAATTCCCTTCCTTGTAAGCAGCCTGCTGCTGTGTGGATGGATGTGGTTTGCAGTACACCCCGTGGATGAAATATGCACTTAGTCAGAACATCATAATTTCTCCTGGGTGTGCTACTGATGATTACAATATTATGTTCACACATTGTATATCATCCAGACACTAGTGATCAACATCAGTGTCAGTGCTGTTGTTCTGTTCCCAAAAACAATTTTATGACTGATTTCCAAAGAGGCTGCTAGAACAATGCTAAACACGTATGAAAAATCCCAGTGTTGAGATTTCTGTGTACTTTACTAATGTCCACAGAGGAGGTGAGTTTTTTTCTGCTTAAAAAAATTGGAACTCAAGTTGTGTAGAAATCTGCTACATAGGCCTTATAATATGCAGTTTTGTTTCTTAAGTGCCTGCTGCTGAGGAAGGGCTATGAGGGTTCTTATGCTAGGATCACAATAGTGGTTTTACTTAAAATATAAACATGGATTCTGACTTTCTTAAAGTGGTGCAGATATGAACCACATTAGTCAGTCCACTGTAGGATATATGGACGGTACTGGTACATATATCTGAAGTTCCAGTATGGTGTAGTGCTATATACAAGTCACTTCCACCCATAGGTTACAGGTAACAGACTGTAACCGGCATTTTCTGGGAAAGATCCTTTAGCTGGAAACCCAGAATAGCCCAAAGCTTAACAAGAAGAGTTGGGTCATGCAGTGACCAAATGCTTGTTCATGGGACCTCTTTGGGCTGGTGGAACTTTTCTGAGGACCAAGTGTTTTGCTTCCAGGACAGTCGAGCTCTCCCCTCCACTCCTGCACCAAGAATGCCTGTTATCCTGGCTGCTGAGTCCCATAAATGTCACTGGCAGCACCAGCTTCCCTTTTATGGAGGAGCAGCTTTCCTAAAACACAATTGCACTGGAATGCAAACGCCTTCCTGCTGGAATCACTGCTATTTGTCTGTAAATTAAGCCAAGATTTTTTTTTTTTTTTTTAGCATGTTTTCATGTTGAGTGTGTAAATGTATATTTAGGAGCTCAACTGAGTGGCCTCTTCTCCTAAGCAATTGCTGGCTGCTCAGACATACCCTTTTTTGTTGTCCTTCTATCAGTAAGTTCTATCTGCTGAGATATCTGAGAGGCATAGAGCTCTTTCCAAGTCCTTGGGGCTAGGATTTCTAGTTGGTTACTGTAGACTTTCAGAGACCCACAACTAATAGGACATCTCCAAGAAAAATGACTGACATGGAATCTAGACTAAGTCTGGACTTGTGCCAGCTAACGAGTTTGTTGCAGCAGGTGATGACAGCTTGAGCACAAGGTTCCTGTCCTTCTCGTGGGAACTATGAAGGTATGTGACACAGGACCACAGCAGACTCTGCACCTTAGGCTCTCCACATGGGGTTCTGCAAAGGCAGCAGCATGAAGATGATTGTGCAGAGTTGGACCAGACCTGAAGTTTTGATGAAACCCTTTGCACAAGTGTAAGAGAGAATTGGATCTGTAGTATTGTTTTCACTGCCTTGATTTGGAAAGAGATTCGATCAGCTTTTTTTGTAATTTACTGGAGACTTGGAATTTTTTTTATTTCCAGAGAAGCACAATTAGATAAAAGGAAGGAAAACATCTACTCTGGATACCAACCCATTCCAGTAAACCATTACTTTTCAAAACGTTCCAGAACCCTGTACCAGGTGAATGCACTGTGCTGTCAAGCACAGGAAACACTTGCATGGAAATGTCTCCTACTAGGGTTTACAATATCACTTTTCTGTGCAAATGAGAGTGCTGCAAATTTATTTACATAAACATGTTAACATACATATTTACGCATACACAAAAAAAATGATAATGTTGATTTCGTAGAAGCTCACCCACTGCTCCTTTGGGTAAGAGGTAATACACATTGGCCAGCTAAGACATCATAATTGCACACCAAGTAATTGGATTTGAAAGCTTCTGCTGCAATTTAACCCACTCACTACTTTGTTTTTAAAGGATTTGTGAGCTAAAATTGTTATAAATGGCAACCAGCCCAGTGGCTCAGCAGCAAAACAAGGTTCTGTCATGCTGGAGACCCTAGTTCAAGGACAGACAAAGTGTCTTGGGCATTGAGCCAATACACACTAGCTGTGTTACAGCAATGGCAGGGCAGCTTTTTGTGAGAAGGGGCCAGTGAGTAATTCCAATAGTTTAGCTGAAATGTGATGCTACCAGATGTAGAGGCCACCACAGCTTGAACCCTGCCCTCACAGCCACAAAGAAAGGATATTAAATACATACCAATGGGGAGGAAGAGCCATGAAAATGTGGAGGAAAAATGTGTAGTAAAATCTTTCCTGAGTTCTAATTGCAACTTTGGCTTTCTCTGAAGGATACGTGACTAAAAAAGCGAATCCGCTGTCGTATTTACAGGTACTTCAGTTAAGTGATAGGTCATTAGCTGAGCCTTGGGAAGGCAACAGTCAGGGACTAGCATGGGGTCTGCATAAGACCGATTTTAGAGAGCAAGAGAAACGTTCATGTGGGCACATGGAACTTATCTTGAACAAGTATCTTGAGAAAAAAAAATCTTGAAAAAATCATCTTGAAAAATTATACTGAATACAGCCATGTATTAAACTTACACCAAAAAAAGGCGGATGAGAATATGGCCCATGCAGGTAGAAACGAGGGGAGAGGGTTGACAATAAAGCTGATACTGTGTGCCATTGATAGATACAAGCAAGTGAAAAAGTTGCAAGTGAAAACATTTTGCCCTTAATGACGAAGTACAACCTTTCTCTTCACTTCAGAATCACTGATGGACTATATTTAAAATTAATGGTATGAATGTTTAGGGGCATTATTTTTTTTCTGGTTGTGTTTTGCAGGCTTTGGTATTGATGCAAAAACATATGTTCACACTGAAAACAAACAAACAAAAAAAGTAGAACTGATAGGTGCACTTAAACTACTTGGAAGTTGTATCAGCCACATTTATTGAATCTAATGAATTGTTTATAAAAATGTAGAGCTGATTTTAATTACTTTCCTTTGTTTGTCTTAGATCTACAAGATGCAGACACTTCTGTGTGGACTACTAGAACTACATCCCCCTCTTCAAATGCTGTTACTTCTAGGCCTGAAAATGTGTTGAAGAGCAGCACAGAGATGTTCATCAGCAAAGTGACTGAACACTTCAGTAAAAATCCCATTGAAAACCTCTATTTCGACTTGAAATCTGCAGTAACAGAGAAAGCCTGGATTCCAACGACTCTTCCATACTCTAGCACTACAGAAGAGGTAAGACAGAAGAATTACTGATTTTTATTAAGCCTGCTCCACTCTGTGGAGCCTGATAGCTATTACAAGTGGATGTTTTGTGGGCTTAAAAAAACAACAAACCAAAACCTAAAAAAAATAGCTACAGGACTAAGCTTTGTTCTTTTTTTGGTGGGATGCTTTGTTTTGATGTTCATGCTGACAATGTCATTTGCTAGAAGCATAGCTGCAGAAAAATTCTGCCTCTTCTGTACAGCCCAATCCTGGTGTGCACATTGCACTGGGAAAAGTTGAAGGGAAATAATCAGGGTATGTGAGAAGCAATGGAAAGCTCCTGGATGTGGCAGGACCCACAGGAGCCTGGGTATCTGGTCGCAGTGACTCTGTTATTGCTTGGTGCATGATGTGGTGGTCTAGCTCTAATGACATGCTAAGAATTACAGTGTGCAATGACCTTATTTACAGATAATTACATACATTGTTTACAGATCAAAGCAAGAGAAATCCAAATGCTTTAACTGGCCTTGAAAGGAATCCTGGCCTTGGCCATGGTCAGCTTATCTACTGGCTGATAGGCAGAGTGGAGACATACAGACACTTGGTCTTTGCTCTGTCCAACCACAAACCACCCTGGCAGAGGAGGGTAATGGGGCTGCCAGTCCCAGCCATAGAAGGAGAAAATGGCAGGCATTCAGTACCTCCAAATCAATTTCCAGTCTTCCTTTACTGCAAGACCCAGTTCAGTAATCTGAGAGCAAATCTGGCATCACCATTGGCAGAGTGTGTATGGGCAGTTAGAGCTAAAGCATGCAGGATATTATTGGTCACTGTATCACTATTACCACATAGTGGTTTAGAACTGAAAATCCCTAAATTCCCTGTGGCTTGTCTTCCAGGAGACCACACTACACTCAGTGTATTGGGACAGGCAGACATGTTTCAGTTACTACCGTTACTATGTATGTTGGAGTAGATAAGACTAAGAAATGTGTTTTATGTTTGGGAAGGCTGTGGACAGAGTGTCAGGGTCCATAAACTTGATGGTTATATACTGCTGTTCTAATGCTGCTGAGGGCAAGGGACTGAGCCAAGGATGGATGCACTGCACCCCGTTCCATAACTGATGCAGTTCTTTTCAAATATGATCTTTCTGGCTTTGTGCAGGCAGGCTGAGCTTATTTCCTCATGCCCTCCGTTCATTTGCATACCTCCTGCACAGAATACTGGTTCCTCCCAAATGGAAATGTCCTATAAAATCAGGTATTACCCAAACTGCACTCCTACTGCATAATCCTACTGCACTCCTGCTACGTAATCCTGCCAGAGCTAGAGAAATGGCACCATTTGAACAGAAGCTACTGCCTCTGGTGTTTCTACACCACTTCACCTCCTGAATTACATCATTTGCACCGAGCAAGCTGCTTACGTCAAAACTTTCGAACCAGAATTCTGTGGATAAGCCATCTAAGCATAGCTACGGGGAAAAAAATCAGTAATAGCTTTCTCTTGTAGCCTCCAACTGGCTCTGGACATTTGAATCTAGATATACCAATTTAGACACAAAAATTTAAAATCTTTGGCCTCCATCTCTGTTTCCCAGTCTTTAGCGTGGAGTTAAAACATTTTTTGTCAAACTTCGGGGATGTTTTAAAGGATTAACTAGATTTAATATGATACTTTGAAAACACATAGACTAAGTGCTGAGTATTGTTGTGAGGAAGACAATACCTCTTATGAACTGCATTTGCCCAGGCTGGGGCCTCTTGTTTGCAGAAGTAAAGCCATGTTGTTATTTGGCTGTGCACATACCCATTTTGGGGGGACAATAGTGACATTTCAATTGAACAAAATGTTTGGTTTAGAGCTGCCTTGGATTTCAAGTGAAACTGCAGCTTGCACTTTGAATCCATGACAAAAGCTATGCAAAGCCCATTTCCTCTTGATTAGAGAGACAGAGAGGTTGGTGTTAAAAAAAAAAAAATCAGGAAACCTTGGGAAAGTGTCTGAAAGGGACTTTGGAGCCTGCTATTAGAGACACGTCCGGCAACTCCCAAAACTCACTTCCAGTTCTTTTTTCAGTTTAGTTTCTTGGCTTGCCACACAGATCAGTAAGTGTTAAAGACTGTGTGACTGCTGATTTACTAAAAGCCCATTTATTCACTACCAGTCTGGAAATAATTACTTGCATTATATTGGCTATTCTATATAAATATATTGCCACCAGTGAATGATGGACCCCTCCAGTTTTATTCCAGTGCTGGCATAGGCGTCTGTGTCAGACCTTACCTGTGTAGCAGCTTTTGCTGAATAACATACAGAAGGAAGTCTCAAAACCTGTAATAAACCAGTACCTTCCTACTAATACAAAAAAGTAAAGATTTTATGATAGCAGGAATAAGAGTAATAAAGTAGGAACTTCTAAATTATGAGCACTTCTGAGAAGCAGTAACATCATTTTCCTCCACACATTATCTTATGCTATCTGGAAGAGACAAACAGGCATTTATTTCCAAAAGTCTTTAAGTTTCACTTGTGGTAGGTTCCACTTTTTTTCCCGAATTTGATGTTTGCAGTGTTGATTATGTTGGGGTTTTTTTCCTTTTACTTTTTACATCTGCTTAAATAACTTCCATCTAAATATCCAAATTATATCTTCCCTGCAAGTTCTGGTCATGGATGTTTTCAAAAATCCTTGTTCTAACGTGAGCTCCACTTTTCAAGAAAAAGCAGGTTACCCTGAACGTTTTAATTTTCAGAGAGGGTTTTGAAGTAATCCAAACATCCCAATAAGCCTTCAGATTTGCACTTCTCCAGTGCTAGAAAAGTATTGGTGTGGTTTATGCCGTTAAGTCCAAAAAGCATGATCACCTAAAGAAGAAATCACACTGTAAAACACTCACCTTAAATGTTTACAAGACATTTATGTCATTTTAGTCCCAGTTTAGGTCTAAGAAGCACACCTTGTGTTTCCCATCAATGGTATGATTATTCCTGTGCTAGCTCTTTGGGGCTTGGTTCCTCCTTCTGTCTGAAGTACGTAAAACATCTCTTCCAAGGGAGATCTTCTGTGATGGGCTTGAGAATGGCATAATAACCAACACAGATTTATATTGTCACTTAAGGCAATGATCATAAAGTTATTAATTATCCTCAGCTTTGCAAAGTACAGCACAACACTTTCAGTGCCATGTCCCTAGGACCAGGCATGGAGCTCCAATGGGACAGATGAAGTTTTCTGTAGGTGCAGGTAACACCCTTGAGTGCTCAGACTTTTGATTTCAGAACAGAAGAAGGAGAGCTAGTTTTTCACATATTTGTATCTTGTTTTACAGGCTGGTGCCCAGAAAAGTTCTAGAGCAGCAGCCCCCCTAAAAGGCAGACTAATGTTTGTAAACCCAGAGCCTTTTTCTCACTCAAAGAGGGCAAAAGTGATACAGAGATGGTGTTGAATTTGCTTGAGGTACTGCTTTTAAAAGTTAAAATCCGCCATGCATAATGCAACACAGAAGTATGCAGAAAAATGCCATTCCCAATGAAGAAAGTAAATGTCCATTTCCTTCTCTTTTGTGCACCCCCAAATTCACTCCATGGCTGCTATTGTGTATTTGAATATCTGAAGGTGCAAAATGCTTCTGCCCACACTTCTTCTCTGTCACCCCACGTACACACTTATATGCGAGTTTTCAGAGGCTGATAGTTAAACAAGAAGGAAACGGGCATGCATAACAGAAATGGAAAACTCTCATTTTGGCTGTACCAATCTCGGAGTTGCACACAGCTTTATTGATGCAGTCAGGAAACAGGGAGACTTTCTTGCTTTCCATGGTGTGTGTAATTTTAGCTTGGGAGTTTTTCAGGGGATGTGGGAAGGAACTGTTTCGAGGACATGAGTTGAAACAGAAAACGGAGATGGCTTGGCCACTCACAGACAGACTCTGCTGCTGCAGGCAGGAGCTCAGTGTTGGGCTCTGCTGGGCTCTCCTGGACACAAGGCCTCTGGTTGCAGTGCCACATGACCAGGGAGAGAATGGAGGCCTTGGTGGTCTATGGTTAACCCTTAAAAACATCAGAGTTTGGGATGCGGGAGCTGGAGTGGTGGGTTTGTCATAGCTGAGGCCAAGAGGAGGTGGGATGGCTGTGAAGGGTGGCAGGTGTGAGGAGAGCAGGTATGCAAGGTAAGGTGGCCATGGAGTAAAGCAAGTGAAAGGCGAGGTGGCCAAGAGGAGTTGCAGGCAGGAGGAGAAGGAGCCACACGAGGCAAGGCAGCCGTGAGGTGAGGCAGGCAAGAGGCAAGGTGGGAATAAGGCAAGACCAGCATGAGACAAGGCAGCTGGGAGGTGGGGCAGAGGCAAGAAGACATTGTGAGTCGATGCAACCACGAGACAAGGCAAGGCAGCGCCAAGTGAGGTGAGACAATAGTGCCGCGCCCCAACAGCGGCACCGCTGAGGGGCCCCGTGCGCCGGGAGGAACGCTTGGGAAGACAAGACCCAGGGGAAAACCGACATGAGGAGGAAACGGCGAGGAAGGAAGGGAGGTGGGGTGGGAGAGGAGCAGGGAGGAACGTGGGATCCTTAAGGAGAGAGGGGCGGCACCCCGGGGCCGGTTGCCTGCCCGGTGGGCGGCAGGTCCCGAATCGCCGGGCTTCGCCCCCCGCAGCGAGACGCGAGGAAATCGCCTCTTGATTGCGGAAGTCGGCGGGGGGGGGGT
>NW_008237919.1:11721017-11752415 GCF_000691975.1 Corvus brachyrhynchos | reverse complement strand
GGCGGGGAGCCTCGCAACATCTCCGTGCAGACAGGTAAGGGCGCGGGCACGGCAGGTGCGCGGGGAGGGATGCCGGGCTTTTCCTTTCTCTCCCCTTGCTTCGGCCGGCTCCAAGAGGAGGAGGGCGATCCCTTTACAGTGGACAGTGTTTGCTGAACTAGCAGCCCTGCACTTGAGTTCTCTTTAGCCCGCTGCCAGAAGTAACTACTACCGTCAGTTAACCCAGCAGACTTGAAAGAAGAAGGTGCTTTGAGGACATTAGGTCAGAAAAATGTTTTATGTAGTAGTAGCCCATAATATCTTTTGTGCTCATACAAGCATATTGTTGTCATAGTTCCTCAACTGACAGTTTATTTACTGTGTTTAAAATACAGTCTATTTCATAACAGGTAAATCTTCTTCAAGGGTAACTTACTGTTTCAGCCCATTTCAGCCCATTTATTCTGCCTAACCAGAGTCTAAAAGTCAGAAAGTAAAGCTGAAACTTCCTTCTTATATGTTTTCCTTGGATATCACCAGTGAGGTGTTATGATACACAGTTGTGTGCAGAGCACTTACAGTGTCACATCCATGACTGGCTCTACAAATGGTCCAGCAGCCTGACAGAGGACTGCCAAGGAAAGCCCTCTTTCTGCATTAGTGCTTGTGTGGGCATGTGAACAATTCAGCTGTGAAGCAATGGACAACATCGAAGAACAGACAACAGCTGCAGTGACACAACTGGCCTCTTTCTGCCTGTATTTGTGCTTTTTTGAAGATGATAAAATAGAATATTATTCAACCTCTTAAAGGTAGTAGTTCAAGACCCAAACCAAAGATGTCTTAAATAAGGTCCATCATTAAATGCCTTTCTGATTTGCTCCTAAGGTATTAGTTTTGGAGAGGTACTTAATGTTAGTATTGAAGATTACAGCAGCCAAATACTTCACAATTACCTGTTCAGAGTTGTCACTTTCCGTCAGAACCTTTTTCCTGCGTTAACCATACAAATGCACTAAATACTCTCCATTATTTGCTGTGGTAGCTCAAGTTAAAAAAATCCATTGACAAGTCTGCTGGTGTGATAGCTATACATGAAGCACAAGTCATGTCAGTTGGTAAAAATGAGTAATAGTTTCTATGCAGACAGTGATTTAAATTTGTCGTGCATCATGCTGATTGTTTTTAATATTGATATTGATGACTTGTAGTGTGAAAATTGAAAGAATAGATCGACCATTATCAGAGAGACAGGTATAAATCACCGTCATTTCTGTATAGTAAAGTTCTATTATTGAACACTTGCGTAGAAGTAGAGAAGATACCACTTTAGAGCACATTTTGATTAATGCATAACCATTAACGCAGAAGCTTGTACATGCCATTTATGACTTTTTTATCACTAAATAGATTTTTCAAGGCTGTAAGATGAAAGTGATTGGAAGCAGCTGATCATTAGAGTCATGTTATGTAGCTGACATCAAAGTGAAAAGTCTGATTAAAGTTTAAGTTGAAATACTGAAAATTGGTGTACCACAGTTGAACTGAGGTTTACATTTGGATTTTGGATAGCAGAGATCAGTCAAAAACATGAAATAAGAATAGAGGAACCATGAATGTTTCCTGCAGAGAGCTACTCAGATTGCTCTGTGGTTCCTTGCTTTCCTTGAGCTGAGTTGCTTGATGGTGTTCAAAACACACAATTAGCTCCAAAATTTGTCATTTTTGTTTCTAAAGAATGTACAGGATTTATTATGCTTGTGAGCAACCCATGTTGTATTGTCCATACTAAGCTTTTCAATGCAGGATGAGGGAGGATTATTCCTCTTATGTTTCCACCAGGGGCAGCATTTTAAACCAGTTTCATGGAAGCTCTCTTTCACCTGTTCCTTTGTAATTTGATGACAGTAGTTTTAGTTTACTCTCTACTGAGCCGGAGTGTCCATAGGCATCCGTTGCTGGAAATTGTCCTGTGAATATGGAGGTATAAGCAGTCTTTTCAGCCATATAGTAAACAAAATTTCCACCTATTTCAACGGTAGTGGAACTGAGCTATTGTGGGCCATCTGAAACCACAATGTCTGACCTTAGTACTCAGTGAGGTTCCCTTCCTGAGCTCTTGCTCTAAGGAAGATGGGCTAAGCTGTCTGTTGAAAGTACTCAGCTTTCTACACTGGCTATTGAAGGAGGCTAGGTTAGACTAGAAAGCTGAAGTGTAGTTGGTTGAAGTGAACAGAATCCTATCTCATGTGTTTCATTTTTGCAAAATGAGGTTTGAACATCTGTATCATCTTGATACAAAATATACACGTGAGAAAGTGAGAGAAAATTGCAGGTTTGTTTATATACCTAGTTCAGAAACTAGCTTTTTGCTCATATTCAATCCTGTTAAAAATTTCACATGCCAGTTCTGAGTTAAGTTTTCATCAGGTTTCTTACACAAAGTACTTGAGTAGCTAAGCACATAAAATCCAAAATATTTGGTTAAATTTTGAGTGTAATCTTTTCTGACTAGGGACTCGTGGTGACAGCAATGAATAATGCATGCCATAGTTGCAGTGGTAATGCAAAAGCTTGGAGAGGACCAAACTGGCCTTTTGAGTATATAATGTCACATTAAAATCATAATCTATGTTGTGTGCAAGTTTGATATTCTGATAGAATAATTGTGCCGCCTGCAAAGATTCCATAAACTCTCAAGTAACACCAGATTCACCCTTGTGAATCTTTGCGGAGAGAAGCAGCTTCTATTTCACTTGTGGATACACAGATTTGAAGTCTAATAATGTGTGAAATAGTGGTACAATAATCCACACTAGTCCTCTAAAGTGACTGTCTTTACTCAAGAAATTTTGATCTGTGGGTTGTCAATTTAAAACAGCAGGTATTTAATCCTGTAGAGCAGATCTAAAATAGGTCATCCAAAGTGATGGAAAATACAGTCACATATGCACTTTATAAGCCATGTGTATATAGACATGCAAACACACACAGTGGGGACATTTGTGCTATTTTGGTAGAATAGGAAAGAAAGAAAAAACTGATAACTCCCTTTATCAGCTCTAAATTTTCCACTGCAAAATTGAGATTACAGATGTTAGAAGGCACAAGTCTGCATATTTGCTTCATAATAATATTTACAATTTGTTGGGCTTTTTTAGTATATATATGTACATGAAACAGCACACAAAACCATACAACTAGTCTGCATGCTGCTGACGTTTTAAAGCTGGGATACACACCTTCCAGTCCTTTCATGTTATATTTTTTGTTGTTCTCAGTAAAACTATTTCTATGATTGAGAACTGATGTGTGGCAGAAGATGGTAGGGTTTTGTCTTTCCTGATTTCAGGTAAAATATATTTTAAGTTCTCAAATCTCCACATGTCTGTGTACCAGTATAACTGTATTTTAGTGAATGACTAGGTCTAGTTAAAAACAGTAGTATTAAAATTACAGTTAAATTTATAAATTTCAATTCTGAATTGAAATTTAGAATTGAAATACTGGTCTAGAGAGCCATGAAAAACAATTTGGCAATTCCCCCACTTTCAACTTTGTCTTCTAAAATAGACTTATAAATGCCACTTTCAAAATTGTTTTCTACAAAAATATTGCAGTGTTATATTATGTTACTGCTTAATCCAAGCCTCCTGTACAGAGATAACTAACAGGTAAATAATTTTTTTGTTAGAAAATCCATTAAATATTCGAATGAAAAGAAGATAGAATTTTATCTTTGAAGACACAGACTGTTAAGAGTGCTTTTTCATTGTGATATGTAACTCTCTAAATGCCAGAAGCATGCCTTGGCCGTATGTTCAATCCTGTAAATTTCGAATTATTTGGGACAAATTTGATTTATTAGCCATCTGTAGGAGCAACATGTGACATGGCTCTAACTATAGGCTGTATAATCTTATCATCTGTAATCATGTAATGATTATGATCATCATTTCAAAGGCAGAGTCCAAGAAGAAAATAAATAACCATGTTTTAAAGATTTTCTAAATTGCTTATCATCCCAAAGAAATAGGTATTTGTACTTAATAAAGACAACGAAATCAACCCTCTTTACTTAATCTTCAGAAAAGTCCTTATAAGTAGGTTACTGTTTTATGAAGAGGGAAAACTAGAAAAACGATGGATAATATTGTAGGAAGATGACTGAGACTGGCAGGAATTCCCCGTTACTAAGTCCTGGGCTCAAATCTCCCAGTTTTTTTTTTCTCCTGCATAAGGCAGGTGTGTTTCTGTGCTTACAGGCTGTCACTGGAGTTTGACATAGCCATATCTATAATTTGGATCTGCAGCAGCTGTGCACCCAAACCATATCCTCTTCCCAAAAAGTGAAAATGGAGTTGCAATATAATTCAAAGACCATTAAGTCTTCTGCAAGATGCCTTTGTAGACCAGGGGATATTAATTCATATAGTGTCAAATGGTATAAAAATATCTTAATGAAAATATTTTATTTCTGTGATCTATCAGTGTTGTATCGTTGCCAACAGAGACTTGTATAACAATGTAAATGGTTTTTTAAGTGTTTGTTTCCATCCAGGGCTCTTTCAGCCCAGGCACTTCCCAGTCTCATTGTTCCTTTGTTCTAGCGGATGTACAAAGCACTGAGTGTTTTGTTTTCTGGACCAGATAGATTAGATAAAGTCTGAATTTCTGAACTTCACCTTCTAGGCACGCAACTTTCTTCTTTGCTCGTGCACTTTAGAAGACAGATTACCCAGGACGTATAAATGCTTCTAAAAATGCAAATATCTTCTTTTGTCAAATTTGGCAAATAGTACAGATGACAATGGTGATTACTTTTACAGGACTAAAGAACAGTCAACGTTATCCTAACTTAGTCAGAAAGAGGGTTAAACTTCTTGACAGTTATCATGACTGTTCTCTCAATGTCAGTCAAATTAAAACTTTTTCATCTGGCTGTGCATCTGACCATATATAGTGCTGGAATTTATTTCTGACTTCCAAAGTCTGACCTTTCAGATTAGAACAATCGCCTTCAAGGAACAAGATTATACCCCCACTATTCCCTTTTGCCAACATAATAGTCTTTAGCGACTTAGTATATATTATAGGTGGAGCTGGTAGTGCAGCCTATTGTTAAGATTTCCTGACACTTTTCATTAAAACCTCCTGTTTCAATTGCTGTAACTGGGTGAAGTTTTAACTATTTGGCCTGTAGTTTGATGCGCTTGGTCTTTGAGTTGATTTTTAATTCTTTTTTTCTTTTTCAGATTTTAGCAGACTTAGTTTGGCCTTTAAGAAAACGTTCAAGAAAAGATAGTTAATTTTATTGATTGATTTTGTTAATCAATTTGTTTGAATTTCATCTTTTTCTAACTAACTAACATCTCTGTGGTCCAAAGCAAGAATTTGAATTTAAGCAGAGACATGTGTTCAAAGGGACACAGTATTTTTCAGAGTCCCAGAAAGGTTGAGGTTGGAGGGGACCTCTGCAGGTCATATGGTCCAAGAGCCCTGCTCAAGCAGGACCACCTGGATCTGGTAGCCCAGGACCATGCCCAGTTAGATTTTGAATGTTTCCAAGGAAGGAGCTGCCTCCTTGAATTCCTAATATACTTGATTGACAAAATATACCACCAAAACCTGGACTACTCTGTTCTCAGCAGAGCTCTGTAGGAAGTGATTAAACCTTCTACACCACCCAGACTTTGAAGAAAAAGCAGCTTAAAGGCTCCTAGGCCCTCCTACCTATGTATTTATAGGGGAGGGGTAGGTTCAACTTCACCCTTTCAGCCTTTACATTGCATTTTTTAGTTGTGTGATCTGACACTTTTTCATCTCCTTTGTTCAGGGAACCAAGCAGCAATGACTGCATTGGAAAAACAGTCTTTTTCTTCTGTGTTTGAGGTGCTGTTCATAGAGAGACCACAGTTCTCAGCCTGGATGCACCTTACACTTCTGGTCTGATGCTAGGAAAGAGTAGCACAGAGTGTACTCGTGTGGTAGGCAAATTTATTCCTAAATTATTGGGAAGCTTTAACGTCCCAACTTGTGAAGGCTTGATTTCGCTGCTTTGGGTTGTTTCACGATACCTTCTCAATAAGAATTTGCTTAACCTTATTGGAAGACATAAATGTCAATACCTTAGTACATCAACATGTAATACATTTGTGTGGTTTGCATGAAATCTTGTGAGTGATGAAATACACCTGGAGAAAAAAAGCAACCAGATTATTTTGGTTTAGTCAGTTTGCCTTCCCTTTAGACGGGATCTTATTTCACAGGTGATTTTACTGGAGATCCTCTTAATAAACAACATAATGAATGTTGAGAGTTTCAGAGAAGTAATTCCAATATTAGTTCCTGAAGGTTTATCCGATGTAGTGTTCAGGGGTTTTTAAATTTATATGAACAGTACTGCAACAGAGCAGAAGCATATTCTATCAGAATCTGTTTCAAGTCATTGAAGCTAATACTAAAAACAAAAGATTGTTTCCCTTAAAACTGTATAAATGCTCATGCCCATTAGTAATAAAGTGTAGGGTGAGTGCTAGGAAGTGAAAGCTGTTGCTGCCATCTATAAAGCTACATTACACTGAGTAAAATTTGCTGGGTTTCCATGTTTGCTGTTTCTTATTAAAGTTGTTACAGCTTTACTATCAGCAGATTTCCAGGATTGCAATATACATCCACAGTGGAAATGTTTTGCTATGTGCATGTCTGTGTGAGTGAGCATGTACAAATATATTAAAGTAATACTTCTGAATTCTGCAGGACTCTCTTGTAGACTGGCTTCAGTGTATGGTGTCTTTAAATAGAAAGAAAAAGCTTTTTGAAAGTATTGGCTGCATGATGATGGTAAAGGGAGAGTTTCAGAAGAATTTTTGTGCTGCTGCGTAAAATTTCAGGCAATCCCAAATCAAGAAATGGTTTATCTTCTCTGTTTTGTTTTTTTTTCCTAACTGCAGATCCCTTGCCACCATCTCGTTTGGAAATTAATAAGGAGAAAACTACACTCACAAGCTTGCAGGTTCAATGGGATCCTTCATCAGGAAAGGTGGACATGTATAACCTAGTATTATTTGATCATAATAATAAAAAGATACAAGAAGTCTCTGTACAAGGAAGGATTTCAAAACCAGAAAATACATTTTCCAGTCTCATTCCTGGGAATAAATACAACATTGTCCTCAGTGCAGTTGCTGGAAATAAGACTACCCCTGAACTTCACATAAGTGGATCTACTGGTAGGACTTCTTTTCCTGTAGTTACAGTATTCTTCAGATGTGCGTTTTGAAACTAGCAAATAGATATAATTCTTCTACCTGGCAATATATGTGTATATATTTATGTAAGTATCTATTGATTATAAGTAGAAATGAAATATGAATCTCTGACTGACACAAAAACTTGTTTGCTAAGAATGGGGTCTCATTGTTATTGTGTATTTGGCATTGGGTGTTCAGTAACCGTAAAGAAACCCAACATATTCCAAGAGTAAATCTATTCAAAATTGCTGAAATCATGGAGATAACCATTAGGCCTTAAGCATGTGTTCTTTTTATATCAACAGTTCCATCTCCTGTGAAAAATATTCAGGTCAGCATCAAGACAGACACTATCCACGTTTCGTGGTCTCCTGGCTCTGGGCGTGTGGATCGTTACAGGCTGCTGTTACTGGATAATCATGTACCAGTTCATGAGATTCACCAGGAAGGTTCTCTGACCACCTACACTTTTTCAGGACTTACAGCAGGCCACCTGTATAACCTCTCTATCATAACTCAGGCTTCAGGATTGGAGAGCAGCAGTTTTCAAACAGTCAGGACAGGTATGATTTCAGAATTCATCACAACAGAACAAGAACCTAAGGCCATAACCTAATAGCATTATAGAACATATTTCAGAATAATAAGTGATTCATAGTCCAAGTTAGAGACACCATAAACTTATTTAATTCCATAAGTTACCACTGCAACAAAGTTATGGGCTAAAAGGAAAGTGGAAAAAGTCAGAAAGGGAAGTGGGAAAAAAATGTAAAGCAGGTTAAGAACTTTAAAATTAAATGTTGGCGGTTAGGGTTATTTGGAGTTTTTGTTTGCCTAGTTGGTTGCTTTGATATGGGTTTTTGTGGATTGTTGGGATTTTTTCCTTTTCACAAAAAAATATTGATTGACAGAACTAGAGTTTTAGAAATTACATTTTTTTCAGGAATATTTTTCAGGATGGACTTCTGTGGTCACACAGATAAAGATAAGATAACATCCTGCCAGAGTCCAATGGTTAAAACACTTACATAGGCAGAAAAGGGTCATGCCTTCGCTCTCTTTAATTTCTGGGAAGAGTAAGATGCAATTTCTTCTACAGAAATCTTATCATGTAAACAGTTTAATATTAAGTGAAAATATTGTCATGTCTAGGATGCACAGATGACTGCTATTGACACCTGGGCTGTTCTGGGCATTTTACTAATTTAATTTTATTTCTTCAGAAATTTTTATTTCTTTCTGTTGTGGGTGCAAAGATTTTAAATCTCACAGGTATTCTTAGAGTGTAAAAGCATTCCATATGGCTTGCAGCATGGTCCTCCATTTCAGTACCTCCTGCGCCTCAGGCCTGTGAAATTAAGATATTGGAGCTGGCTATGCTTTTCTTTTGGTGGAGTGTTCGAGTGAAGGAATCTTACTCAAATCCCTTCTACATTGCTGTAAATCAGGCATAGCTGCAGTAATGCTGTAATGCTTACCAAAATGTAGCAGGCATCTCTTGTCCTTAGGAGCATGTGCATGATCTGGTTTATGGTCAAAATGATGGATGTGCGTGCAGACATGGCTAAAAGATTTTCTGTTCCATGAAAAAAGAGTGGGCATCATAAGACATGTCATTCTCAGAAGTGCAATGTCTTACACAGGGCAGGATTCAGTTGCACTGTGACCAGACTTTGCCCTTTCACTGTTCAGGCAAAATCATTCATACTCCATCTCATATAATTATTCAAAATCAAAAGTTTACTGTGGGAGTTTGGGAGGCAGCAGGTCTTATATGTTTTGTGGTAGATATACTTTATTCTCTTTCTTATTTTCTTTTTTTAGCCCCAGCCGAAGTCTTAGATTTGATGGTGACTAATGATGGCAGCTTAGATGCTTTAAAAGTTAAGTGGAGAAGACCTTTGGGAAACCTCAATTTCTATAATATCACTTTGTCTCATCTTGGATCAGTTAAAGAAGTCAAAAGTGTGCAGCCACCAGTCACGGAGGCTCAGTTTGACAAGCTAACTCCAGGACGTCTTTATCAGGTTACTGCCCGCACAATCAGTGGTGAACTGTTCACTGATCGGACAGCAACTGGCAGGACATGTAAGTCTTCTGCTTCAGTAAGAACGTTGTAACTAATGCTATTTTTGCCTACGCTGGCCTTGTAGCAAATCACTGTAAGAGACAAAATGATTTGGATTCCAGGCAAAATAAGATTAAGAGCGCAGTACTGTTTCAGGAGTACCCCTGCTGACTCTCTGGCAAAAGTTAATCTGTCAGCCAAAAGCAGCTCCAGCGTATCTTGGGAGCAGGCAACAGAAGTGCATTTTGGTTGGACTGTATAGTTGAGTGAGTCTGTTACAGAACTGTTGCATACTACTGCACTTTCATTCAGGTTAACCTTGTTATCTTGAATTCAGCTCAACATACTAGATAAAATGAGTTACGTTATGGGAAAGTGTGCATGTAGTCAAATTATTAACAGTTTTTAAAGTAATTTTGCAAGGTCTAGTCTTATTCCTCCTTCCAGACACAAATCTACAAATGGGAAAAGATTAGGTCTCAACTTTCTTTACTATTGACAGCATGGATTAACAAAGGCGTGTGGCAGCCTTGATGGAGCTGAGTTAGGAGTTCTTTGTCTTTTCTCAGACTTAATAATTTTCTTTCAGGTAACTCTTGTATGAGTTCTGAACCTGAAAAATCCTGCATAATTCTCCCATAGCATTACTGGCCCTAGAGGTGTGTCATCTTCTCCATAGCAGCCTAGCCCGACCAGAAGTTAGATGGTAAAAGATGTCTAACTTGGTGAAGAATGCATACATAAATTTTTAGTAGACTCAAAGCCAAAAGGTAGAAAATGTGGGTGTAAGAGAGCAGAGTATTTATTTTAGAAAATATTTATTGTCCACAACTAAACATCTCATGTGAAAGGCATATCCTTGACACACCCAGCTGATACCCCATTCTCAGTGCAGGCTGGAAGAGCCCTGTAAAAGTCTTTCATGTCCAGTAAGTACAAAGCTGGACCAGTTTATATGCATGTCTCTTTTTGTTTGTTTAGCCTATCACTGAAGTCCTTTAAAATTACCATTTCAGTCTAAAGGGAAAACTTCAGGCCCTCACTCAATACCACTGATCCCCAGCTTTGTAACATAGATCCAGTGCTTTCAAAGTTAGGGATTAGAAGTCTTATTTCCAAGGATGCTGATCATATGCAATTCCTTCCTTTACCATAGACATCAAGAGCTTTGAAAATGGTCACTTCAGCAGAAGCTCTGTGGCGTAGATACGTTTGTAAATCCAGACTGTCAGGTCCGCAGATGCTGAAGGGATTAGGCCTTTAGGGTCCCTCTGTAACTCACAGAGAGAGACAGGTGTTCAAGGACATAATACACATTGTTGTGTATTGAGAGGGTGCTTACAGCAGCAGAACCTGCCAAGGAATGTTGTGGTAAGAGATATGGACATCTCAGAGACTGAAACTTTGTGCCATACAGGTGTAATGATGTCCAGCCAGCCTGACAAGGCTGAACTTTATCTGTTATGATGTAAGTTCAGTTATGCTTCCTAACAATACACTGTGTGCTTATATCCACTCACTCAGAAATTGAAACACATTTCCCATATTCACTGGCATATGGGAGTTGTAGGTTTGATATCCTGCTATGCCCATGGGAAGTGAAACTGGTGAGTATTTTGTGATGCTGGTAGAGAGGTTTTAATTCTGTGCTAGATACTGAACAATTAAGTATTAACTAAGCTAGATAAAACATGAGAACATGATTCTACCCTTGTAGTTTACAGTTAATACTTGCAAGTGGTCCCAGGGCTCCAATGCTCATCTCTGAGTATCTTAAAACTAAGCTACAGGTATCCTGTCCTAAGGGTCTGCATTTGTCTTCTAGTCTCTGCTTGGTCTGGCTAATATTTAATTATTCCATGAAAATCAGAAAAGCTTCAGTGGTCCAATGTGACCTGCAGGAGTGTAGGGTGAGAAGGTTAAGCATGTAAAATCAGGACCCTTGGAGTACAGGACAGGATGGAGTGGATGCTTTAATGGACCTCTGTCTTAACCTCAGTGCCTTATACAGCTGGGAGGAATTAGGGCATACAAGGTGGAAGAAGCAGTCTTTGTGGGAGAAGTCAGTAGACTTTGCTTTTCTGCTGCTGATACCAGTATTTGGCTGATAGAGATTGAAGTTTACAGCCTTAGCAGTGAAAAATGGATTGGCAGTTTCTAAGTGAACTTGAGTGCAGGAAACAACAGGGAACCTGACTGGAAACTGCAAAATGCATCCAAGAAGCGTACAGGAGATTTTGCCAGCCCTAAGAGGGGTTCCCCATTTCTGATGTCAGAAACCAGCAGGGGAAAAGTGAGTGGTTTGTGTGGGGAAGAGTAAAACTTGTCTTTAAAATGAAAGCCAACCTTTGCAACAAGGTAACTCACATTGCTCTAGCTGGTCCAAGCACTTGTACAATAGTTATGCTGTGAGACAGGTTTTGCCAGTACAGTTATGTCTCATCAGAATTGCTTTTTCACTCTCTGTTTCTCCAGTTCCACAGAAAGTTTCGGAGCTGCAGGCAGGTGCTAGCGGCTGGCCACGGTCTCTGCGAGTGACCTGGGTGCCCCCCGCAGGAGACTGGGAGAGGTACCACCTGCTCCTGTGGAACCGCTCAGCCCTGGTGCTCAACACTACCCTCGAGAAGGACACCACCGAGTACCTCATCCATGATGTGGGCCTCATCCCAGGGAGGGAGTATGGCGTGGAAGTCATTGTGGAGAGTGGCAATTTGCAGAGCAAGACCAGTTGCATGGGGAGAACAGGTCAGCATGCTCATCCAAGCGCTGTAAGAGTGCAGAGTGTTCAGCTGGGCTCTGTGAACAATGAAAGAGTACTTGGGAATCCACAAATTGATTTCGCTATTAATACGATAAAAAGGAGCTCCCTTGTAAACCACAGAAATATTTTTAGCAGTTCTGTGAAAATTTTCAGGATTACTTTTGTAGGAAATGTTTTGTTAGTGAAAGTTTGGGGAACTGTATCATGATTCTGTCACGTCTGAGGTGTTACATTACGTGTTCATTTCACTGCTATATTTTGTAGCTGATTGTAGGGCACCCTATAAAGGTCTTAAAGAAAGCAATGTAGGCCTTCTTGTATTGTTCATCAGTGTGTTTCCTTGCCAGTCTGTGTAAAGAATATTAACTGTGTTAACCAAAGCTGGCTAAAGTGTATGTTAGTATGGCTGTTCTGTAACATCCCAGTTCTTGTTCTTGCATTCCATAAAGAAAATGGGTTCGTCTGTTCAAGTCTGTGTTTCCAAATGAAGTCCATATATACTGCATGGATGTGAGTGGAATTCTTTTGCAGTGTGTTAATCAAAGCAACATCTGATTTGCTTCAAATTTATAAAATAATTCCTATATAGTTGTTAGAATTTCTGCTCAGTGAATACAGAATAAGTACAATTCAGAGGAAAGGAAGACTTGGAGTAGGAATAACAGGCAAGGCTCAAGTCTAACCCTTATCTCAGTGAAGAATGTGAGGTAGGACAGGGCCATCCTACTTTATCCTCACCCTTCCTGGGGCCTACCTTTTCTACTATACCCTTACCTGTCATTCCCTGAGGACTTAATTTTGTTTTATTTTGCACAACAGCAAGACCAGCAGAAGCTACAAAACTGAAGCTTTCTCTGACTTCTAGCAAACTTGATCAGAGCAAGATACATTCTCATCTTCCTTATTTTGACATATGTTGCAAGTAATTTAAGTTTATGATGTTACTTTTAATTGACTCCACTAAGTGATTAATAGTTGGACCCAATGATTTTAGAGATCTTTTCCAATCTAAGTGATCCTATGTTTAGAACAAGGTCCATTAAATAATATCCGGCAGTGGCTGTATTATGACTGTGTTTGACCCACAGTGAGGTGCATAATGTGTCTGTTATGAAGCATAGGTATTAAGCCCTGTTGTGACACAGTTTTCTCTTAGATTAACCCACAGTTTTGGAAACTGAGTTGTATTTCAATGTGACAGGGACAAAATCAGATCAGGACTACGTTAGGCGATAGATGAGATGCCTGCAGTGTATGCAGGCACACACACACATGAACACACAGAAATTCACTGATCGAATTACTTCTTTTATGCCACTGTAAGTTTCAAGTGTCTCCCAACTTGACTGAGGTATAAACCAGTGCAAAATCAATGTCACTCTGACCCTATAATTTGCAACCTAGTTTGTTAGAACTAAATAGGTGTAGATCTGACTTCTGGTACAAATGTCTTACATCCCTGTTCAGCACCCAGAGTTCAAAAAGGAAGTTTGCTGACTTCCCTGCATTTCCATTTGCACTAAAATATATATCCTGATGTAAGTTTAAACCTAAGCATTACAGCCGTAGTGCATTGCTGAAGTCTGCTGCTGACAGTCCTTCACTGGAAGAGGGGCACAAATACCAGATTTATAAGAATCACTTCCTAGAGAAAGGTAGAGAATCTCCTCTTGATTGCAGATACTCTATTACTGTCACATTTCTGTCTTACAGAACAAATTTCTTACAGCAGCTTGAGATAGGGCATGCGTGCTCACTACACAGTCCTGTTCTCGTTGCGATATTTGTGTGCTTTTCCAGCTCCAGAGCCTGTTCTCCAGCTCCGTGTGAAGCATGCTAATGAATCTTCACTTAGCGTCATGTGGATGACCCCTGTTGCAGAATGGGACAGCTATGTGGTTTCCCTGGGAGACAATGATCTTACTATTGTAAAAAAAGGACTTGCAAAAGAAGCTAAGGAGTTCACTTTCACTGACTTGGTACCTGGAAGGAAATATACAGCTACCATCACTACCATTAGTGGGACTTTAAGCAACTGGACTTCAGTGGAAGGAAGAACAGGTATCATCTTGTCAAACTGTTTTAATCTTTACTTCTCTTAACCACTAACAATTTTTTTTGCTTTGTAGTGAACTGAGTTAACTCAATGTCTAAATCTCAAAAGTCTTGATCTTATGTTTGTTTCTTCAGTAAAAAAAGTTACATTTCTGAGTCTCTCATTTCTGACTGTCAGTTATCTTGCTGTATTTATTTAAGATTTTTGGGAAATAGATGTGTAATTCCTGGCAAAACAGCTTTCTGAAATATTATGTCACTTCTAATCAATCTACATTAGCACAAGATTCCATACAAGAAGAACAATTTTCACTGTGTATTTTCAGGAGAGTCACTTCCTTGATACAAAGCATTCATCATCCGAGAAAAAGAGAAACATCACCACACTGGAAAATGTTACTTTAGGGGGAACATTCCAAGGCTGACAGACATAAAACATATGTTACCTTGAAGATGTATTTTGAATCTTTTCACTCTTCTGATTCCAGAATATGTATTTGTTACTGAGGATGATGACTGCGTCACAAGGAAGGTCCCATTCTCACCCCCTGCAGGGTGATAATTTTGTGCACATGTGCAAGTTTTAAACCATATGGGTTACTTTACTCTGCTTAAGCATTGGCTTAAGCATTCTGCAGTGCAGGCAAAGTTTTAAAATGTAGCTCTGGCCTTGCACAGCACAGGGAGAAACAAGCTGCTTGTGTCTGAATCTAAGCATGCCTAGGGTGGATGGTGGTCCTTACTTAAATTTTTTAACTCCTTCCAAGGCCTGAGAAGTTTAGCTTACATTTTCATTTCTCTGCTATGTTATTAGATAGCCGGAATTTCACTTCCATCTGACTTATGCCCCTTTAGGGGACCTATTTGGGCATAAAGGTCCCACTTCACTGCTATGAGTCAATGCTTGAAACCACATCAGGCACTGATAGTGTGTCAACATTACATGCAAAGTGCGTTGTAAAGAATAAACATCAATTAACTTGAACATAGGTTTTAATGAGCATTCCAAACCTCTGAATCTTCATTGCAGCAGAACAGCTTACTAGGCTTGAAGAATATTGCTGTAAATATGACAGAAATAGGTCTTACTTGCATCCCAGATTGGTCAGCTTCCAGTGAAACCTGCAGTATCACTAAAAGAGCATTTAGCACAGAAATGTGGCACTTCAGTGTCTTGTTGGAGCTAACTATGTTATGAGAGCATTATGAAACAGGAAGGATTTTTGATTTACATTTTCTTCAGCCATGTGCCTAATTTTTTAGCTTTTGTCAATGATTACTAAAACAGTACTATGTGTGCAAAAAGGTTGATATAAAACAAGAGCAGAAGAGTGCAATCACATTAGTGATTAGTTAGAGTCTTTATTTCGTTTGTGCTTGGTCATGTAGACAAAAATCCCTAGAAGTAATTGTATTTCCTTGCTATAACCAAATATTGTCAAATTAAATAAAGAAAGAGGATCTGGGGTAAAATTTGTGCTACGTATTCCATTCCTTTGTTATTTCTTTATCCTTTTTGGTCTGGCTAAGTTCATGAGCTTATGCTTCGATAAATGTTACATTTGTTTAACAATTCATCTTTTGATGCTATAAAAGTTGGTATCCTGCAGATCTTCTGACGTAAGTTAAACCATAACCATCCATCTCAGTTATCCCCAAAATTAAAGGGTCTGACACAGTATAGGTGACTGTGCCTGAGGTATTCTTCAAACAAGTTTGCCATTTATTAGAAATGAAAGATTGGGAATGGGAGAGGAAAGGGAAAATGAAAGACACAGACTATATTTGAAGTAGTCACCAAAAAACCCTTAGTGATTTCCTAAACTGATGGCTTTTATTTAATGGTATTTATAAAATGCCATCTCTTCCAGTTCCCTGATCTTGAATCATTTTCATCTGACTGAGAAAAGCTGTGCTAAAGGCTGAAAGACCTTTCTGTGTCTTAGTTAGTTTCCCATAGACCACATCCCAACAGACAGGAAGCAGTCCACAGTTGAAGTATTTTTAGTCCTGTTGAGTCTGGCTGCAAATTGGAATGTTCTTTTGATGCACTTCCTCAGTGTGACTAAACTTCTGTTCTTTGGGGGATTCTTTTAAATTTTGTTTCTCCTCAGTAACATTATGACAATTTTCTTTTCAGTGCCAGCCCAAGTGACGGGTCTGACTGTGGCAAGTCAGGGATCAACCAACAGCTTGTTCACCAACTGGACAAGAGCACTGGGAGATGTAGACTCATACCAAGTGCTACTGATTCACGAGAATGTTGTCATTAAAAATGAAACTGTTCCCAGTGAAACCAACAGATACCACTTCTATCCTCTGAAACCTGGAGGTCTTTATTCAGTTGTTGTCACCACTGTCAGTGGAGGGATATCTTCAAGGCAAACAATTGCAGAGGAAAGGACAGGTAAAAAAGAAAACACTCCAGCATGCTTTTTGTTAGTTCTCCAAAGCTAAATTTACCTAAGAGAATGGTCTTGTGATTAAGCCACTGCACTGAGTATTCAGAAAAACAGGAGTTTCATCTGTATAGGTCCATATGTGCACACTGTCTGTCCAGATTTGTGTAAATATAGCTTTAGAGAGCTAACTGCTCTAACTACAGTGGGGCTCTGTACAGCAGGATCACTCTGTAACAAAGACAAAAGTATGCCCTGAGAGTAATGAACAACTGTGCTGGGCGAATCACTCCTTGGAAGGGACTTTCTTGTTCCATTGTTCCATGTGGTGGTGTAGGATGATTGCTCCTTACTTACGTGTGCCAAGAACCAGCCTAAAGGTGGTGGGATGTATATGTGTTTCAGTTTGTCACAGCCCATTCTTTTTCTTTAATCCAACATCAAAGAATGTCCACCAGGGCTAATTACTTATTATGAGGTCCTTCTGTGTTTCATAGAACAAGATTTACTGTTGCATCAAATTCTTTAAGTTTAAAGAGTCGTGAAATGTAATACCAGTTCTTTGGATATTTAGAGGAAAAATTTGGCAACACTGCAATTTCACCCTTTATGTGAATTTGGCAAAGGCCGGGCATTCTGCAGTTTTCTGCAATGTTCTCCTCGAAAACAACTATTTTCAGGTGAAAAGACAAAAACAAACCTGAAAAAGAATTGAAGAATAATACTAAAAGGCTTAAAGTAGGTAAGTTTATTTTGTAAAATCTGGGGGGGGGTTTGACGCTGACAGCTGTTGGCCAGCCCCTCTGCTGAGGTAAGTCAGTTCAGTGCAGCAGAGTCCAGTGAAAATGTGAAAGTTCATTATATCTAAGCTCTGTCCCTGTTATAACTGAGAGGTTTGTACCTTAGTGGTGATAGTTCTGGCAATGCGGAGCCTTTGAGCTTGCCTTGCTGGCTTGAAAAACAAGTGGCATTCATGTTTTGTCCACTAGGCGTCAGAGAACCCACTGGAAATGAAACATTCGGCTACGGGCCTCAGCATCTCACCAGCCTCACCACTTATTGCTGTTACTGAGGAATGGCAGTTTGAGAGGATAACTCAACTTCTGGGATTTTAGAAGTGCTGGGATCGGGCCACCAAAGACAATTTCCTTCACTCTATTTAAGAAAGCAGATGAATGTTGCTGAGAGGGAGTCAGTGCAGAACTTCTCAGGGTCCCAGACCACTTATTTTGCAGGGGATGGCATTTCAGGGATTCTCACAGCGGTAAGAATTGCCTAGTTAAAGCTTTTTTTTGTTTTTCCCTCTTTGTTTCACAGTTCCTTCCAGTGTGACTGGAGTAACAGTAAATAACTCCGGTCGCAGTGACTACCTCAGTGTTTCTTGGCTGCCAGCTTCTGGAGATGTAGACAGTTACTTGGTAACACTCTCTCATGATGACAAGATTGTTCAGGCTCTCACCATTTCCAAATCATTCAGTGAATGCTCCTTCAGCAGCCTTTCTCCTGGGACGCTTTACAATGTGATGATAACCACAAAGAGTGGAAAGTATGAAAACTATTCCCTCGGCCAGGAACGAACAGGTAAAGAGAGGCTCTGAGCAGGTACAGTCACTGTAACTGTTTTGTATAGCCATTACCAATGATTTATCAATATCTGACCAAACTGGGATGGATGAGTAGGGGTTGGAGGGTCAAACTATAAAAGTAGAGCTTTATAGACTTAGTTTTATTCTTATGCCCCTGTTGCTGCTTTATGTCATGCAAAAATACTTTAGCATGAATAAAAGTCATGTCAGTCCTTATGAGTGAGCAGAAATAATGTATCCGTTTTGGCTCAAATGTGTTGTCCTGCCCTTAATGCCTCTCCCTGGCCCTTCATGTATATCCTGCAGATCATCTCCTCAGAAAGTTACTCAGGCACTGAAAGAACAGAATAGGATAGGATAATTAGTAAAATGTTAGTGGGGTGTCACAATAATGAGTAACACCCATGTCAGTTGGTTTTGGTAAGACACAGACACGTCTGTGGTTTTGGTCATGCAATTTTCAAGGATATTGTAACAGGAATAGAGAAATCTCAGAAAAGGATGGAAATAATGATGGAGAACCTTTTAAAACTTTCTCAAAAATTGTGAAAACTGAGACTTTACACTTCGTAAACCAGTAAACTAAAAGAAAGATTGTAATATTGTTAAAATAACAAAGAGTATCAAGTTAGTGCAATTTTAGTCTTCTCATGATCTAAGTGAAAATCCAAGGAACAGCCATGAAAGGACAAGAACCAAATTCTGGATCAGTGTTTGCTGTGAAACTCACAACTCTAACAAAAACGGAGCAAGTTCCGTAAGACCAAAAATTGGAAAGGCAAACCATTGTACTGTCGTAAGATGTAAAGCAGCCTGGAAACTGCAGTTACTATTTAATTGCTTAAATCCATATTGTTGTCTTTTTGCAATTTCCTCACAAAACTCTGGTAACTACCACAAATATAGTTCTCTATCACAGCTCCTGTTACTGCAGGAAATTATTGCCTTCTGAATCTTTATGTGTTTTTTTCTTTCAGTCCCTTCAAGTGTTCAGGGCCTTACTGTCAGCAATTCAGCCAGAAGTGACTACTTGAAGGTATCCTGGTTACATGCATCTGGATATTTTGATAATTATGAAGTGATCATCAGGAACAACAATGATTTCATCCAAACAAAAAGTGTCCCAAAGGATGAAAATGAATGTGTGTTCACTAATCTGGTCCCAGGGAGGCAGTACAGTGTCACAGTCAGCACAAGGAGTGGGAAATATGAAACTAGTGAAAGGGTCTATGGCAGAACAAGTAAGTAAGCACCCTGGAAACATTCCGAGACACTCCAGGGTTATTTTTTTTCATTTACCATACCCAGGAACAAAAATCCCAT
The DNA here is from genome assembly GCF_000691975.1 of Corvus brachyrhynchos. Classification (NCBI taxonomy): domain Eukaryota; kingdom Metazoa; phylum Chordata; class Aves; order Passeriformes; family Corvidae; genus Corvus; species Corvus brachyrhynchos. The sequence continues at coordinate 11,732,991 of NW_008237919.1, read as the reverse complement.
ATGATTTTAACATAGAATGTTGACTATAACTCTTTGACTGTGTATTGTTCCAAATACAGAAAGCAGTGTTTAAGTTACAAACAAAAAGTGAAAGAAGAGACCTGTGCTGTTAAATTGGAAAGCAAATCTTGAAACACTGAAAGCCAAAAAACAGTTGTACTGTTTTCCACATGAGTTTAGTATTTATAAATAAATTATGCCAGAATGTACAAAAGAGTTTTTTCTGGTCATGGAAATATATAAGGAAGAAGATAGACTAGACCTCACTCTATTCAAACCACTCCAAGAACTGGAATTGGAGAGCATGAGGCAGGAGTGGTAAGGTGGCTAGTTGGGAGCCAGCAGGGATCTGCATGCAATCTGCCTGTCTTCACCTGGCACTGTATGTGAGTTAAGGAGCCATGCTGAGAAACTCAGTTTTTTACACAGATGTAGCACTGAGCAAAAGCAACTCACCTGTGTCTGGTACAAGCTGGAAAGTGCATTGTGGTGCTGCATCACACAGGTGGGCTGCCTTGCCTTGGCACTAGCTCAGGCCTCTTTGCACTGTATTTGTTGCACATACAGACCTTACTCAGTTTTTGTTGGCTAGGTCAGCTCCCTGCAGGCTCCAGTATTATTTATTTATTATTTTTATGCTGATAGATTGTGGACTTCTGTCCTGAAACGGGACCTTCCAATGTTAGATGGGGTGCAGACCATCTGCAATCTGCTGCTTTCCTAGGGAACTGAATGAAAAACTGTAGCGCAGAAGCATGGCTGTTAGCTTTTTGCTGTGATCTGTTAGTAAGTACTGAGAAGTTTCCTATCTTTCTTCTCACCTCTTCAGTGCCAGAGTCAGTGAAGGAACTGACTCTTAATAACAGGAGCACAGAAGATCTGCAGGTAACTTGGTCAAAGGCTGAGGGGGATGTTGATAAATATGAGATTCAACTCCTCTTCAATGATATGAAGATCTTCCCACCCATTTTCCTTGTGAACACCATTGAGGAGTATTGGTTCACAGCTCTGACTCCAGGACGTCTATACAAAATTCTTGTCTTGACCATCAGTGGAGATGCACAACGTGCTACTTTCATAGAAGGCCTGACAAGTAAGAAATAATGTGGTATTTAAAATGTGTTGAGGCTTCTCTAGAATGAAGCACTGAAAATCAAGGGTGAGCCATGGTTTTATTTAAGCTCCTGTAATGCTGGCTCAGAGACAGCAGGTCTCATTGAAAATCACAGTAGTACTACAGCCAGCTTGACCTGTGCTTAGTAAACAAATGTCACATTTACCAATATTTGATTGTTGGCAGAGAATCTGATTTGTTGCATGAGAATCGTATTGAGATGTCAGTGTTTCAGTTTCTGTTATCCCCAGGCATGCCTGTTGTTTGCTTAGTGTCTCTAGCTAAATCACTTACCCATTTTACACCTCTGTTTACTTACCTGAAGAGAGCAATCGAGATAATAATGTCAAAATGGCTAACTAGCTGAGGGTACCTAAAGAGCTTTGATTTTTTGAGGTGTTTTTAAAGCATCACGTGGAGAAGAGGGAGGTTACACATAGAATTGCTTTTCTAAAATGGCATAATCCCACACAAATATTTACAATTTTACTTGTGTTTACCCATGAATGAAATTACTTGTACCTGTAAATGATCTTTCTCTTTTGAATCATTTTTTCTGTGGCCATAAAGTAGGTAGAAATTAGGAAGCTTGAGTCAAACAGGAAATTTGTGAGCAGGTGCCTTTTTTTCCCCTGTTTTTTTCCAGTTCCAAGCAAGGTCAGAAATATTCATGTGTCACCTAATGGCATGACAAACAGCCTGAAAGTGAGCTGGACCCCTGGAGGTGGAGATGTTGATTCCTACACAGTGACTATATTTCAGCAAAACCATCAGCTTGATTCCCAGAGTGTCTCCAAACACGTCTCTGAGCACATGTTTCACAAGTTGGAAGCTGGGGAGCAGTACCGGGTGGTGGTGCAATCCAACAGTGGCACCTTGCACAACAGCTTAGCAGCTTTTGGGAGAACAAGTATGTTTCTCTTGAGACAACGAGAAAGTTTCATTATGTCTTCCCAGAGACTGACCCTTGTTTAATAATGTTTATGAATGTACCATAGGGCATGGGGACATTCAGACTCATGGAAAGCTTTTATCTCAAAGAGCATGAGTCATGATGTAGGCACAGGTCTGTTAATACCAACGAGATGTGTCATGTCAGTAGCTTTACATGGGTGAATGTGCATGGAATTCTAGTCCAGCCTAGTGTCTTCCTTCATAGGATGAATGCAGTTCCATCCCTCTCATTTCCTATGCCTGTACCCATCTGACACATGCATCTACTCCATGTAGTCAAGTATTGTGTTCTAACAGAGCCTATTGCATGGTCAAGGCTTGTAAGACAATATAATGCCCCAGTATCCTGGGTGTCACAACATACAGAGCAATGCAATAGCTTGCTTTTAATCTATCCTCTTTCTTTAGCACCTGCATTTGTTATCGGTGGCCTTGATTTTTGTGCAGCAGCTGCTGGCTAACATTTTCAATTCTGGGCTCCTATTTTCCACCAATTTACGACTCCTTTATTTTTCATATTCCTTTCTTAACTGTTTCAGTCAGTTAATTCCACTCTCCTTCTCCATCTTTTCATGATAGTCTATATACATCTGTTGCTTCTCCATTCCCAGCTCAGACATCCCTGATGCTCCATAACTTCATCTGTTTGTATTTATGTCTAGGAGTTATTTGTTTGCATAAACATATGCACAGACATTTCCCACAAGTGAACCTGAAAATACATAAAGTTATGTTCTGTTAGTTACTTTATTCACATCTGTGTGTTGAGTGGTCTGTATCTCACCTGGTAATGTCCTGCCTTTAACTGTCACTTCCAGTTCCAGCCTCTGTCCAGGAATTATTAGCCCATCATGCTTACAGCAGTCATTCCTTGTTAGTAACGTGGCAGAAAGCCCCTGGTGTAGCCGAAAGATATGACATTCTGCTCTTGAACGAGCAAGGAATCCTCCTGAGTAACAAATCAGAGCCAGCTACTGCCAAACAGCACAAATTTGAAGATTTACTGCCTGGCAAGAAGTATAAAATACAAGTTTTGACAGTCAGTGGTGGGCTCTTCAGTAAGCGTGCAGAAACTGTTGGCCGAACAGGTAATTAGAACATCTTGGTTTATTTATACTTCCCTCAGTCATATATCATTAAATACATGAACCATCTGTATATCTTGATTCTGAAAAGATTCTAGCAAGGTACGGACTCAGGATGTTTATGCATCATTTTTCCTGATACATGCTTTGTATGTGAATCTGAGATTTATTATCATAATGTGACCATGGTTCGTAATAAGGATATTAAACTAAAATGTTGGATGCTTCCCTCGGTCTGTCTTTTGTGGAAATACCTGAATGCTTTATTGTCATTAAGTTTTTAATCCACAGTCTCAAGGCTCTTATTGCAGGATTTGAAGTGAATATACCCTTCTAAACTCAAGGCCACATCTTGCTTGTAGTCTTTAAAGCTTCTTGTAGAAACTAATGGACTGTTTGTGTGAGCACAGTCTAGTCACGCCTTCTGGGAAATAAAAATATTGTATTGGAGAGACTCAGTGGCATCTCATAAATGCTTTCCCCTTGTTTCTGACGGTTGCTGTTGACACTACTTAGCTACTTGAGGCTTAATTGAAATGTGTTACAGCCCTGAGTTTATTAAAGTTTCAGCTTAGTGCCTAGACTCCGATATTTACTTTTGCATTTATCCTTCTTTTCAGTTCCAGCAGCTGTTACAAATCTGAAAGTCACAGAGAACACCACTGACCGACTGTCCTTCAGCTGGACCACCTCACAAGGGGAGCTTGATTCATATGACATCTTCCTGTACAATCCAGACAAGTCCCTTCATGACAGGATCTCAGGAGAGCAGCATCTCCAGCAGTGTTCATTCCAGAACCTGCGTCAAGGCAGGATGTACCGAATGGTGATTGTTACGCACAGTGGAGACCTCACTAACGAGTCATCTGTCTATGGAAGAACAGGCAAGAACATCTAAGAAAACCATCTGTCTCTAGTGTGGTGCTCCTGGGGGACACCACTGACCTTGTCTGAGTCTGATGCTCATACTAGATTAGAGCAACTATTAGAAGTATCAAAATTGACTCTAATATGTAAAAAGCATTAAATATATAAAAAGGTAAATTCTGAATGATGTAGTTACAACGGACAAATGAACTCTACAACAGTTCCCGGGAGCTCATGTCAGAAGAGAGACATCCCAATGTATGCTCCTTAAGCTGGAAAATGGCTGTCTCCCCTCCTAAAAGCAATATTGGCCTATGTGTGGAAAAGGCAAAAAGGCAAAGCAAGGAGGGTTAATGGGGTAGACAATCTACCAGTAAATTAAACTTGTTTCCCATGGGAAGCTCTCGCTGTATTTCTGTGTTTGTTCAGCCATATGTGGGAAGCAGAGTTTTCTAAGCAGCTCTAGCAGCTCTGACATTCTGTGAAACCTTTCTTTATTCCCCTGAGGCACCATACAGTAACCTGTCTGTAAGACTATGTCTGCACAGTGGTGCACTTTTCTTCAGCTACCTCAGAAATGGGTGTTTCCAAACACTGACTAGGAAAACGCTGCTTAACGCTTGCAAAGCTTCCCATTATAAACACTGCAACCTCTTGGTAACAGTGGCAGTTCAAAATAAGAAAGGAAGCTACTGAGATGTGCTTCCTGCTTTTTAGCCAGCTGCGGTGGCTGTCTAGTTTATAACATGACTATCATTACAGGACAAGTGTAAGGTCTGCTTGACCTTTTTGCTTCTTCTCACCCAAAGGATGCTCTAGTTAAAGTAATATTAATTCCTCCTTTTTTCAGTACCAGCCCCAGTTGCTGGTCTCAAGGCATCCAACCGAAACATGACGGATAGTCTGTGGTTCACTTGGGGTCCAGCAGCAGGAGATGTTGACTTCTATGAGCTGAATCTTTACAACCCAAATGGGACACAGAAAGAAACCGAGCAAAGGAAAGACCTGGAAGAGTGGCATTTCCAGGGACTTGTTCCTGGAAGAAAGTACACTTTGGTTGTGGTAACTCACAGTGGTGACCTGACCAACACAGCAAATGCTGAAGGAAGAACAGGTATGGGAGTTTTTTTTAGTCCCATCTGTTTGAATTCATTAGTTCACAATTATGCAACAGACTTATTTCTGAGGGAGGATGTATTGTAAGAGTCATTGAAGGTATTAAGGTGAAGGATAACCTTAAGTGCATTAAACCAATGGAATGTGAAAGAAACATGCACTGATTTCCTTTTAAAGCCTCAGGAATATGTTATGACTGCAAGAGTCACCATCATCAGCACAGGTGCAGTAACTTTCTGTGTATACAAGATAATACAAACTACTTTGTGATGCATGAACAAAATAATGCGTGTTTCATCTTATTTGTCTTGTGTAAAAATTTGTTAAGAATCTCTTGTTCTTCTCTCATTTTCCCCCCCTTTCTGCATAGCACCCAGCCCTCCTAACACTGTGTCATTTACTGATGTTGCAAACACTTCTTTATCAATCACTTGGCTGGGTCCTCCAGACTGGACAGACTATGATGATTTTGAGTTGCAGTGGCTTCCAAAGGATCCCCTCACAGTATTCAACCCCTACAGCAGCAGCAAATCTAAAGTACGCATCATCTATGGCCTGCGACCTGGAAGACTCTATGAGTTCAGTGTCAGAACCGTCAGTGGCAACACCTGGAAGACATACAGTCGGTCACAGTCTGCAAGTGTGAGAACAAGTAAGTAAAAGTTTCCGTTGCACCCTAACACGCAACTGAAGAAGATGCAAAACTGTAAAATATTACCAGTTCTTTATGCAATCACTAATTGCCATTAATAAATTCATGAGTGACAGTGATGAATTCAGCTAGATTCTAAACCTTTGCTGTGTGCAAGGTCAGCTGTTTAAAGACTGAAAATAGACATTTACAACCTTCACATCCAGGGTCAAGCTGTTTGGTTGCAGAGCCTAAATCAATCAGTTTCAGAGGTAAAATAAAGCTAAATATCCAAACTTCTCTGATGGTAATATATTGAAATAATCGTAATGTTTCTGAATGATAACATGGGAAGGATGAAAGAAACTGTGCTTTACTAGATTTGAAACTGGAATCAGTATTCCACTGCTCTGTGTTTCTGTCCATGTCTGTGAATCTGTTTCATCTCTAGCTGTCTCTAGCAACATCAGTAACAGGCTGATTTGAAAAAGTAACGTGAAATTGTAAAAATAACTTAGTCGTGGCAAATCCTCATGTAATTTGGGGTGGGATTCAGCTCTAAATTGACATCTATGTTTAGTAAGCTATATAGCTCTTTAATTTGGCATAATAACTAAAATTTCCCCTGTATTTAATCACTTAAATGTAGATGCTTGCCATCTGAAAGTGAAACCCTGTCTTTGTTACATGTCATGATACAAATGGTGCTTCCATATTACATGGATGAAGCATATTTCTGTGGTATGTTTTAGTTACATGGACACATCACATGCTGCCCAGGAGACAAGATCAGTCATGAGATGACAGTATCAGTATTGACTGATACTGGTGACCACATGGAGCTTCCAAATAAGTTGTAACAGCTTTCTAGAAATCCATTGCTTTGTGGTGTTGCTGTTCATGTTAAGACTTGAACAAATAGGAGTTTTTTCCTTGTTTTCACAATTAATTACTGGAGTTTCACAAAGCTGATGGGGTAGATGTCACTAGATCTGGTTTCAGATGACTAAAATGAGTTAGGCAGCCTTGCATAATAATCAGGCAGCAAAGATTTGCTGGGAATTCTGACTCCCAGCCTCCTGCTCTGATCTGATGGTTGATGCAGAATCTAGGAGCTGTAGTGTGAGCAGAGAGTGTATGACACCTATCCCTTTTCCTACCGAGCTTCAACTTCCCAACATTTCTCTAGAACCAGACAAGATCCAAAGCCTTCACTGTCGGCCCCAAACCTCTACTGCCATCGCGTGCTCCTGGACTCCTCCCGATTCTGACTTTGATGGGTATAGCGTCGAGTGCAAAAAAATGGACACTCGTGAAGTGGAATTTTCTAAAAGGATAGAAAAAGACAAATCTCTACTTAATATCATGACCCTTGTTCCCCACAAGCGATACCTGGTGTCCATCAAGGTGCATTCTGCAGACATGACGAGTGAAGTGGTTGAAGACAGCACCATCACAATGATCGATCGTAAGTAGAATTCAGAGTTGCCCTGAAGAGAGGCCTCAAGCAGCAATAATCAATTGCTCCTGTTGGTTAGACAGTAAAAGGAGTTCTGAGCTCCCCAATTGCCAATGTATAGAGTGGTGGCCAAAGTAGATTGAACCCATCCTTTGGTCCCTGTTGTGACAGACAATGCAGGATTTTGACTATGTTGCCTCTCATTACATTGCCAGACCCAACTATTTGGCTCATTCATGAAATATAGCCTGAGAAACATAAACAAATATCCTGTACTCATCATCACATGCCTTCAGTTGTCTTCATGGTTGCTGCTTGACTTTCTGTGTCTGGCTGTTTCCCCTCATAGATGGTAGCCATCCTCAGCACAAATATCCATCAGTAAGGACATTAGATTGTAGTACTACATTCTCTTTGGGCTTCTGTAGACTCTTCTAGGTGCTATCTGACCAAATCACCTGTAGGACTTTTACCTGAGGGAGGATCCAGATTTCCATAGCATGTGCTTTGAAACAGCTTCTTCAGTTTCTCTACCCGTAGGCTGCTGAGTGGAGAATAGCAGTAGCATCTGCTGGTGCCTCTGCACTGCCAGGCATCACTGCAGTCAACAGCCTACCATCACTGACCCTAGAGCTCCCCCAGGTTTGGCACTACCTCAGCATGCAGTGGCACAGCACAGTGCAGAGGCCTGAATTGCTCTAGAGCTTAACTTCTCAAAAATGAGAGGATGGCCAGGAAGCTTATATTCAGGGATGCCTCTGTAGCTTCTTATTAAAAGCCATGTTTGTGTGAAATGCTAGATCATAAAAATTATGTTTGCTTTGGGAGCTGTTGAGCTAAGCTAGAGTTCAGTTGCCAACCCACCTTGTCCTTTGCCCCTCAATTGCCTTTTAATCTTCTTCCTCTATCACAAAGGATCCTACAAAGCCAGATGTAAGACCTAGTAATTCATGTCACAAGAAGTGAGAGTGGGTCCTATTTGAAGGTTTGCTGATTCACGTTTATTCTTACTTAGTTTATGTTTATGTTTGTTTGTTGTCATTTATTTGTTCTGAACGCTGCTGCTCTCCCAGACCCTGGTAAAGACTGGAGACCCTACCTCAGAGGAACACAAAAAATTGCAGCTGCTCTTTGTAGATGTAAGGGGTTTAGTTAAACAGCATATATATGTGTGAATTTTTGGTTCTTTTGGCATTCTAAAAGCTTTTGAAATTTAGCCACCTGCTTACATTTTTTATATGTTTCCCGTATGTGTAATATAGTTTCAGTACTACAGATTTTTAAAAGATTCAGGAATGTAGATCCTTAAAATCCCCACTTTTGCTGCACTTTCTTCTTTGTGTACTTCCCTTTCCAGTTAACTTCTGCTGTGTCACTGTTCAAGGTATAGTTTTGTATCATGTAAAGAACACTTCCTATAGAAATTCTGCAGTCAGTCCAGAAAATGGTAGTCTGTAGTTGAATACTGTGTCTGGCTGACCCTGGCTGTTCCTCTGGAAAATAAAGCAGAAATACAGATGCTTAAAATAGGTAACTTCTGTAGTGTGTTAGGTGTCCTCCAAATTCTTGGCTTAAACCTGGGTCATTTTTAGCAGCTACAATTTCTGTTTTCATAGACTTAACATGACTTTAATGCATTTCCATGTGGGCTTCTGCAGGAATTCCTTCTGAGGAGGTGTCACTCTTATTATGGTGAATTCACTGCTGGCTTGTTTCATTTTTTTGGCAGTTTTGCTGTAGGAGGTGAAGACACTTTCTTGATTGCAAAGAGAATAGAATCAGAGACTTGGGTCCAGGCAACCAAGATTTATTACAAATTGCGTTTTCCTTACTAGATCTAGCCCACAGCAAGTACATAAGTAATGCTTTCTCTCTATTTTGTATTTATTTTCTATTTATTTAATCACTCAGGTCCTCCTCAGCCACCTCCAGACATACGAGTGAACAAAAAAGACGTGCTGATTACCAAATCCTCCATCAACTTTACTTTTAACTGCAGCTGGTTTAGTGATACTAATGGAGCTGTGAAGTACTTTACTGTGGTTGTGAGGGAGGCTGATGGTAAGTGTTATGATTTAATGCTATTCTCTCTATAGCCTATAAAATTTACATGAGGAAGTACATCCCTAGCACTGCACAGCCAAGGGGTTTCTCCTCATCTAGTGGCTGAGTGTCATACAGGTTTGGGATCCATACTTCCTCTCTAGCCTGAGGATTTAAGAACTCCATCCTATTCTCAGAGAGTCTGTAGCAACTACAGTGCTCAGACAGAGGTAGTAGTTAGCTTCTGTACTCTAGGTTACACTTCTGTACTCTAGGTTATGTTCAGACAATTTCCAAAGTTATGTTGGTTGCCATTGGCGATGAACACAGGAAAAAACTGCCTTGCTGTACACAGATCTCAAAAGGTAGTTTAAATGTAAGGTGGGACCACTAAAAGGCAGCTCTTGGAGAGTTTCACTAAGCCATGCTGAGAAGCCTAAGGTCTGCCAGGTGATGTTTGCTGACTGAAGAAAATGGAAGCATGTGGCACTGTAAAACAGAACAGAAATTGTCCTTGTGGCATGCATGTAAACCTCCCTTTCTACAGTTGACCTATTGTTGAGACATGTGTCTGACAAATCAGATACATGTCTCAACAGTTAGTACCTCATTTTTAGAAGTGGCTTCATTTACTGGCATGCCAGGACATATTTTGTTGCCCTCATGGAAGTTTCTTAATCTCTCTGTCCATGAGCTCTTAGGAAAAAAAATCAGATAGTATTTCTACTGTTGGCTTTGTCATGTTTGGGCAGACTGTAAAGCTCTTTGAGAAAGGGACCGCTCATTACCATGGCTTTGCCTATCTGAGTCTTTTTTCTAGTATTGTGAATTTACATTCAGGGGATCCCTGTAATTTCCTACTGTAGTTCTTCTCTATATACAGTAGAGTTGTCAGTGTGTGGGTTTTTTACTTGTTTTTTGAAATAACTGGTAGTAGGATCCAGGAATCTGGACCACAAAAACTCACACCAACAGCACAGGAAAAAATGTCATAACATAGAATATGACCTGTGCATTCCTATTTCAGCAAAAGTTGCACTGAGGACTTGTGAGGAAATCTACCTAAAAAATAATAGAAAAGTTGGTACTAGAAACAAGGTACCCTAACCACTGTAGCTTTGTCTTCATGAGGTAGCTTCCAAGAAATAGAAAATTGGATAAGAATATGTCTGTCAAGAGCTTGAGCCTATAGACCTCATCACATTAATGGCTGTGGCATCTAAACCTTCTGACTTTCTGATGTAGGTAGTGAAGGACCAAAGCCCGATGAGCAGCACCCATTACCTTCCTACCTGGAGTACAAACACAACAACTCTATACGCATCTACCAGACAAATTATTTTGCCAGTAGCTGTGCTGAAAACCCTGAAAGTGACTATAAAAGCTTTGACATTAAGCTTGGAGGAGAAATGGAAAATCTGGGAGGAAAGTGTGATCCAGATCACCAGAAATTCTGCGATGGACCTCTAAAGCCTCGAACTGCTTATAGGTTAGACTTATATTGGTAGTTGTGCTCTGTCGCATTATTAGGCTTGGTGTCATTTGGGTGCCTGATCCACTTGAGCTTCTGTAGATTAGTAAGTGGGTTGTACAATGTTCTTTGTGTTTCACTGCAAATTTATGAAAGCTTTATCCATGCCCCTGTTCCATAGGTAAGAACCAGTCATTCACTAGCATGGGAAAGATATGATTAATTACGTACAAAACATTGTGCAGTGAATAGGTTTACTTATTTACCTCAACTTGATGCAAAGCTCTGCTATTGCTGCTAAACATTTCTTTGGAAGGACTGAAGACCACTGGCTGAGTCAGAAGAGTACTTAACAGCAGAAGGCAAGCATGCTTCACTCAGTCTGGCAGAACTACCCCACTTGTTCCTTTGGAACAAGATAGAAAAACCTCAAGGTTATTCTATCCTGTGGCACCATCCTCAGGCTCCAGATCTAGGTCCAGGTTAGCTGTAGGGTATAGAAGGGGGTGACTGCCAAGACCAGGCTCAGCAGTTACGCTGGCTGTGAGACCAAACGTGAGCTTCAGTGTGTCTGTCACACCCCTCCCACAGGCAAATACTGTCCTGAGAGATCTGCAAGCTGCTCACTGAAAAGGCACATGGACAGAAGGCACATGCCAAGGAGTGCCCATTGTGCGTCTCAGCTTCTTCATCATCATCATCAAAACAGTGCTACCCTATTATAGTCTGCTCTCATTGGGGCACACTTCCCAAAATTTCAGTCTGGGAAATACCCACATTACCAGAAGAACAAAGAGGCTGATAGCATTTATCCATTAGCACAGTCGTGCCCAGCCAAACAAAGGGAAAATGTGTCCCCACTGAGAAATATTTCTGAGTCCTCTCTCCTCTGCAGCTTCTGCTAGTCCTGCCTTCAGACATGGTCAGGCTGTGTGTGCCAGCAGCCAGAGCCCCATCTGTTACCTCTGCCAGGGTACCTCAGAGCACTTCACCTGTACAAGCTGCGCTCAGGGATCAGTATTATTAATTAAGTAGAATACTGATTAACTCAGGTAATTAAGAATTAATTGGTGGTCAGTGGAAAGGTTTTAGTTGTGTCATAGGGGGCAAATGAGTTTTTACTTTTCTGCTGTTGGTTCTGAACATCTGATGAGCTGGTTTTTTACTGGTTTTTTTAGGATCAGCATACGAGCTTTTACCCAGCTTTTCAGTGAAGACCCAAAGGAACTTCCTA
>NW_008237919.1:11673442-11720690 GCF_000691975.1 Corvus brachyrhynchos | reverse complement strand
TTTGCAGACACCTTCTTCTCTTTACCGATCACTACAGAGGCAGGTTAGTTTCAGGGTTTTTTCAGTGTCTGTGCCATGTGATTAGATATTGTGCCTAAGAATACTCTGGCATCTAGAACTATTTGTAAGGAGTGGAACAAATCTTGCTGTGCCTGTCCTGAGGGCTGCTCTGAGATGAAGCTGGAGCCATGGCTTATCTACCCTTACTAGAAAATTCAGATGGCTGCTTGACAGAGCTGCTGAAAGTAGAGAAAAGGAAAAATGCTCAGTGGGGCTATCACCAAGAAAGCTTCTAACTGCAGGAGAGCCACTTCAATGTAATGGAGCTGTGCTTTCTTTTACTGTGGCTGGGAGTGAATAAATTTGTTTAATGTTTTGGAAAAATGAGGACAGAAAATCAAGGCCGGGTTTTAGCTAAGTGTTTTAATGCCTTACACTTCCTTTTGTTTAGCCATTTTCTTCAGCTGATAATAACAGATCCCCTGAAGGTTATTGATTCTCTGATTCTGCTGATCCTTTCCTCAAGATACATAAATACACTGTTTGTTTCTAGAGCCTCTGTTTGGAGTTATTGAAGGTGTGAGTGCTGGCTTGTTTCTGATTGTGATGTTGGTGGCTGTTACTGCTTTATTTGTCTGCAGACAAAAAGTTGGGTAAGTTGACTTCCTTTATCACTCTGTTATTGAAGTAATGTCAAATTATATTCATTTAAGTAATACAATTGATTAGGCATAACTAAAAATTGGACGGATGCACTGAACAATTCAACAGATAAATCTGTGTCCCTCAACATCTGCACACACTAAGTGTACAATTAATGACTTATGGATTAGGAAATCTATATATCCTTAATTCAAATGGTGTCAGAGTTATGTCATAGAGGATCCTTGTAACTTTTTGTTTGCAATAGGAGTCAGAATAGTTCTGAAAAAATGGTTTACCTTTCAAACTTTAGTCTTTTGGGGAAAAATGTCTTTTGTCAAAAAATGAAGTGTTTCAGATTAATTGCATGTGCATTGTAGATGGGAATCTTTTGAAACTGTTCATTTAGAATTTATCATTTCAATTCAAAAATACTGAGATGTGGCATTACCTCAGTGTCCAAAAGATTAGTTCAAACTTGGCTTCTCATTTTTTTGTCAATTATAGTTGTATATTTCACATTACAGATGAATCTTAATTAGTGAACTTACATGTTTTTAAAAAGTTAAATACTGTATCTCAACTGAAAAGATCTTTATCCATTTAAACCATTTTGCATGACTGAGAGATGTGAAATTCTTTGTAGTGTCTGAAATTAGAAAAAACCCTCAACATTTCTATTACATGGGAAACACTGCAAGTCTGAAATTCAGTTCTTTTACTTATACAAAATTAAGTTGATATTTTTTTGAATTGTCTTTTCATATGCCAGAATTTCAGATTGAAAAAAAACCTGTTTTCTGACTAGTCATAGCTTTTAGCCAAAATGGATAAACTTCATTATAGAATGTGGCTTCTTGTTGTAAATTATATACCCAGCAGGATGGCAATAATACTGGTATGGTTTTCCCATATCAGACATAAAGTGTTCTCTAAGGGAGGTGTCTTGAAGGAGGAGATGGCAGCAAAAAGATGAAAGGCAACACTAGCTGTATGGAGTAAGTACCACTTCTATGGCTTTCCCACAGCCTGCTGTGGTTCTGCCTCTTACTCCTGCCATGAGCCTGGGAATCTGCTACAGGCCTGGTCTGGAGAGTGGATGTGCTGGAAGCTGTAGACCTTTTACAGCTCTGAAAATCTCCCTGCATGTTCCTCTCTACACATAGAGAATCAACCGATTTAGGCCCCATCTTAGCATAGGACACCCTCCTTAATGATGGACTGGGCTGTGAGTGTTTCAGACAAGAAAGAAGTCTTACTACCTGTGCCATGCTTATCCTCCACACCACTATTTCCAAGCTAAAATTCAAGAAAGCTCTGTGCTCCAGCTAAGAGCAATGTCACAGGATCAGAGCCAAAAATCGAAACATACTTTCTTAAATTCCTTTTTTCCCAATTTACCATTTTCCAGTTTAGGTTATGTCATTGCCACCTCTTACCAGTTTCAGAACTTAACGATGTAACAGAATACCTTCCTTTTTGTTCCGGCAGTGGCCATGAGAGACCTACAGCAAGGCTGAGCATTCGCAGAGACAGGCCACTGTCAGTCCATTTGAACTTGGGGCAAAAAGGGTAATGTCAAAAGTCTGGTTTTTTAACATGGCATTATGGTTGAACAGACCCACCTGATCACATACTGATGAAGTGTTTCTTTTTCTTTTAAAATAATTTCCAGGTACCGGAAAACTTCCAGGTAAAAAGAAAAAATTAATACCTAAAAAACTTCTTGGTAACCAACTGGATAAATTATGACTGTGATTCATCCTGTGATTTTCTTCCTCCTGTTGAATATTTTAGTCCGATCAAAGTCAGTCACTTTGAAGCACACTTCACCAAACTTCAAGCAGACTCCAACTACCTTCTGTCCAAGGAGTATGAGGTGGGATCCTAACCTAGGCAAAAGACTTGCTTTATGAAGGGGCAGGCTGACTGAATCAACCGGTTAATGTATTAGAAAGGCCTGCATTTGTTTGTCTTATTCACACAAATCCAAATAAGGTGGAGCATTTCATTTGAACTCCACTTGTCCATGTGCAGAAACCAACTCTTCGTTTGGCATCTTGTGGTTGGCAGCCTCTGCCTGGTACCTGTCTGGCTGAGATCAGCAGCATTTATTTGTATGGCACATCTGTGGGATAAAGTATGGAAGGTACCTATGAGCCATGCACTTTCTTTAAAACAGTATGATTAGCTATGTTATTTCAGTTATAAAAAAACCAACCCTGTTCTCTGTCCATGGCCTTTGAGAGCTGATGAGCAATATTTCCATTTGTGTTGTCTTGTCCTTTAATTATTTTCACCTCACTTTTTATTCCTATTACTTTTTTGCAGGACTTGAAAGATGTGGGTCGAAATCAGACATGTGACATAGCACTTCTGCCAGAGAACAGAGGGAAAAATCGATACAATAATATATTGCCCTGTGAGTTTTAGCTTTGGTTGTGTAATATTGCATCACACCAGCTATTTTTCACTTTTTTTCAGCAAGCCTAGTGGAAAAGAGAGTGCAGCCAATCCCTTCCCTTCTTTCTGTCTGAGATGAAATATCTCTGCCAGCTCAGGTTCTTGTGCTTGGAGGCAGATGATGCATGGCCCTGAGTGGCTTCACACAGACCAGTAATTTAATTTCACACTAGAGGTGTAATGACTAGCATTCAGTCCAGGGAGAAAAAGCTCCAGCTATTAGGGGCATTCAGTCACTGTTGATAACAAGGAGAGTAGAAATAACAGTAAGGTTGTTTACATGCAGGGGATCATCCATTCAGTGCTCTGTGACAGCCTTGCCAAATCTTTGTTCTTCAGAGTACACAGCAAAGCTACTATACAATGTAGAGCCAGTGTGATTCTGCATGGTAAGATACGTGTGTGAAGTTAACCCTGTTCTTCTCAGACAAGACCTGTCTTGTCATTGAGAGGTTCCCCCTTTAATCTCCTACCTGTCATTTTGGAGGTAAGACATCAAGGAGGAACACCACATAACTCACTGCTCCACATCCCCACTAATGGATGTGGCATGTGCTTGAAGCACAGCCTCTCCTGTGTCCTGCCTGCCCATGCCAGCAATGACACCTGACTGAGATCCAACACAGCGTTTTCTCACAAATCAGTGTCCTGGCAGCTCAGGCACTCTGTATCTCTGTACAGAGGGCCCTTTACCTACGGAAGATGTTTGGCTTGCTCAGCGTAGCTCGGAATATCACTGAAGTGCATTCTTTCAACGGCAGAGCTGGGTGCTGCTTCCAGTACAGCACACTGCTGTTAGGATCAAAGGACGATGCTATTTTGGCCCTTTTGTTGTCACAACAAATCCTATGCAGCTCAGCAGAGGAAGTTCGGTATATTTACTGCTTCCTTCTTACCATCTATCTCCTAGTCTCTGGAACACTCCACAGCACTCACGGATGAAAGAGGCAGTAAAACCAGCAGTTATTCCTTATAAATTAGCTTTTCATATAAAATCTTTTAACAGTGCTGGCAGCCCTTTCCCAAATGCATTTCTGTTAGTGCGGGAGGGACTGAAAATCAAGACCTAGCCCTAAGCCTCTTGTAATCAATTTCTTGCTAGATGATACATCAAGAGTGAAGCTTTCCAGTGTGGATGATGACCCTTGCTCAGACTACATTAATGCAAGCTACATACCAGTAAGTGACTCAAGGGTGGTGCTTTACAGTCCTCCTTCCAGTGGTAATTTTTCCTTCATCTAAAACTGAATATAAAGCTGGATGGTTAAGGCTCCCCTCCCCCTTCCTTTATTCACTTGAGCTAAAAATCTGAGAACTCATTTTGTGGGTGTGCTGAAAGACTGTGTCTGACTGCCATTAAGTTAAGTGTGAGTGATTTACCCAGCACTTATGAACACTTCCTCGCATTGCTATAGTTACGTGAGATAGCAAATCTAATTGGCCAAGGACATATTTTTAAAGGTCACTGATTTTATACAGTGTCCACAATAACTGTAGCTATCACTGCAGGTGGCATCCTCACTGTGGAGCTGTAGCTCATCCTGACAGCACTGGCACCTTGCAGGGTGATAAAACTGGCTGAAATTAAAATAATGCCCTTTGTCAAAGAGTTATGATTGATAATAGCAGTGGCTTTAGCAATCCAGATTTCAAGCCAGGACTCAGCTAATTTATTAAAAACGGTAAATAAAACAAAAACCCCTAGCAGTTTTAAAATTGCTTGAGACTGTGCTAAACACAAAAGAATAATGGAAAGCTTTGGCTGTCACAAAAGGAATAGCATTTAGATATACTGCCACGGTCTCTTCCTTCTCTCTATTCAAATCAGTCATTTGCTTCCCGGTCCAAGGCAACAATTTAGCTTTCAAAACTATTGTCCCAGCAAGGGTATTTTTGCTGCAGAGACCTGGCTGCAACCCCAAGGTTTGTTCAGTTGTTAGAAGATTTTTTTCTGCCTTTTTGGAAACTAATGGAGTTCTCTTTATTTGCAGGGCAATAATTTCCACAGGGAATACATAGCAACTCAGGGTCCTTTGCCTGGAACCAAAGATGAGTTCTGGAAGATGGCATGGGAGCAAAATGTTCACAATATTGTCATGGTGACCCAGTGTGTTGAGAAGGGCCGGGTGAGCAGTGACTCCTCTTTATTATTAATGTCTGTTTTAACATCTATTAAAAGTTTTTGCTTCTTATTTGCATCACACTAAAGCCAAAAAGGGCCCAGTTGAGATAAGCAGCATGAGAGAAAAGGTATAATATAAAGAATGGAGACAGATTAAGACTGTGAAGTAAGGATACACAGACTGTCCCAAGATCATGCAGCACGTCAAGGCTAGAAGTAGGAGCACAGCTCAGTACTTCTGGTCTCTAATCCAGGACTTTGTTCTCTAGTACTAATACAATTTTCTTAAGCATGCAGGAGGACAACCACCAACAAAAAGTGCCTGTTTATTGCATCAACTCTGATCAACTTCTACTTCAAATATAAGCTCAGAGAGCAAATGTTGATCAGTAAATACATCAAATTATCTCTGATATATAAGCCCTGATGTAGTTAATAAAGAGACTACTTGTGCACTTAACACTCCTACTGAGTGGAGGTGTAGCATACCTTCCCAAGTATGACCATGTCCTGTGCCCTTTGTAAGACAGGGACTAGGTCTGTGAGAAGACTAAACAAACTTGAGGCAGTGATCCTCTAGTGGCACACACGGGGTCAGTTCCTTTCAGCTTACCATTTTTTCCTGAGGAGAGGGCGAAAGCCGATGCAGAATAGGATCTGTGTCCTTCTGCACCTCACTGGTTCCAAATGGGACCCCGTAGGGTATGCCCAGCCCCTGCCTTGGATTGTGCAATCTCCTTATCTCAGCAGACATGCCTCTAGGGCAGGGGCTGGGCATACCCTACAGGACCCTACTGCCATGTCTCAGCAAGAGGTGAGGAAGGGGCACTGGAAGCCTAGCTCTCATCCAAGCAGAGATTTGAGAAGAGTTGGCGCAGAAAATATGCCCTAGAAGAGGGCATCAGTGAAGGGCTTCCCATTCCGCCCATCACAAATGAATTATGAGAACTTCCACTTCCCAACCCCATGCTAACCCATTCCCATGCCAGACCCTGTTTGTTGACATGGCAGGGACTGGCATCTCTCTCTGAGTTCAGCTACTGCCTTTCTTCCTTCATCCTCAGGCACAAGAGGTCTGAAGTCTGCTTCTGCCAGTGCTAGATGGAGGCATTGTTTATAGCTGTTTCTAACACTAAATCTGTCTTTCCTTGTGTCCCTGCAGGTAAAGTGTGATCAATACTGGCCCCATGACCAGGATTCCTTGTACTATGGAGACCTGATTGTTGAGATGCTGTCTGAATCAGTGCTCCCAGAGTGGACAATACGAGAGTTTAAAATCTGCAGCGTATGTTTGCATTCTTTTTTTTTTCCTGATTAATTGGCTTAAAACACTTGCAAGGCTAAATTAGGAAGGTTTCTTCTGCTGCAGCACAGTTGCATCGTGCCTGGCTCTGCTCTGGTAGAAGAGATATCATTTTCTCTGAAGGTACATGTTGTATGTTCCCCTTCCTCTCTTGTCCTGATGACCCAGACTTTTGAATCCCAACAGGAAGAGCAGCTTGACTCAACAAGGCTCATTCGTCACTTCCACTACACTGTATGGCCAGATCATGGTGTGCCAGAGACCACCCAGTCCCTGATTCAGTTTGTCAGAACTGTAAGAGATTATATCAACAGGACCCCAGACACAGGACCAAGTATTGTACACTGCAGGTATGTGCAGCAGCAGCAGGTCAGTGGCACAGAGCCCTTGTGCCTACCCTTGGGAAGATCCCAAATGTTCATCCCTGTTAGACTATGGGCAGCTACAGAATCTGAGAGATAGCTGATGGGCTTAACTCTCTGGATGCATCAGAGCAGTATTACCAAGGCACATGTATTCACCCACAGCCTCACCCTGGAGATACCTCAAAAATTATTCTTAGGGAACCACTGTGTCTCTGTGGGACCACTGGAGAGCACTAAAGTGTCAGCAGCTGCCATTGCTCATAAGCTTTTGCATTCTTAAATTGCCCTTATGCTGCTGTTGTGGCCCAACATTTGAATCACAAAGGGGTGTTTTAAAAAAGGTAAGATTTACCTGGGGTGAGTCTATGTATGGATGTTGAGACTAGCTGACAGATCCATCCATCCCTTCCCCCATTCCGACTGAGATTCCCTTTTCTTACTACCTTTTCTTGCTCTTCTGCTTTTTCCGTCTCTGGCAGTCACAGGGCTGCAGTTTACCCTCAGTTCTGTGGTCCACCCCTACACTTGCATACAAAAAAGACAAAACTGGACTGGCCTGATCTGTAATCCACCAGCCAGTTGCAGCAGAGTGCAGGGCTACAGAGAGAGAGAGAGAGTGAGTGCAGTTGGTGCTGTATCTTCTGATAAAGCCATGTGTTCTCTGGTACTACCTGATTGTAGTATCTGACCCCTCAACCATTATATGGGCTGAGGCTTGTATCTTACATGACCCTGCCTGTGTCTGCCTGTACAGCATGTGCTGCAGCATGTCAGGTGTCTGCTGTGTCCCACAGCTGCATCCCTGGAGAGAAGAGGTTTCAAAGTTAGCCAGTTTCAGTCTTGCAGTGTATCTCAATGACTGGGTTAATCCAAAGCAGAAAGCAGTGCAGGCAGTAGCAGAGATACCTCTACCGTTGCTATCCTTTCCTCCTTCCTAAATAAATTCATTATAAAGTGTTATAAAGTCCCAAAGATGCCATTTGAACAATTTGCTTCTCACCCTAGAAATCTGAACTTTACAAAAGTATCCCGTGAAGATAGTGAATGCTTTGATCCATCTGCTTTTACATCGCTTGGGTTGTTTTCTTTTCCAGTGCTGGTGTTGGCAGGACTGGCACATTCATTGCACTGGACCGAATTCTGCAACAGCTGGATTCGAAGGACACTGTTGACATTTATGCAGCAGTACATGATCTAAGGCTTCACCGAGTTCACATGGTTCAGACAGAGGTAAGGTTTGGATAGCCTGCTATGCAGCAACAACAGCTACAGTATATAATAATCTCTCATCCTAAAGACTCTCAAAGCACTTTGCACTTACTCCACTGTGGAATACTAGTTAGCTGTATTTTAGCTCTGTGAGAATTTCCAGTTCATTGGCTCTCTTAGAGAGAGGGTCCAAACCATAACAAGTGGCAGGTATGCTTCCTGCAGATTTCTCCCTTTTTTGCCCTGGCCCACAATCACCCCAGCAGCATTAAGCAGCAGACACTTAACAGCGCACTGTTGCTTTACTGCAGAGCCCAGTAAATGAGCTTTAAGTGGAGATACGTCCTTCAGGGATGGGTTTGGAAAACAAGCCTAAACCAGACAGATAGGTTGACATAATAGGAAAGAGGAATGCAGGACAGAGAAAATTAGATGTATGCAATTTTAAAACTCTAGCCACTGTAACCTTGTGCCTTTGCAGTTTATGTTTTATTGAGCTGCTCTGTCATTTTCATTAAAATTATTTTGGGAAGTTGATTGGCGTTCTCCTAACATACTATGGAAAAGCAAGTACATTTATTCTCAAAGTGCAGAAGAAGTAAATGTTTTATATTTCTTTCCGTGCTTTTAAAACTGCAAGAAAATCATGTTATACTGATAGGACCTAAACACTTAGGAGCTGATTTAATAAAGATATGTTGTAGAGGTAGTCTTTACATTTTCCTTGTGAACCATTAATAGAAGAATGAGAACAAGTTTGATGGGTCTGCCTGTAGCTTGATGCTAATGGAGCTCTTTGCTGCAATTTGGAAACAAATCTGTCAGTGACAGCATTTTCTGATAGATGTAAAAGTCTTATATGGGTATAAAGAGAGGCCCAGCTGGGAACACAAAACAAAGGGGTTCCTGGAAATATCTTAATCACAGAAGACCTTCTGTTGGAAGAGAGACAGATTCCCAGCCTGGTCTGGGCATCTTCAGAGATCCTCCTACGTTCCCATCATCCACAGTCTGCAAAGGCAGACAAACATCTCAGGAGGGTGGCTCTTTTTCCCTAGCTGTAAAAAAGAGGCAACTGCCTCAAGAGTCTAAATTTGACTTACAGACAACAGAAGTTGTGTGTTACAAAGCCTACCTTTGGCATGAGCTTGACATGACATCTAAGTCAAAAGGCAGCCAGATCTGCACAAAAGTCAAAGGCCACAGTACCATCATACTTGACAATATTCAGTCACAGAAAAACAGCAGCAACAAAACAATGTCCTTGCTTCAGACTTGGCTCAACGCTGTTTAAGACAAGAGACTGCAGGTGGAGACGTGCAAGGGAAAACTCTCTGCATCAGCTCAAAAGGCAGTGTGCTACAGCAGCTTTAACCATTCCAGTCGAAAATGGTCTTTGCCAAAGGAAGTCTCTGTGCTTGGTCAACTTTCCGTCGCATTGGTGGGTGGGGTGCAGGGTTCTGCTCCACAGAGACAGCAGCTGTATGTACATAAAGGCAGATATCCTCACTTTCCCAGAGCCAGAGCACTGGGAAAAAGACACAGAGCAATGGCCAAATTTCTTGTGGAAAATAAGAAAAGGTGTGATGGGAGAAAATACATATACTTATTGGAGAAATTATGTTTTTGAGGTAAAGTAACATTAAAAAGGTACACCTTGATATATAAACATGCTCGGCCTAATGTTTGGGGGCCATGTTACACTAATCAAAAATTATTGTGACCCATGTCATAAACCACAAAGAGTAGCAAATCATGAAAGTTCAATGATCTATTCTGTTAAGATAGTTTGGTGAGTAGTCAATAGCCAATAACATGCTGAGCCTCCTTACTTTGGTTGTGAATGTCATCTTAGCTCCGTTCTATGAAAGGCACTCTTCAGAAGAGACTGTCATTTGCTGCATTGTCAGAAACAATCTTAGAACTTATGCTGGATCAAAAAAATACTGATTTTTTTTTTCCAGAGATTTAGGTTTCTCAAGGTTGTCTGAAATATTTATATGTTATTATAAAATTCTGTGGAAAATACTTATTTTCAGAACAAAAAAAAGAAAATGAGGAAATTGTCTTTTCTGTGTGCTTCCCTGTACATAGTAATTCTTCTACATGTACTTTATACCAAAGCATTCAGAAGTAGCAGCTGTCCAACACAGTACCATGTGAAATTGCACTTTACAGTTGTTAAAGCTTTCATTCAAGGCATGATCTGTCAAAACATACTGTGTTCATTTATGTTTTACTGGTGTTATTTCTAAAGAGAGGTGATCACGAAAGTTTAGTATATTACTAGCATAAAAAGGAGATCAATTCTTAACACCACCCTTGATTTTGTGTGAAGGAGTTAGCTTGTACTGATTTTTCGCAATACAGAAAATTAAATTATGAAATTCCTCAGAGTGTCTTAAAAACAAATCTTTTGCAGTGTCAATATGTGTATCTACATCAATGTGTGAGAGATGTGTTAAGAGCCAGAAAACTTCGCAGTGAACAAGAAAATCCCTTATTTCCAATATATGAAAATGTGAATCCAGAGTATCACAGAGGTAACTGCAAGTTTATCAAACTGTAAAATGTTTCAAATGCAGTAGCTCACTGACAATGTAATTGAGAGGGAATTGTGCTATCCTTAACCATTGATATTTCTTTATTTCCTGGACCTTCATTTGTTCTCTCTGCTCTTTTCATTCTTGCAGTTCTGTCTTTATTTCCTTCATTAGTAGTCATTATAACAGCACTTCCTGCTCCTACCTTACCTTTATGCTCTCCCTGTCTCACACTTGATGGTTCCTGTGCTGTCAGGATATCATGATATTGGTTTTACCCCACAAGTCTTTACATCATCCGCCTTTAAGCAACTAAGGCCACTGACAGCACTCACTGGGCTCTTCTGTCATTCATAGCGTTCGATTTCTCTCTGCATCACCCTCATCTGCTGTTGATTATATAGGCAGCCTTGGGAGATTTCCCATCTGCCTTGACTGGAAAATACAGGTGTCCTAGGCTGTGCTCTTTCTTTCTCCCCAGACCCCAATCCATGTAGGCTCCTTTTCCTAGCCTGTATCCAGTCCTTTGCTAATAAGAGTTGCAGGGGTAACAAACCTGGCACTAGCACTGCCCTTCCCCTCCTGTTCTCATGGCCAGAGGACCAATGTGGAGAAGCTGTAAGCAGAGGTGACCTGTGTGCCTTGGTAGAGCAGATTCTTGAGGGATATGGAAGTTTTTAGAGTCAAGACAGAAAGATCTCAGTAGCTCCACAAATTTGGACATTAGGCATTAGGGTTATACGGTAAGAGATCAAAATAATTTTCTTGATCTAGCCTGTAAAAATCAGAGTTGTCATCAACAGGTAGAACAGGCTTGGAGGAGGCCAAGAACTGAAATATCCAGGTTCCATACATTGAGAGTCCAAGCAGAGATGGGATCTGATCTTTAGCTGTCACATCAGTCACCAGCCAGTGCTGCTGCCACACAGCCACCTCTCAGAGCACTGCTGAATCTGCGTTGTTTTACTTTTTCTAATCTCAGTTTTCCTTGCTTTCAGATGCTGTTTATTCAAGGCACTAAGAATGTTAGAGATACCTGCTTTTGTGAACACATTTGTTAACTAGGGGGTTCGTTTTGGTTTTTTTAATGTATGTATTTCATGCACCAGAAAGGTGCCAGACCTTTTGGTTGAGACTGTGTATAATTTATTGGTCTGGTGATTTTTTTTTAAAGATATATAATTTAAATGTAATAGATATTAATGTATATAATTGTATTTTGGCATTATGTAAATATGTATTTTTTCTATATTGTTGATATTAATATTATGCTTCAGATAATACTATTTTTTCTTATCACAGTTTTTATAAACTGTTCTACATAAACTATTTTAAATTGTATGGCTAACAGGACTGCTGTGTTTGGGAAGCTATTGGCATGACACAGGAAAAATCCTATAAGGAGAACCTCATTTTTAAAAAATATTTCAGTGTTTGTGAGATGAAATAAGCTACTATTAAGCAAGGGAACAGTAGTCCTGTATAGGAATTACAATGCTACTCTACACTTTAAACTTACCGCTTTTCATCTGACAAAAATGGGTATAAACCGTAACACAGTGGCATACCTTTTACAGAACTCATTGACAACCAAGTAAAACAGGGTTCACCTCGCTAGAAGCAACTGTTTCAGTCTAGTGTGACATAGTAGAAAAATATCAAACAACATACACTGCAGTGAAGTCTAGCAGACCTTTCTCCCACCACATACTTTGAGGGGAGAAAGGTCACATTCTCATTTCATTACACTGGTTTAAGAGAGCAGAATCAGACCACAGTTTGTGTCTGTGTACTTTCACATGTGTATAATTTGAATTAAGAAAGATGTTCAAAGAAACACCTCAGACATTTGTGCTAACAGATCTGTGAGGATGTGAAGTCTGGCAACTTCCATAGCTCATTAGAAACAATGCTGTAGCATGACAGCCAAAAAAGTAGAGGGACTGCAAACGTATTGAAACAAAGACATATAAAGGTATATATTCCACCATCTACACAACTGGCCTTAAGCTGCTTGCAGCATGGCTGCTTTGCCCCAAGTGTTGGTATCCTTCAAATGCCATTTGTTTTCACAAAGAGACAGTTTGGCCCCAGAATGTCTGCATAGAAAGAATTTTCCACTAGAATGTTACCTGATGTCACCACCACAAGAGCAGTTGGAATGGAAAAAGGATCATCAGGGAATGTAGGCTGGCAGAGCTGTGCTGATCATAGAACCATCAAATGTTTTGGGTTGGAAGAGACATTAAAGATCATCTAGTTCCAACCCCCATGCCCCCAGGCAGGGACTCATTACTGAAGACATGTGGGTTAGCAAGAAGTACAATCCAAGAGCACTTACCAGATACCCTGCCCAGCCAAGTGGATTATGCTCAGTGCTCTCTCTTCTGCAAAGAGGCATCTCATTCAAGGGTCTAAACACTCTGTTCAGCTATTGCTTGTCTTTATAAAATGCTCCTCAAACAAATAGTGAAGAGGCAGTAACAGTTCCTCTCCGTCATGAAAAGAAGGAAGGGCTTTGTAGTTCTTTCATACATCTACCCATACTTTTCCTAGAGAAAACTGAGCTTGTTGCTGAAGACAAGTGCCTAAATTCCACTTCTGTTTTGAAAAAAATAAATATTTCTGAAGGCCTTCTGAGAATCAGTAAGTAGCTAACTAAGTGCCTAACGGAGGAACTCCTGTGGCACAGCAGGACTGTGCACATCCATGTCACTCTAGTTTTCCTAGAGAGAAGGTAACAGCCTGATAGTCGCTCTTCCTATTCCATCTGGAATCTTATCCTTTCTTGACCAAATAGCCTCACATGCCTCAGAAGCCACCCTTCAAATCAGCTGTCACTGCTGCTCAAAACATGTAAACTTAGTTAATCTTTTTAGGTGTTTCTGTATGAAAATACTGCTCATCCCTCCTGCACATCCTCTTTGGCACCAGACAAACCTCAAAATTCACCACCCTTAATGGAAACTGAAGAAGAAGGGAACTAGCATTAGAGTGGAAGACATTTTCACAGAGGAAAGTCTAAGCAAAACCACAAAGAAATGTGCACATTTTCTGCAGATGTCTTCATTTCTCTGTTTCCTTTGCTAGATGACTAGGTTAGCAAGCAAGGACAAAAGAGCATGGCATCTTTAGATCGATTGTTGGTCGTGTTAGTAACTGCTGGACTTAAGGCATCATGAGAACTGCTGTTGTGTTACATGCACTGCATTTGGTCCTTTCTTTTTTGCAGGGGTAGCCGAGGAATGACGATCACCATGTTAGTTACCAGCAGTACAATTACACTGTTAAGACACACCAAGTGTACCCTATAAATTACCTCACACTCTATATCACTGTGCCATTTTTTAATGCTGAGGGAAATGGAGCTCACTCAATACTAGATGACCTGCGTAAATCAGCAAAAGTCTGATTGTATGCTGTGTATGCATGTTGTTCATCATTCTCAGAAAGACACACATCATCCTGCAGTTTATTTTATCACTCTCAGCTCCCTTGTCTGCATCTACAGAGTTCACAAATGTGTACCCAAAATGATGATGTCATAGCAGACAACTTGTTTCATCTTTTCTCTCAGCTAATACTGGACACAGTTCATAAGCCTCTTCCTCCTCATCACTTCATAACATGACAGATGACCTTAAACACTGGCACAGTGCTCTTGAGCAGCTTTACATTTCTGCCCAAGTAGGTCACACATGAGAGTGTGTACACACATTATTGCTCTGGTTCTGCTCTCTAGCCAGTTCTGCTCATATGAAACCAGTGTAAATCACAGAGAAAAAGTAAAAAAGTTTCTATGTAGCATTTTGTTAATATACAACACCTACTTCTCAGTATAAGTAATTCTATTTACTGTGCCTCTAAGCTGAATAACAGGACTGATGGGGAATTGTTAATGTAACAAGAATGGATTTAAAGGAGCTTCTGTGTGGAACAAAGCTCTTAAGGAAAAAGACATCTTTTGAATGTCCTTGATGATATTCAGAATTCCCTTCTTGATGTTTCCCAATAATAATGTTAGAAAGCAAGGCTAGTGTTGTTGCTGATCCATAAGCTAAGATTTGCACACTTGGAGCCCATCCTTCAAATCTCTGCATTGTTCACAAAGCTACCTGAGTACTTTCATGAAAGTCAACTGGAATGCTTGCCTGAAGAA
The DNA here is from genome assembly GCF_000691975.1 of Corvus brachyrhynchos. Classification (NCBI taxonomy): domain Eukaryota; kingdom Metazoa; phylum Chordata; class Aves; order Passeriformes; family Corvidae; genus Corvus; species Corvus brachyrhynchos. The sequence continues at coordinate 11,705,884 of NW_008237919.1, read as the reverse complement.
AATACCATTCCACTTCTGAAGCACTTGCAGGGTTGGGCTTTTAGGTTAATTCAAATTTTTGTATTGAAAGTTATTTAATAATGAAAAAATTGTAATAAATATTTTTTTAATCTGTGCAATACAATTAAAAGATCCACTAGCAATTGTAGGAAAAAAAAAAAGATTTTACATAGCTGGAGTTGATAAATGATATTTTTTGTTACTAATGGAACACAAAAGTAGGTGAGAGAAATAGGCATACTGTGAAGATGTCAAAAAGTGCAACTTTATACATTTTTCTCTGCTGCTATAGTTATTTAGCAATAAATAATGCCTAAAATGCCAGAAATATTATTTTGTGCCATAATAAACTATGAATTTCCTTTCAGTTGTAGAACAGAGAAAAGAAAATGTGTGAGCTTCAAGTTTGTATTATGTATTGTATATGGTTATTTATGCATTGACTTTGAAAGCAGAAAGTTAAATACTAGACAGGTAGGAGTACATGAGCACTTAGCAGTGCTCCTCAGCCTGGGATTTAGTATATGGGCTAGAGGGATGAGAACAGTAACCATCTAATCACTATATCAGCATCTCTCTCCAAGGCCACAGATCAGAGAAATGCATCTGACACTCAGAGGTACAGCTTACTGCAGCCACAGCTTCATGTCCAAGGAGTGCCTTGGCAGGTGCTTAACAATTATTCAGGTTTCTTTCAATACTTCAGACATACAGTTTGTGTAAATAAAATGCAATATAGAATGACCACCGCTCCCTCATGGCCATGTCACAGATGCCTGGGCTCTGGAGCTCTGGGACCTATAATCCCAGGATGCTGAACTTCGGATTGATATGAGTGCTCACCCCAGTATTTGGGCAACTCGCTGTAGACCCCACGTCCTCAACTGTCCCCCTCAGGCTGACAAAGTCAAACTCCTGACCTGCTGGTAGCACCACCATGGCCAAAGCAAACTGGTCTGTGAGGTCAGTGACCTCAGTGACAGCTGGTTCAAAATGGGATTTGTTTTTTAAGGCTGGCAGGAAATACTGGAGACCAGGGACTAGCTAATTGAGAAAAAACGATGGAATTGGGGGACACAGTGTCAGTGATGCAGACTAATAACCATGACAGTTTAGTTGTTTCTTCGTTTGTTTGAAAGCTAAAGAAATACTGTAAATAACATCAAGATGCTAAATATATATTGCTCTACAGCAGAGCAGTATACCATAGTGAAAACCCCCCAGTTTTGAAATTTATGTGGCTAGCCATAAATCCTTTGCCAGCGCCTGGAGTAAAAAACATCTTCAGTACATATTCCATGCTCATATCCAATATAATTACTTATAATTGTGTTCCTGACAAACACTGAGTGAACACAGAACTGTGCTACTATTGTCAATTTAATTTATGCATTTAAGTATATTTTTATATTTTTAGCTACAGTCAACAGATCAAATATATTTGAGTGTATTTTACACATTTTTATAAATACTTAATGAATAAAATATTCATTTAAAAAAATCACATTCTTGTCTTCTGTTTGACTGCCTTTGCATTATGGATTTTGTTGTCCTGCTGCTCAGAGAAAAGGTCATAAGTGAGTTTGATTTCAGTTGAGACAGTCTTCAGAAAACATTAAATTCATCAGAAGCCTCAGCCTGTTGGGGGAAAGGGGGCTCTGCTGTTGCCTGCTGGCCAGATTAGTGCCCATGTGGAAAGATACCGTTGTTCCCTTCTCCTCCCTAGTTCTGTGCCCTCCTTTAATAAACCAGATACTGTCTGGGTTATGCAATGGATGTTTGGAACCACAGTGGGTCTTGACCTTGAGTGCCTGTTATTTTAGAGATATTTTGCCAGGCAGTTGTACCAACTAGCGCTGCACGGCAGCTCAATCACTGCCTGCCCCTCAAGGATCTGAACCACGGTTTTTAACAAACGTATTTCTTCTCCTCCAGCTCTCCACAGTTCTTAAAAACTAGTAGCATAACCATTCTTGTGGGGTCAGGGTGCTTGGCAGTAGCGAGCTTACTGCCAGGGCTCTGTCTCAGTTACTACTTATTGGTCATCAGAAGTGTTTAAGACAAGTTTATTTAAAAGAAACAATGGTTTGTTGACTTGTACTGTGAACTGTTTGCTGAGGGGATGTGTAGTGAAGGCTGAGGGAGTTGTGAGAGTTTTTTCTTCATGATATAAAAGTTTACTCTGTCCTGAAACCAATGTAGACACAAAGGAGAAGTGATAATAATAAAATTATGTACAGTTAATATCTCCACACAAGAGAAACAAGGCCAACATTGCAGACAAGGATAGATACATATATTTTTACATGGTACAGCAAGGAAACTGAAGAGTCTCTTCAATAAGAACACAGTGGTTGATTCAAAATATCCCCAGAATCTAATTTTTAACCATAATATTTTTATATGGACTTGATTTGTACCTGGGCTTCATACCTATGAGCTGGCAGCTTTGTCTGATAAGTCATTTCACATGCCATAATTTCAGTTTTCTGCTGGTGCCTGTCTTCACTATCAGTTGCTTTATTATGCTCAAAATAGCTGCTGGTGTCAGAGGTCTTATGGCAGGCAGGACATGGCAATGCCTGTATGTCAGCAAATAACACAACTGAAACTTTCAGATGTTTCTAGCCAAGGCTTTGCACAACACTCTGGTACAATACCACTCCTAACCTGTGGAAAAAAAAAAAAACAACAAAAAACCCCCAGGAGAAAAAGAGGAAAAAAACCCAGCATTTCAATTGATTTGTGGAGAACTTGCAAAAGCAAGAAGCCCTTCTCTTGTTCTCAGAGTCAGTACTCTGTGGGGCTGGGGGATGCTCTGCAATGGCTGCACAGGCCATGGGCAGGTTGGGAGGCAGCCGTGGCGTGACTGGGCTGGACTGATCCCTGAGCCACCCTTGGCCTCCCCCTGGAAGTGACCTGCTCTTGATTCTCCACCTGTGGAAAAAAAAAAAAAAAACAACAAAAAACCCCCAGGAGAAAAAGAGGAAAAAAACCCAGCATTTCAATTGATTTGTGGAGAACTTGCAAAAGCAAGAAGCCCTTCTCTTGTTCTCAGAGTCAGTACTCTGTGGGGCTGGGGGATGCTCTGCAATGGCTGCACAGGCCATGGGCAGGTTGGGAGGCAGCCGTGGCGTGACTGGGCTGGACTGATCCCTGAGCCACCCTTGGCCTCCCCCTGGAAGTGACCTGCTCTTGATTCTCCTCAGGCTGAGGCTGCAGCTTCTTGGGGTCTGGCTCCTGCAGGTCTTGGTGTCCTCTTTATACCCCAGTTGGGTGCTTACTGCATCATGCAGAACCTCACTACAACGAGCAGCTTTCCTTGGGATGAGAGATGGTCCCAGGTCCCAGAGATCTGGAGTAGTAGTCAGCAGCATGGAGCAGGTGTGAAGGCACCTTGGTCCAAGAGGGCAAAGCTTTTTGTGAACCTCAAACCCTTTAAGTCTCCAGGGAAAACATCACCTCAGCACCTGCAGCTTTGCTGTTGCAGAGGCCCTGGGACCCCCAAAAGATGCTAAAATTCCTCTGAGGGCTTTCACTGACCAGGCAGGGTCCCCATTGTCAGCGCAGCGAGGGTACAGTCCAAGCCCAGTTGCAGACTGCCCTCCCCACCCCTCTTACTCAAATTCCCAGTTGGGAAGGGTAGCAGAAGCGTGTCCTAGCCAACATAGTGCTCCAGGTGGGTGCACACAGCTTCAGGGTTCAAGGAGAGAGGAAACTGCAAGGTAGCCCAGCTAGGATTGAGCACTGGCATGTTCCTCCCTCCATCACTGAGCTGTGGGGCCACAGCATGTGGTGGGGACTGTAGAGGCGTGTGATGGGGACACACCAGCTCTACCAGTGCCCCCATCCCAAGGCTACGGGCGTCTGTGCACTCCAGAGGCCCAGAGCATGAGATCAGTGGCAAGAGCTGGGCCAAGAGCACAACAGCCATGGCCTTGTGCAGCAGCCAAATGCCAGGCACCGAGCACCACTGGCAAGTGCTGCAGCAGCTTGGCCAGACATCATAGTACACAGCTTTTTGCACACTCATGCCAAAATCCCTGCCAAATCACACACAGTGTCCTTGCTTGCCTTTGGTGGTTGCTTGCTGATGTTTGCAAACCAAACTAATAGCAGGTGGAGCAGCTATTTCTTATCGAGGATAAAGACAGAGGTTTCCCGCCCTCCCCACATCGGTGAGGCCACACAACCTGGTTGGCAGAGAACACCAAAGACCTGCAATTTTATTCCTCTCAGGACAAGAAGGGGCCCAAACCTGGGTATTTCTGTCCCTAAAAATCTTAACACGTTCAAGAAGAGGAACTGTTCTTTCCAAAAGATGGGGCAGGTATAATGGGGTGAGCTGAGTGAACCCCTCCTGGAGGTTCATGTCTCCCGCAGCCCTTTTTCAAAGGTTGGGTCTCATGGATGTTTTTCTATGTATCTATCTAGGCTGGGCTGGTTTGCACAAAGCCTTAAAATGATGTGTTTTACTAAGCATCCTCATGCATACGTCCAAAACTTGGGCAGAAGAAAGCTGAATATGGGCCTAATATAACACCTTCATAAAAACCCTTTGATGGGTTATCAGGAGAATAAATTTGGCTTTGATCTGGTATTTCTTTCTTGTCTCTTAAGTCCTTGTCTCCACTTCTGGCTCAGAAATGATTGCTTTGCCCGTGTGATGTGGAAGCCAGGTATCAGGATGGTATTGAGTTATACACACCATATACAGGCTGCACTCAAGAGACCAAGCTGCTGCCTACCCTGGCTCCCTCCAGCTCCTCAAACACATGGTGGCCTCTGGCATCTCAGGTCTGAACTATCTTCTGGAGAAGCTCACTGACTGAGGAGAAAGAGCAAACACCAAGTGTCTCTATGTGATCACACAGCAACATTTCCATTCAACAGATGTCTATCTATCCAGGGTAATCATCCCGGACTGCCCTTATGACTGCTTATGCCCAAGCAGGAATCATACCCCAGAGGTATGTCTCTCATCAAAGACACAGAAGGTCAATATATTGACAGCGCAGTCATCCTTAGGAGAGTTCTACAGTGCCTAATGTAGATATCCATGGGCTTAAAAGAACTGGTTACTATTCCTGTACCTCAGTTACAGGATGGACTAGGAGTTGGGCCACTTCACCCTGCTCAGTGGATATGATCACCTCCTCAAAGGCTTCAGATCCTTGTATCTCTGTGGGAGCTGCACTGTATTTTTGGGATAAAACTCTGAATTTAAGCAATGCCTTTTGGAGTTACACTCAGAAGTCTGAAAACCCAAACCCAGTTCTCAGACTAGTTCCACTTCTTCCCCAGGACTGCAGCTGTTGAGCATGAGAGGTTTGCAGCTGAAATGTCTCCACTGATCAGCAAAGTAGCAGAGTGTTGGGGGGAAATAGTGGCAGAGGCCTCTTCAGAGAGGAAAGCATCCACACCAGGTGGCTTTGCAGGACAGTAGCACTAGACCCCTGCATTGGTCTGCAAGCATGAAGGAAATAGCACTGACTAAACACTCATTTGCAAATTCTCCCTGTCCTTGGCATAGTCATACATATATATCAATAGGAACTGGCACATATTTCAAATCCATTTGTTTTCATTGCCCCATGATGCAAAGTTATGTAAATAATTTTTACTTTGGAAACTTAATAATAGAAGTTTTAAAAACTAACTCTTCGCACTATAATCACAAGATCTCTCCCAGTCCTGTTTGATACATGGGATAAATGTATCAGGTTTTTGCCCAGCTCGAGCTTGAGGCTGTAGTGTGGCCAGCACAGAAAGAAGGCCCTCCAATTCTGTTTTCCATAGTGCAGAGAGTAAAGAATCTTGAAATTAAAAAAGAGACTGGGGGCATTCCAGATGAGAACACCCAAACTTCCTGGAAAATCAAATACAGACCGTATGGCCTGTAGTAAAGCTACCCAAATAGGTTTGGTATGAATGGAGCTACACTGTAAAAACACAGAGTAAAAATAATTGGATGCAGAAAGCAAAGTGAAGATGTTCAGAATGCTCGATGCATCTTAGCTAGGGAAAAAATGTTATGCATAGAAAAGACAGCTACAGAAAGGTCCATGTGTTAACTGGGGGCATTTCTCCTGCCTGTCAATGACTAAAGTTGCAGCAATGAAACCACTAGGAGAAAAAAATGGATAGCTGCAAAGGCAATAGATATATAATGTGCAAAGTATCAAACATCAGAAAAGATACGCACAAGACACCACGCCTGATAAATGCCAGCATCCCGTTTTCTTATCACTGGATCTAAAAGACACCTGGAGCCAAATTGTTTGTAAGAATCCAACTTTGAGAGAATGAACTGGCAGACAACTGGAATTAATTATGCCCAACAGTCCTAGGCTAGGTTCTATGAAAGGTGGGAGAGTACTAAAAATATCCGAGGAGCCTGTTTCTTTACACATTGTGCCAATTAGATATGGTCAGGCTGTGACAAATTTTCTGTAAACATTCTGGTGAACAAGCAACTCCCCCAGCATCCTCCAGCAGCTCCAAGGGTGGCTGAAATCTTGCCTCTAAAATGCCAGAGCTTTCAATTACAAAAGTGGAGAAAGGAAAAAACAAAAAGGAGTGCTAGCATCAAGTACGTTGTGCTTGTTGAACCAAGGCAGGTAAGAAAATTTCAGATCCTTGACCTGGCAATATTCTTCATCATGGATTTCTCTTTGCTTTGGTGGGATTAGATCTAAACATCTTATTGCACTGAGTCCATGAGAGAAAAAGGAGAAAAGACAGAAAATATGATTAGTGAATTTTTTATTTTCTTGTCTAGAGAAGGTGCATCCATTTCAGTGGGGAAAAATGCACATACATCCATGCTGGGATGGGAAGGCAGCTAGGAAAAAGGATAAAGCCACCAAAGACCTCCAGCAGCATTGTGGTGACATCTTTTATTTAATTCCCCTTCTCTATCCAGCACACTCAGAGACCAGAAGAAAAAAAAGCCTGCGAAGGACCATATGGTGCGATCACGGAGGACGGTGCTGCTCCATGGTGCTCGGAGCAGGGGGCTGAGCTGACGAGATCCTGCAGTGCAGGAGCACACTCACCTCGCCCATGAGGTCCTTGCACCAAGGGGAGGCCCACTTCTCCTTCCTCACTCAGCCTTGCCAGGGAAAGCCACACTGGAACTGTCTGCCTGAGATGCTGCTGTGGAAGTGGCTCTCTCCCACCTCTTCCTTTCTGCCCCCTGTGCTGCCCAGTTGTTCCCACATCTCTCTGCTTGTTGGCACTCAGTTCAGCAGTTCAGGTCACTGGGGAAGTGACCTGTGTTAAAATTACCTTGTCATCAACAAAAAAATAGCTCTTTTTCATCTCCCCAGTTTGTTCCAGGAGAGAGTCTGAGGTTTTTATGCAGCCATGGGCTCACAGAGCATGGGTTGTCAGACATCACTGACTTTGCATCTCAGACCTTTCCCCACTCCCTTAGTCCAGCTGCACTGGCTAAACATGATCTGCCACTCACAAGTCCCTCCAGGCTGCCCCCAGAAAATGAGACTGCAATCCAGCTCAGTCTCCTGACTGTCACCTATCCCCCTGAGGAACAGGAATGATGGGTTTGAAAAAAGACCAATCTAAAACTGACTTTCCCATAGGTGCAAGTATGCCTAATGGCTGGGTACCAGCCTCAAAGAGGAAGGGACCAGAGAAAGCGAACAAAAAGCTCTGGGTGGCAGGAGGATGACGGATATTGGTTCATGCCCTGTATTATGCCAAGCACACGAAAGCCCAGCATGGTGAGACTTTGTACCCTGCATCAACCTTCTCCAGGGACATGGAGAAGCTGAAAGCCTTGTTAGTGTGACCAGGTCCCCTTTGCTTCTGAAGTGCCACTTTATGTCTTCTAGTACCCACACACTGAAAGGGAGAATTGAATGCAGATGCTTCGCAAACAAATTTCCCATTTTTCTCCATATCCTCCTCCCTCTAGTTCTTATCTCAGTAATTAAATTATGCAGCTGAGGAAAGTGATTTGGAAAACAGATGGCACGCAAGATGCTATAGAAAACAGTGGTGCATTTTAAACCTTACAGCAGAGACACAGACAGATTTGGGTGGTATATGGGCCTTGAAGTAATTGAACTTCAAAGGCTGCTTGTGCAATGACCTTTAAGCAGAAGGAATGAATGGCCCTCCAGCCTTCAACTTGATACTCACAATTAAGTATCAAAATCAAGCTTCTCCACAAACATTGTGGCTGGTCTAATTTGCCACAGAGTTTGGTGTGACCTAACCACATCCTTGGTACTTGACAATGGTAGGAAATATGAGATCTGCGCAAGATGGAACCCTGAAGCAAGCATTTCAGCCTAGCAGAATTCTGAGATGTAAGGGGAAAAGACACCAAAAAGAACAGCTCATTAATCTGTGTGAAACTCTAAGTCCCTTCTCCCCCTGTCTTCCTTTCATTTAAGACCATGGCGGGCAAGGCTGGGTGAGGAGAAGCTGCCACAGCTCCTGGCAGCGCAAATGCCGTGTCCCCAGACATGCTGGGGGAGCGCTGTGTGGTGGGAGCCCACTGCAGCACAGCCAGCAGGACAGGAGAACAGGAGCTCTTTTGCCAGCATAACTGAGGAAAGGTGTTTGCCAATGGCATTTGCCTCTGGATCTGCATTAAAAACGTCTTCACTCAAAACCCAGGTGGTAAAAGAGATTGCACTAGCTTGTGTTGGATGGGGCTGTGGCCTCTTTCCAGGAAAATGGCACAGTCATCAAATCCCACCCTCTGAACGGTGGAGGTCGCCTTGTAGTGGAATCCATCACAAGAGGAGCTGGGGAGCCCTGCAGCTGTTTCCACCATTGAACACATTTCCACACAAAGCTGGAGGTAATTCTCAGAGACGCTAATAAATCGAACATAAAGAGTTTAAACTATCCAGATAAATAATGGCAGATGTTTAGGGATGGAATAACAGGCAAAAGTATGAGTTGTGCAGTGCCTGCAGTTCAAAGAAAATGAGTTCAAACTGCGAGGGCATTGTTCAGAGGAACAGTAAGGGATAAAGCAACGGGGGAGGGAGGAAAAGGGAGGAAAAGCTGTCTTTCTTCCCTTGGATGTGTGAGTACCAACCCCAGCTAGCATGAAGAACTGCATCTTCACTGTCAAGCTAGCAGCCAGTGGAAGCAGCAGCAAGCACCACCACTCACAGCCTCACACCCTGGCCTGCACAGCCAGTTTTCCCAGAGCATTTTTAGCTTTTAACTGGGCTGCTGATGTGCAGAAACACTGAATCGCTCCACAAAACCTGCATCTTCCCACAGATGCTTCCTGCAAGGGACAGGAACTGGGCTAGTCTCTGAGGTAGGAACTGAGGAGCAAGGATCCCTGCAGTTCATATCTGTCTCTGTTTCACTGTCCAGCCTTTCGTATAAAATATAACCTCTGCAGGCAGCAGATCAGCTTCCTGTAAAAGAAATTTTTGCTTCCCAGGGTTGTGAGGAGACATAACTCCAATTAATGACTCTCCTGCCAGCCCTCTTCTTCCTCATCCAAGGACGGAGTACATTTTAATATGATGCACTTGCCAGGAATTTACTCTTGTGAAAGAGGAACCAAACGCTTCACTGTCAACAAGACTGCAACACTTCTTATGTGGTTTTTTTTTCTCAAATGTCATAGGGTATAAAAGGTAGTGTTTAAAGGTAGAGGGACAAATTATCAGAGCACTTTTGAACTACATAATGAGTATTGCTAATAGCAATGCTTGACTTGGCAGCAGTGTTCAAGGTTATTTAGCAAAGCACAGAATGTACATCAGACAAAATAAGAAATTAATTTTAATATGTCTTTGCAAAATAAATATAAAAGTAATCAATTTGGCTTTTCATTTTTTATTTTGCCTTTTTGTTTTGGCTATCAATAAAAGCAACCTTGAAAATGTAACATAAGAAGAGTTAGAGAGGAGTGATGGAGGAACAATAAAATGAGGAGGAATGCAAGTCAGTACAGAATGTCTTTGATCATTACAAAGCTAATTATTGAGAAAGACAGCTCAGTGTGCATGAATACAGAATAATGATGAGTTTGGTAAACACTTACTGCACAATACATATGTATTTGTGTGCCTGGAGAGAGGGTGCTTAACAAGGAAGCAACAGAGGGAAATCAAAGCATGTGTGCGCCACTCCAATAGCAGGAAGCAGGGAAGGAAGAACTTCCAATCCATCTTACTTTGAGGCACAATTAGCACTGCAATGAGCTTCCACTATGCAGCCATACATCAGCTGTTCTATTCCTACAAAATGGGCTGTAAATCTGTATAGGTATTATCACAAAAACAATTCCCACAATGTTTCAAGACAGGTCAAGGCATAATTTTAAAACTGACTTGAAATATGGAGATTTGCCTAAATCTTTTTAGTTTGCTTTGCTTGGCACAGCAAGAATTCTGTGGGCACACATGCATGTCCTGTCAGTGAGGAAGACAGGTTACCATCAAATAACTTGTGTGCATGAATATATGGCTTATGCCCAAAATAACTCTGGAGGAAAACCCCACCTAGCCTCAAACCTACTGACACCGACACCAGTGGACATTGATTTGTTCACCCCCAGCGATGTCCTGCTTGCTGCATCCAGTTGTGCAAGCTTCCTTCCCCGGGGAAGAGTTTAGGCAGGGGTCCTCTGGTCATGCATGGGTTTGCAGCAGAGCTGAGCTGCTTTTTGGAAGCAAAAATCGGTGTGGTGGTTCTGATGTTGCAATGGCAGAGCCTAAAGCTGGCAGCAGAAGTCACTACTCCGCTTTACTGGACCCAGACAGGATGGGGCTATTTCCATTGGGTTCTGCCTGCTTCAGATCCCTCCTCAGGCAACAAAAACTGCCCAAATTGCTGTAAACAATCCCATGCAACACTGCTCTCAACTTCCCAGAAATTTCAACACAAAAAAGAATGGGAAATATATTGCTCTGAGCAAAACAGATGAAAACAATAGGTTGAAACAGGTTAAAAGAACATGGTACCCCCACATGTCCCCAAAATGTCACCTAGTGACAGCTACTGGAGAAAAGGCTACAGTTTCAGCCCCAAAACGTCAGCTAAATGCCATCAAAATCCCGGGTTAGCTAGCACCAGTGTGGTTTTTAGCAGCTATCTGAAGGCTTTACTGTCACAGTTTTGCCTGCTGAGATGTTTCCTCCCACCAAAACATTTGGTCTGTACCTTTTATCTTTATTTATTACCTTATATTTTCCAAGAATAGACAAGACATTTTATTCTTCTGCTAGTATTCTTAGTTCCTTGTATTTGTTATTGAATAACCTGCCCATCAAACTGGAGCTCATAAATCTCCTGATCTGGCATATCTTAAAAAATTCAATTAATTTGCCCTTTACCTTGCTATTTAATATCATGAATAAAGTTAGTGAGACACCTCATCCCACACCTGTGCTTGGTAGCTCACTCTTCATTATTGCTGTGTGTTGACCATTCTGCAGCCCATTTTCAGTCTCCTCTCTCTCACTGTCAGCCTGATCTCAATTAATTTTTTCAATAAGATCTTGGGGCATTATTTAAAATGTTCCTTATGATGTATTGCTTCCCGTATAGGTCTCCATTAGTAAAAAAGCAGGAAAGTTCACAGGACACTATTTATGTTTAATACAGCAGGATCATTTACTGCCTGTGATTCACTTGTCCAGATACTCGCAGATTCATAACATATGCTCTATATTTTTGATAAGGATTGAAAATTAATCCATCAAAAGCAAGAGACATTAGCTTACTCCATAATTTCCTTTTTTTTTTTTTTTGCCTTTTGTATCAGACCCATTTTTCATGATTTTTCAGAAAAAAATAGGCTACCTGCTATTTAGGTGTACTGACCGTCATATATTTGGCCCTTCCAAACTACTCTCCCCCTGCCTAAGAACTGATTTCCCAAATATTTCACAATAATTTTTTAGTCATCTCAAACCTTATTCTTCAGAGGAATAGTGCAGGAAAATATAGCTCAGCCCTTTGAATTCTATGGAATGAATATTGAATTCTATGCCAAACCCATGCCCCTTCCAACGTTTCACATTCGCCCTTAGGTAGGAGTCCTCTCCCTGATGCCCCTGGGTCATGCTCCCACCACACAGCCCCACACCCTGGCAGTGCTCCTGATATCCAGGCCCCTGGCAAAAGCCAGATATTAGATCCTAGAGATGCTGTTGGATGGACACAGCAGTGGAGAGTGGGTGGCTGCTCTTCTCCCTCTCCTGTGGGTACCACGAGACAAACCAGCCTACTGCAAGAGGGCAAAAGGAACTGATCCTGCTGTATGGGGTCCAAATAGCTGAAGTATTTTGTCCAGAAACCCTCAGGTGCTGAACAAACAATTATGTGAAAGAGCTTACTGGCTGGTTTTTTTTCCAACTGCTTTTAGTGAATGACAATTGGCATGCAAATAAAAATATAGAACTTATGCTAGCTGAAATGTTATGGGAAAAGTTATATTACCAAAAGTAAAGTTTGATGCTCCATTAGCTCATTAAATTAAATTACATAGAGTTTGCTTTTTTTTTTTTTTTAATGCAGTGTCAGAAGTAGTACTGCATTTCTGGGAGAGTTATTTTGGATTGATTGCTGTATGTGCTGTTTGGAGATTGTGTACTGTAGGTGTGTATGCAATTTTACAGCTATGCCAACATTTATTTTACAATAAAATTTTACCTGAAAATTACAGCTATATAGTGTAATGAGTTATTCTTTTCTCTTTTTATAGCATCTCCAGCCATGCATCCAATACACACAGAACAATTTTCTGGCTTACAAGACTTCAAACCATTAGACCACCAAAGAGCTGTGAATTAAATGCAGTGCAAGCAATGGCAGCATTCACGCTCACGTATCAAACCAGAACGAGGATTGCACAGCCTCTCAAATATCCAACTTTGGGGCTGATTCATTCAGTGGGTCTGTGACCTGACAAGGCAGGATGATTAATTGCACACATATTCCCTCCGAGGTTTTCCTGCTCATGCTTCCTGCAGCAAAGGTTGTGAGCTTGACGGATCAGCATAGCAGCCTCTTAAGATGCCAGAAAGGGAAGCGGTTGGTTTCTGATTGAAAGTTAATGGAGGAATAGCAGCTGTTCCATGCTGAGGTAAAAAAAACCCAAACAAAGAGGTTTTGATTCTCAGAGAAACCACACACAGGAATAAGCTGATTTTTCAATAACTCTGGCTATGGGATTTCTGTCAGGGATTGAAAGACTATATTTGCATGATATAATAAGCATCATAATTAGAAATTCAGCTGTGCTTCCTTTCATCTGATTATTGAAATATAAACCATGGCCTTAGTGCTTTTCTTTTCTTATTAAACGCTGTTCTAGGTGTCTCCTCTTTCACGTGTTTGTTCTTGGCTTTAAGATACTTTGTCCATTTAGACTAAAGTTTGCAGAAACCCTGATTTGGCAGGCAGCTCCCATATTTGCAGTGCTGAGCAAAGCTGCTTGCACAGCACTTCCCTTCTGTTCACAGGCAATCCACACACTCCCACTGTCAGACCAGACCCACTGCCAATTTTTAATAGTATTCATTTTTCAAGTAAGCCTTAGCAAATTGCATTAGACACCTCCTCAAGAATACTTAAGCCCTATCACTTTATCTATTAAAAGGTTTTAAACATTGGCCAGTGTTTCCCCCACATTTCCCAGCTGCACTCTGACGGGATAACATACGCTTGATGGAGGCTCTCATGTTGCTTGTGAATTGAGCTGAGCTGTGTGGCAGCCCTCTGTAGACATACCTGCTCCTGTGGGCATGACCCCACAGCCTGGCCCAGCAACAAGGGTTCCCAGAAGCAAACTGCGGACAGGGAACCCCACAGATTCAGCACCAGGGCTGGGGGGGGCAGAGGCAGGCTGAGCTGCAGCAGCAGATGCACAGAGAGCTCTAAACTCTCACGCCTCACAGACATCTTTGTTCTGTTCTAGGACAAATCCCTCAAAACACACCTGGAAGTGCAAGTCTGGAAACTGAGACCTGCACTACCTCCTCACTGTACTTCCCAACCTGCATCCTGCAGCAACTACTGAAGAGCTCCGTTGAAAACAGTCCTTCAAATCCAGCAGTCTGTGCTGGACCCCTGTCAAAGGGCTATGTTTATAGCAGAGATTATGGGAAATGATCTTCTAAAATGCCCCTGGATTCTCCCATGACATCCCTCATCTGCTCCGAGTTAGAATTAAGCTGTTCATTCAGCAGTTAAATTTTCTGACTTTGTTAATAACAATCTTGTCTGTTACTGGCAACACAGAAACACACAAGCAGGAAAAACGCAACAAAAAAATGCTCCTATTACTGCAACTTTTAAAATGAGCCTTAGAAACTAACAGAGAATGATACTGTATAAACAAATTGATTTAATTGCACTACATGAAAGAGAAGGCAGGTCTTACTGAAGCAGAGCAGCAGACAGCATGCCAGAACAAAATTCCTCAAAGCAATGGCATATAAATATTGAACAAAATGCAAAAGCCAACTCTGCAGATGGCTTTGGGAAAAGCAGCCACTCTGGCTGCAAATATGTTTCAGAGAATACAACACAAAACGTGGAAATCTGCAAAGCCAAGGAGGAAATCAGTGAATAATCCGCTAGATGGAAATCCCCAGCTTCCACAATCAAGTACAGGGTTTGCAAAGACATTTCTAAATCAGTGAGGGACGGGATGGGACAGAAGAGTGAATTTCAGGATTTTGAGTTTTCCCCTTAGCATCACACACTGCCATGCCAGGCATATACCTACTGCTGGTCCTTGCATGCCAATTTAGATATTTAACTTGGGGTGTTAATCTCCCAGCAAAATAATTTAATATCATCTCTGTAGCCATTACTTTCTTCCAGAGGCCTTTGCAAATGGCATTTCCAACAGATTTAAATATATGATTGCCAATCAAGTGAGCTGCATCCGCTCAATTTGCTTCTTGCCTTTTGCTCAGAGAACCAGCTGAACGATTCACTCACAAAAGCTTCTGAAGCAAAGCAAGAGAGGATTTTGTTAATCTGGATTTGTGAGCCCCAAGCTACTGGCTTAAAATTTGATGATGAATCTGTGTCACTGTGTATTTCCTTCTCCCTTGGGAAAACAAAGGATGGATGGATGTAGAAAATCAGGCTTATTCCTCTTAACTGTAAGAAGTTACCAAAGAGAAATAAATGAGGAGAATTTGGCATTACCTTACCCAGAAAACCAAACCACCCCACACTGGCAGCTTTATGTGATTTGCAGAGTGTGAAGAAGTAACATATATATATAAAAAAATAGCAACCAAGCCCCCAAATCAGACACACAATGCAACGTTTCATGGGTTGCTGAGGCAAGAGAACCGCAGTGGATGCAAGCAAGGCTGCAGCAGTGAGACACAAGTGAAACAAAACACAGTGTCCTTTGCAGGACAGCTCTCTCAGAAGTTGGCAGGCTTTCTTCTGAGAGGCTGAGAGCTCACAACCTCTCTGCACCCAGTATATCCAGCACTACTCTTTTCAGTAGGCTGACAGAAGGTACCAGTGTGAGCTGGACAGCAGCCACCTTCAAAGGAGTGATGTTTAACACACAGAATTGGAAATTTTTCTCACAAGAGGTATTTTTCATCTACAGGACTGGAGGTGCCTGAACATGGGCAGCCAATGCCAATTGGATCTTTCATACAGAGTAATGTGCCAGGAGGCATCAAGTTCCTGCCTCTACAAACATATTTCCTTAACTTGCTTTGAAGGAACAGCTATCCCAGTGTGGACTGGGACCAGATAACATTCAAAAAGTCACATAGCAAGTAAGAAGGGGAGCGGGAAATGACTTCCAGTCACTCTGTTGCCCTTGCTGTGCATCACCCTCATCACTGGGCACCACAGTGTGCACAAGAGGTCTTATGGAAATCACTTCTAAAACACACAACACAATTAATCTGAAAAAGACACTGGGCAATTAAAGCAAGTTTGTCATTGCGCCTTGTGCCAACTAAGCTTTCAGGCTTTCAAATCTAGCACTTTTCTCATCCTGAGGAAATATTTCTGCTATGTGTTAAAATCACAACGAAACCCAAGGTATTGACACATAATACTAAGAATATCAGAGATTAGTACAATGCACAGTGTGTTTAGAATTGCAGAATTGTTAATGTAGATTAAAATGCTTTGTCAGTAATCACTCACTTTCCTGACCCAGCCACATGGCTTTTCTTCTTTGCTGCACTCCAGCGCTGCCAAGCTGCACAGCTGGTCCCAGGGGGGGCCAGCCCTGCAGGGGCATCAACGAGTGCCATGAAACTGCTCTGGCCTCAGCTCCTGACTGTGGCATGCAAAAATGTGCCCTGGGAAACTGCCAGAAATATGGAACTCTCTGTGCTGAGCAAGTGGACTAGAGCTGGTACTCCCATCACACACAGCAAGGAGCTGGGGCAAGCAGAGAAACCAGACCCAGCAAGATTCCATGCCCAGAGTGCCTTGTGTTTTCTGGAGCATCCCCTCTGAGGGGGCCTTCACTGAGCTGGTGTGATTGGGATAGGCAGTTCAGCAGCAAACATCCACAGCCCTGCAAGGAGTTGATGTCCTTCTCTGGTGATGTGAGTCACACCATGACACGCAGGCTCTCCTCAGCAGACACTCAGGTACTACACTGTTGGGGGAAGATGCTGGTAAAACATATTAATGTAAAACCACTACTGTAAAATCCTTGCTCCTTAGAGCCTGGAGCATTCATGAAGAGGGTACCTGAGAAGGGACAAGAAAAACTGTAGGGACTGAATACCACTGAGGCAATAAAGTGAGATCCAGTATTTAATCATCTTTTCCAATAGCGGTTTCATTTTTTTTTAAAGTATTTCGGAGAGACTTCTACATTTCATCACAGTGAATGGGTGATGATGAAAGATTTTGTCTAGACAGAAGGTAAAGTTTGAATTTTAAAATTATTCTACACAGTGGAATAAAAACCAAATCAGCACAATGCTATGTTTGTCTTAAAAAGAAAAAGAAAAAGAAATAAAAAAAGAAAAACAAAAAAATAAAACCCCCGGAAGTTAAAACCCCCAAAAGAATCAAACTTTATTCGTTTGGAAATATGTTCTAACTAAAGTAAATATTTTAAATATTTAGTATTAAACATTAACAAAGATCACTTTGTGGAGATGAAATTAACATCATCAGGGAGTTTTATAAATGGTCTCAATTTCTGGGTAGCTGCTCTTTAGCACTAACAGCACACAGCATATTTGGTGCAGTGTAGATTTTCTTTTTTTTTTTTTTTTTTACTTATTTAGTGCCATAGCAGAAGAAGCAATTAGCTGGCATTTCATGGGGCAATCTCCCAAGAGCAATCCTGAGACAAGAGCAACTCCACCACAGATCAGACACTGGAAGGAGACGCAGCTGGGTGCCCCGCAGACCTGCAGGTGTGTCAGGTTGCCCCACTTGACATCTTCTTGCAGGTTTTTCTTTTCCATGAGCAGCCTTGCCATTCACAAATGTTTCTTCTTTTTTATTGCCTCTGCCCTGACAGCCAAGCTCTTGGCACAGATGGTCAGGACCACAATGAGGACTCCGACCAGGAATGTCACCACGGGCCAGAGGAAGCAGTGCAAGAGAACAGTCTCGTCATGGGTGCGCTTCAGCATCACATCATCTGGCCTGTGTAGAGGAGGAACAAAAGATGGAGAAAATATAAATCAGCATGATACGATCAATTCATCATAAGTGAAAGTCATCTAACATGGTAAGAGTAAAGGTGCTTTATTTGCCAAAGTGTTAGAAAATGATTAAGTGGACCACTTCATTCACTGCTTTCATTTGTGTTTTTATCACCAGCACTCATGACAGACTGTGAGAGCATTCCACTTGCAGTGTTTACAGGCTAACAAGTTCATTTGGATTAAAAAAGAAAAAAAAGAAAGAAAGAAAGTGTTGGTGCTTTATGTCCTCCAGGGAATGTGGTAATCACAAACAGCCATGAGAGATACAGTAGATTGTGACTGTGGAATGCAAAACCACTCTGGCAGAAACATAACACCAGGCAGCATTTATACTTATCTACCTTAAATGTTATCAGGCCCTGTGAGATGGATTTAAACAGTAATTAAAACTTTGCTTTTAGCTTTGAGCACTGGTGTGTCCATGGGGCTACATGGAGGCTCCTGATGACAGAAGCCCTGGCTGTGATTTGGGTCTGGCAGAGACAAATCCAACTGGTCAGCCCTGGACTGCTGGTGGCCCGGGCTAGCCCAGCTGCACTGGCAGGCAGCAGCCTGCACGAAATCTATCCCCAAGAGGACTACAGCCTGCCCCAGGGTGGCCTCATCTCCTTCCCAGCGGTGGCTGTTTCAGCAATAAGCTGTGATTTGGTGCAGCAGACAGCAGTGCCTCAGTAGACTTGAGTAGGCTCCTACGGGAACACTTTGGCAAGAATCCCACAAAGGTCTGAACCTCCACGCCTCCACCAGCATCATCTAATACACAGTCATGGCTGGGTCTGTGACAGGTGTATGCATTTCCAAAGGGAAACAGAGGAGGAGAATAGCAGGAGAAAGCATCTCAAGACATTTGGATATTTAGCTGTGCCACATGTCTGAAAGATCTGTTGTCCATCTGCCTCTTCCAAGTCTGGGATCTTGTTTGGGAAATGTGATGGCAGGTTTTCCTCATCTCTGGCTCTTTCTGTTCTCCCTTGCAGTTTAACAGTTATTAAATCAGTCTTGTGGTATTTGCACTTTGCTGTTGCTTTCCCATCTACAGCCAGAGACATGCAGTCTGCTGGAAAACTATCTGCAAAGGAGAGAAACAGAACTTTCTCCAATTAGAAAAATACCTGTAGTCTTGACTCATGCTGGTCCTCACTTACATCGAACACTCCCATCTCATGTTGCTTCATCAGGGCCACCTGACACTTCTTGGAGCAACAAACCTCACAGCCTAAAATCCTGGCAACCCAGCCTCCTCCAGGGGTGTCCTGGGAGTGAAGGTCTCCTAACCCAGTGGCACATGGGAGCAGATACCTGTTCAATGGCTCTGCTGTCTCTCCCACTATAGCTTTGTCCTGATCAGAAAGCAGCACTAAGAAAGAATTCTCTGTAGGGGAAAAAGAAGGAACTCTTTTTCCTTCACTGAGAGATTGAATGGAGATGTTTGCAAATCTGCAGTTTTATCCATCCTTGAGGAGCTACTGGAGCCAGACTGCCACACTACACCTGATGCCAGATTTAATTACACCTCCATTTGCATTTGGGGGTTTCTCTCACCCAAAATTTCAGTATGGACAATCCTTTGCACCGTGCCAGCCTGAAAGTGCCCAAGGCTGGCACCATAGATCTCTCTTTGGTTCTGTAGTAAGGAGCAGAATAAAACTCAGATTGTGAGCAGCTCAGCTATAAAATTTGAAAGGCAGCAGCATAAAAAATATCAAAAGAATCCCAGGTGTATTTAATAGTGGAGTGCATGAATCTGCACATCCAAAATCCTCCAAATATATAAGCAGGCACAGGTGGAGACTATAAATTGAATAAAGTACTATTAACTTTATGGGTGCAAAGTCACCAATCTGTGCACCTGAACAGAAAAATCCTTTCACAAGAGGTATAATACTGCCCCCTCATAGTTATTGTACCACCACCTGTGAATAACAGAGTGCTAGTTGGCAAGGAGGACATAAGCAGGCAACACTCAATCTTCACAGCTCTGAACTTATTAGCGACATTGAATTTTAAGTATTTTTTTAAGCAGATGTTAGTTCAAAAACAAGGGGCAAGCAAAAAAACTAGAAAATTGGATTCAATTAAAGGAAAGAAAATGTGATTGGGGAAAGCAAGATATCCTTTTGACTGAATCTTAAATGTTTTGAAAAACATAGGTACCAAAGGTAGCAGCAATGGATGTCAAACACTCATTACAGGTGTGACTGTGACTTAGTAATTTAAAAGATTTTCCCTTTTGGAAAAGAGTCGAAGACAGAGCGTTTAATTAAGTCTTGGGATGAGGTTTGGGTTTAGATGGGTATTACTGCTATTCTTAGGTACAGCAAGAGTCCCTGTGCACTGGTGTGGCCTCACCTTGATTCCTGTGTGCAGTTTTGGGTGCCACAATATAGGAAAGATGTTAAGCTGTTGGAGAGCATCCAAAGAAGGGACATGAGGATGGTGAAGGGCCTTGAGGGGAAGCCGTATGAGTAGTGGCTGAGGTCACTTAGTTTGTTCAGTCTGGAGAAGAGCAGATTGAGGGGAGACTTAATTGCAGTTACTCCCTCACAAGGAGAAGAGGAGGGGCAAGCACTGATCTCTTCTCTGTGGTGCCCAGTGACAGGACCCAAGGGAATGGCCTGAAGTTGTGTCAGGGGAGGTTTAGGTTGGGTATCAGGAAAAGGTTCTTCCCCCAGAGGGTGGTTTGGCACTGGAACAGGCTCCCCAGGGAAGTGGCCACAGCACTAAGCCTGACAGTGTCAAGAAGCATTTGGACAATGCACTCAGGCACATGGTGTGACTCTTGGGGATGGTCCTGTGCAGGGTCAAGACCTGGATTCAATGATCCTTGTGGATGCCTACCAATTCAGAGTATTCTGTGATTCTGTGGCACTCAAAACACAGTAATGTAACTTCTTTGGGTTTGCTTGGCAAAGCTACCAGTTTTGACTACTTTTTTTAAGGTGACTTGCCTGCTCCCACAGTCTGAGGGCTTGTTGTTTTACTCGGAACCAGAAAAGGAAAGGTGCTCTGTCCCCGGGGAAGACTTCTCATGGTAAAGATCTGTCTTTGCTGGAAAGCCTAAAAGCATCACTCCCCTGGTACTGAGGCAGTGATGTTGAGCACAGAGGAGGTACATCATGCCTAGAAACACCTTTCTTTTCCCTGTGAAAATCAGCAGATGTAATTAAATTTGTTGCCTTGTTCCTGTAAGTACAGTGTCTTTAATAAACCTGTCTTTGCTCTGCGACTTTCATATAGTACTTCAGTTCAAAGGTGTTGGCAGAGGGGTTGCACATATTCCCCCTAAGCTTGGTTATTGGCAATCTCTTCTTTCTAGCAGTGCTGCCATTCAGGTTTCCAGTAAATGCAAAGCCTCTTGAGGGGATGCACCCGAAGTCCCAACACCAGTTATCTGTGGGGCCACACCAGCTGCAAGTTACCCATGCACAAAACAGCAGCAGAAGCAAGAAAGACACCTAGGGGGAAAAAGGGGGAAACCCCCCAATAATTTCAAGCCACGCTCAGGCATTCAGACCTGGTTCTTGCTGTAAGCAGTGGTGGGCACTGTGCAACACCATTAGTGCCCAGCAGTGGTCCCAGGGTGAAAGAACAAACAAACTGGGAAAAAAAGTCCCTGAAGATGTCTCTGCCTTAACCCTGAAAACACAGCTTTCCCTTTCACTGAACAGACAAGGAGGGAGGAATTTTGTTTTCATTGCTAAAAGGTGAGACCAGGACTTATTTTTAGCAGGACTTAGAGCTCCGGGCTAAACCCTTGTGGAGCTCTGAGCAGGGCTAACTGGCTTAGTTATTGCATTATACAACACATCCCTGTTAGGTTCTGCCAAGTAGTTCAAACAGACACCAGATAAAACAGGCCTCCATCAGAGCCTTCAGAGCAATTACTGAACATCATGGGAAGAATTGCAGTGCAGGGATTACCAAGAAGTCATGTAGGACCAAAAGGTTACAGGCTCATAAACATTTCAGTCATCACTTACGAACCACACTGTGTACCTTATGTTGCACAACAAAAGCTGACAGAGGTGGAGGTGCAGGATAGGGAAACCTTACAAATATTTTTGTATTCAAACAATCTGGATTTAATGATGTTTGTAATACACTGATTTTTTCCCCCAGATATTCCCATCCCTTCGCTCTGACAAGCAGTCATTTTTTCCCTCATTGTTGCAAGATGCACAAATCCTCAGCTGGATGGCTGCACACAGAGGCAGCACACTGTCTTACTGACAGTAAAGTCCTTTCCCCCTCGGGCCCAAGCACTGCTCCACAGGTGCAGGGAATTAATTTAGAAAACTGTGAAGTAACAGAGAAAACTAAGATTTATGTTCCAACATTAATGGATGAGCAGCCCTACTACCTGAGCACCCTTGGCTTATACACATAATTATTCTGAGATAAGTGGGAACCCTGCAGGGTACCCCAACAACATACAGGTTGTCACTAGTCACTTGAGAGGGTTTGCTCTTCAAATATCTGATGAATTTGTGTATAGCATCCTGCAGCAAACACGGGGGAGGTTAAAGTGTGGCTGGCTCATCTGCTGTGCCACAGCAAAGGAAACACAGAGTGTTCTTGTGTACAGGACAAACCCAGAACTAAAATGCAATAAAGCCCCATAGATCAGCCACTAATAAGAAATTACTTGACACAGGTTGCTCTGCTTGTCTCTGCATGGCATGAGACAGTAGGTCTGAGCTCATGGCAATCTTAGTTTCTCTCTTTTTTTCTTGTTGTGGATGTCAATGAGACCAGGAACATGAAGAAATAAAGTAACAAGATCTCCCCCATCCTGCCTGTTCCTGCACCTGTCCCACTTTAGGGCATAGAGCTGTGGCCCTTGTTTGGCTGAGGTCATGACTGCGGACCGCCGGGACACTTGGTGTGAGATCCAGAACACTGAAGCCCAAGAGCTCAGTGCCTTCTCAAACGTTTGGCAACAGCCTGAGAACTTTATCTGAATTTGTCTTTTATTTGGGGGTCTGAAGCACTGGAGGTTGGTTTCTGCTGTGCAGGGCTTCCTTCAGACTGGGGTATCATCATGTCAACAGACAGGCACCTTCACCAGAGATCCAGAAAAGCAACTTCCCCATGCAATTTGAACCCGTTGTCCCAAAGCTTGTCAGAGAAGTGTGGGACACTAAAGGTAGGTGCCCACAGTGGCAAAGCAAAACCTTGCTCTTCAGTGAAGCACGGAGCTCTAAGCTAAGCTGCACTTTGGCTCCCTAAGATAAATCTCAGGCAGCTGGTTTTGCTGGGCAGCTTGATTTACAGTAACTAAGAATGGTTGAAATTGCCGAGTCTGCTTCTCGTTGCTCTTGTATAACTTTGAACTGCAATGGCATCCCCTTTTTTGTCTTTTCAAAGTAACTTGTTGAAACATGCACCACCAAACTGAAGGGAGATGTTACCCAACAGTACACTCTGCATGCAGCAACAATTCTGACAACGAAACTGAACTAAATTCAATGAAGAGGAGATGATGTGTAGGGGTCCCTTCCCCCCTGCCATGTAGCCCTGGGAGAGGGGCCCTGAGGGGACAGACACGGGGTTATAATATGTTTTATACAGACTGGCAGAGAACAGTTAGCTTATCCACACAGTGAAAAAAATACTGTCAGAAAGTATGCACACTTCTGTTTTGAAGGGAGCAGACTTTTCCCTCAGTTTGTTATGGTTCCTTTTTACGGCTTCACAGGCTGCTTAGTCATCATTGCTCTAAAAGTATAGCCAAGCAAGCACATTCCTAGTCAGCAGAACTTATCTCCCAAAGCTCATTGCTATCTTCAGAAGAAAATAGATGGGGTACACACTTCGGCTTAGACTATCTTCTAGTATCTCTGGCAGCGAGCCACTCTTATGCTGTGTATGAATTGTTGTAGGATCAGCAAAAGGCAGTGTTTCAATGCAGCCATTGTGCTGGCAAGAACTTTTAGCAGTATAGGATTCAGCATCTTTAAGGAAAAACTCTGCCTGAGCGCTGCACAAATCCTCAGTGCCGGCTTACATAAACGGCAGACGCTAGGTAGCATGCAGCCTCAGAAAAACTTTGTCTTTGCTTTGCCTAAATGTGATGTGAGAATCAGCTCACATAGCTCTGGACACGTACCACCCTACGCTCCTTTACAGGAGAGAAATAAGCACCTCTGGGCATCTGACCTGTATCAGGCATTTACTATGGGGTAAGATATAAGGCTCCAGTTTCTCTCCACTGACTAAAAAAGTTAACTTTCACATCATCCTTTCCACACCAGGTTAGATGTATCCTAGCCATGACTTCTCCTGCAGACAATCCCATGTTTCTGACTCTCCTGCTCACTCGGACAGTGGCTGTTGCAAGTCCCAGTTCCCAGGAGCACAAGGAACTGGCAACACCTGCCTGCCCAGAAAAATCAAAATCATAACTCGGCTCCTGGTTAGCAGATCCAAGCATTGGCACCTTGTGGATCAGAGGACACCCAAGAAGGTCCCTGACAGGGCTGATGTCATCACACAGGGTGCCCTAAGTTTTAACCTCTGCATGCTGTAAATAATGTTTCTTTCCCCTCTAAAGGAAAAAATGTTGCTACAAAGCTTTGATGGAGTCCCTCTGCGAAGAGTTAACCAGGAACAACAAACACACCCTATGCATGCTGACCAGGTCTACAGTCTCTCCTGGGAGACAACAATTACAGCCAGCCTAGGACAAACCTGAAGCCCTGAGGCACTCAGCAAGACACCCACAGGACAGTCAGGCATTTCTCTGCCTGCCACCCTGCTCCAGCTCCCTGGTTCATTCGAGGCCCGAGCACACTGGCATCCACTTTCCTCCTGTTTGTCTTTCTGAACTTAAATATCTGGTGCCAACACTCCCACACTGAGCCCTGAATTGCACCTGCAAGTCACGAGCTATTCCTTCATCTATTTAACTTCCAAGTGTTTGTGGGATAGGACTAACCTCATCCTGCCACCACATTTCCTTTTATTTCCTGGCATATCACCACCAGAAAGGGACAGGAAAAAGGAATCCCTCCTCTTTTTGTTTACTGAAGGAAGGAAACCACATGTCACTCTCATACACATGGAAGTCACATCAACATTGGCAGTAAAAGTAAGAACTGAAACAGAAGGGGAGATGCGTTAGGTTATGACTTTCTGCTCTGCAAGCATGTATGAAACCTGGCAGTTCTGTGGCTGTTTATTACGCGTATCTGATCCATTAATCCTCTATGAACACAATTCCTGAATTAGTTTGTAGTATTTACTGATGTTCCCTTTTCTTCCATGAACACAGTAGGGTTTATTTTCTGTGGACGAAAGGAACGTTACTACGCACACCAGAAATCTGCCATCTGAGTCTTAAAAGCCAAGATGCTTTTTGCCATAAAAATTGCATGTTTTAAGGAAAACTTTTCTCAGAGTTTTTATTTTTACTTCAAGTGGTAAAAATACTCCTTTCCTTTCCGTATAGCTTTTCATCAACAGAACTGTCTTGCAAAGTTCTGCACTGAGCTCTGTGTGATAAACCACATCACTCTGGAGGGGGTCTGCACATGTGTATATACATATGCATGCATTTATATATAATTTCAAATAGAACCAATGGACAGCTGTTAAGCAGATGTATAAGCACTCCTGCCTAGCCAAAGGGAGATTACTCACCTCAAGTGCTGATTAAAATAGCATGTAAATGGTTGAGAACCCACTTTCTCTTTCCAGTATTTCTGCTTGTACGTGACGTTCTCAGAGTTCTCCTGATCGTCTCTTGCACAGGGAGGGATGTATGAACACTGCCAAGACACATTGCAAAACAGAGTTATTTCTGTGCTCAAGAACACAGGGCATCACTGCTCTGCATTTTCCTCATGATACCAGCATGATTGAAATGGACAGAGAATAATAAACAAAAGCTCCAGAAAGAAATATTAGCTAAACTTCACTTCAAATGCTAGTTATACTGTGCAGGTACTGGAAAAGAATATAACAGCATTCAGAAAGAAAACAAAGGCTTTGTCATGTTTGTTCCACTGTTAAACCAAACCACCTCATAACATCTTGGGGTTTGGCATGATTAATGTGAATATAATCATTTCTTTTTGATATATTTCTAGCCGGCTGCGTGGATTGGGTTTGAATAACTTCCTATTTTCAGTGAGGCACATAATCACAAGTTTTTTAAGTATCATTCTAATAAATAGCACGAAGAGTCCAGCAAGCTTTCCCAGGTGATGGGATATCTGGCTGATGTCCTCTTACAAAAGAAGGTATTCTCCCACTGTTACAACCCAGGCAAACAAGCAAAAAGGGTCACAGCCCTGCTTCAGCAGAAAGGTTCAGCATCTGCTTCTGCTGTACAGAAGTCAAGGAGAGCTGAGCATGCAGCTGAGCTATCTGCAGATCTCACCCTCAGACATCTGCTTCAAAGCCCAGAGATCAAGTGAAATTCCTTCCCCAGCTTGGTGCCCTTGGGACTGGGCTTTCAGAGGCTCCCCTTTGGATCACACACACATGTACCTTGTTTCCAAGTCTTTGACACACCACCCTTACCTCCTAGCCACAGGCAGCTAAACAATAGAAAACAAGTAGTGCACTGAATCAAGTGTCAGCACTATCAGAGTCCAGTGTCCAAGCACAATCCCTCCCATTTTTACCAGGCATCCATACAGGAAATCATTCTAGGAGATGTTGAACCACACTGAGTAACACAGCTTAACTGACCCTCTGGTAGCACAAAGGCTTTTCCCCCTGCAGGATGTATGGACACCAAGGCTCCAGGTGCACACACAGAATTTTAATTCCTTTAAAATTGGGAGCTGCAAACAGAAAAAAAGTGTGACTGGGAAGGTAGCTAAAAAGCCTCCTACTTAGGAAGGATGAAGAAGCAGGAGGTGAAGGGTGTGGGAAACCCCTAAGGGCATGCATACATATGATCACAACATTAATTTCTCCACAGTATCCTGAAGGCAGTAACAACCAGGAGAGGGATACCCTCTCTAACATGAGAATAAAGATCACTCACTGTGCCCAGTGAGTGCTGCTTCTCCTTCTGCTGAGGTTTCACAGGGGCCTACCTTGTCCCCAGCTGCACGCTATACCTAAGACGTACAGACCTACAAGTCCATGTCCACCATACAACAGCTTGAAGATTTGCCGTTCCAAGGGCAAGGGAGAAATCTCAGGATTTTATTTCCCTGATCATGTAAAATCTGACCACTTCTGTCAACACCTGCCATTGCTGCCAGTGTCTTGCAGGCTTCAGACTGAAAGAATCTGCAAGGTCTTCCTTGTTGCTTCCAAACTGAAACCTACCTTTTCCACATGCAAGGATCCCCATTTTCACATGGTGTTGCCATGGCACAGAGCTCCCTTTAGTTCCCTGTTTACATGATCCTTAACAAGGGTTGTCCCACTGATGATGATGAAGGACAGAAATGAGCAGTACCACCAGTCTACTTCAGAAACCAGAATGCAGGATTTATCACAGATAGTATTCCTTGTTCAGCAGTGTTTTTGGTTTGGTTGTCTACTTTGGAAGCATCAAACATGCCCCTTTCTCCTCCACACTCACATAAATCTCTGCAGCAGCTGGGCAGAGTCAGCAAATTTGGCACGAAGACACCTGAGAGCACTGCTGGCTCTGCTCTGTCCCCCTGAGAGCACCAACGTGCTGCACCATCCCAGCTGGTCCCCTCCTCATTGCTTGGCCCAGGGTCCAGCACTTCCAACATTCGCCACCCTGATGTTTTCCTTTATGGAGCATGTCCTGCTTTGGAAATGGCACCATATCCCATCAGTTGTGCACTCACTGCCTACGTCCGACTGTAGTCACCACCCTGCTCATCCCAAGCCCCCAGCTTGTAGGTAGCCCCCAAACCAGCCACTATTTACCCAGCACACAAAATGCAGAACTAGACAAAACAGCTAAGTACCAATATACATTATTTTGCCTAAATTCACTCAGCTATCTCAAAACTCCTATTCCTGTGATACTGGCTCCAGTATTTCCTCTATCCTCTGAAATGTTTCTTCCTCCTGGCTGAGCCTACTGCTGTCCTCTGCTATGAAAGTGCAACCACACCACCACTCCTGGCTAAACTTTCTCTGGATCCTTCAGAGACCTTCCACCCCCACAAAATATTCTTGAATCCTTCACAAAGTTCATAACCTAGTGAACTGTTGTTTAGCCCGATCCTGAGTTTCAGGCTTAGAAAAAAACAGAGAGATCTCTTTTCCCAAGAGATGTCTCTCTGAACAGACAAGTATCAAGCTTTAACAGTCTCCCAGGACATTTAATCACAGAGTACTTCACATATTTTTCCCATCAGTCCCCATGCTGTTAGCTCAATATGAAGATACTAAAACATTGAGTTTTTCAAGGCAGGTATTTTTCTTGGTATGGAAGATGTAAAAGGGCCCAAAGACAGTTTCTCCAGGCAACACTTCTGTATTTTGGCATGCCAAAGCATGCCAAAGTGTATGGGAGTATTGCCAGTACCTACAGGAGGGACACCTGGAAGTTGGGCACAACAGTGAATATTTTCCATAACTCAAACTTCACATCATTCTCTGCACAAGTAATCCCAGCTGACAGAAAGAATGCTGGATGTATTTCTACCTCTTCCTCTTTATCTTCATGTGAAAAATGCAAAGGAGACACCTGGGGTCTTGCCTTAAATTGATGTGACCTCTCTGCTTCAGCCTGTTAAGGATTAACAGTCTTGAAGAGAGGAGTGGTCCCTGTCCAAATATGAATCCCAGGGGCCGCCCTGAAACATCAACTCAATGTGACAAAGGTCTTGAGCCACAGAGAACACCCAAGGAGCAATCCCAGTGTGAACATATCAGCTGCTGCACAAGCACTGGAGCTTGTTCGCCTCCCCAGGATGCCAGCATAGTCCCACCAATCCAAGGTGCACTTTGTCCCTTTCAGATTCACAGGGAGTGGATCTCTACACTTCTAGGGCACTTTGCTTGACCAGCTGTATCACCCTCCAAAGAGTCAGCAGGCAGATAAAAGGGAATCATAACCTCACAAATTTTGCTGCTGTGAGTTGATGGAGGAACGTGAAATAACTTCCACTTTGGCAATAAGCAGTTCCTGAGACATTAATTCTGCTGTCCTCCCTTGCAAGACATGGCATGAAATATTGGCATCAAAACATAAACGAATGCCAACTGAAAGCAAGCTAGGACACCAGTAAAAATGTCAGTGAACAGCTAATACATCTTTACACCAACGTTTTGTAGGATTTGTATCTGTGTTTGCTTCTGGATGATCCCAATTCAGTGTCTCAGCAGATGCCTGGGAAGATTTCTGGTCCTTCTGAACACTTCATGAGGGCAGATATTCTTCCATATCACAGAGAAAGAACATATGCATGAACTCTTGACTATGGTTTAAGTTCCAGGCTGCATTTCATGCTTTTCAAAGATTAATTCTTGCCTAATTCAGTCACGTTTTTAATTTTAAAAAAGACAGACTTTGCAGACTACAAGACAAGTCCAAGAAAGTTTCAAATGCAAAGAGACATCAGGGCCCAAAGTAGAAGCAAGTCAGCCCAACAGAAGACAAACCAAAGTCATTCAGGAGCAAGACTTCAAACTCAGTTTCCAAGTGACATGTTGAGGACCATTCTCCTGGCTCCTGGTGAGCTATGGGACAGAGCACGTACCATCTGTTTGGTGCAGCAAAGACCCACAACATGAGCTGGAGTACAGATCCACCTGCAGCCCATGGTGGACCCCACACCACAACAAAGGGATGCCCAAAGGAGGTTGTGACTCTGAGGGAAGTCCACGTGGGAGCAGGGTCCTGGCATGACCTGTGATCCTGTGGGGGACCGATGCTGGAGCACGTTGTAAGGAACTACAGCCCGTGGGAAGGACCCACACTGGAGCAGGTAATGGAGGACTGTCTCCTGTGTGAGAGACCCAACAATAAAGAGTGTGAGGAGGAAGGAGTGCCAATGCGTGATGAACTGACCACAGCACATATTCCCTGTCCCTTTGTCCTGGTGGGAAGGAGGAGGTAAAGAAAGTCAGGAGTGAAGTTAAGCTCAGGAAGAAGGGATGGGTAGCGGAAAGGCATTTTTAGATTTGATTTTATTTATGCAGTACCCTTCTCTGATTTAATTGGCAATAAAGCAGATTAATTTCCCTGAGTCAAGTCCATTTTTCCCATGACGGTAAAGGGTGAGTGATCTCTCCCTGTCCTTATCTCAACCCCAAGCCTTTCATAACATTTTCTCTCTCCTGTCCACCTGAGGATGGGAGTGATACAGCAGCTTTGGTGAGGACCTGAAGTCCAGCCAGGGTGAACCCACCACACCAAGCAATATGTGAGCTTCTCCTAACTTTGTGAGTGAGTGTTTCCATTCACTACTGGGTTACCTTCATGGCATGGAAGGCCGGAAGCACTGCCACAACCATCCCACTGGGGCAGGACATGAGCAGGTGGGCTCGCTCCATTAGTACAAAAAATTGCCCCCTCCTGAGGGGGGCTGAGTGTACTGAGGGAATTGGAGCTGAGCACCATGTCTAGCTTCCACCTGCATCTGTCAGTGCAGATGATCAGCAGCAGCACAACCCACTGGGAGTGACCAAATCCATGACCCCTCACAGAGGCTTAAGGCTGGGAATGGTGCCCCCGGTGAGACAAGTGGGTGGTAGGGTTTATCCATGGCCCCTGGTGCTGCTTCCAGAGGAATTGCTAGGCAGCATCTGCACAGTTTGCCTGTCACAGGCACCAGCCCAAACACGGATCTGAATGCTTCACCAAATGCACCAGACTCTCACAAAATTAGCGTGAAGTTATATTTTGTTACGAAACCTCCTCTGTCATGGGTCATATTTAAGAGAGTCCAAAAATTAAGCCAAATCCTATTTACAAGTGCACAGAGGACATGACTGCACATCATCTTGTCAGGTGGAGCTGTTACAGACAGAAGTGTGACAGGAGCACGGGCAGGTGTGAAGTGCAGACAAGGAGCAGCAGCTGGTTTGGTCCCCTGCCCACGGACAAGGATGGGGAGAACTAGGTCCTGCTGCTCAGCTGCTAACATCTGTCTTACCAGTCACTCCCCTAAAAGTTTCTTGGGCAAAACAGTGGACAACTTCTTCCAACCCTACACTTAACTGCAGATGTAGGAAGGGCAATGTCTAAAAACCCACAAATCAGACCTTTTAGCAGCTGACAAACTCCCCTGTCATTTTCCCCAGCCAGACTCATGGCCTGGTCCCTGCGCTGGCTGTATGTGCCACCAACGTACCTGATGGCCAGAGAGTGATAGCAACAAATTGACTTTGGAATTAATCCTGCTTAAGCTTTATCTCAGAGATTATTATTGCTATCAAGGCAGCTGAAGAAAGGCTACTGTCACTCCAATGAAATTTCTTCCTCTGAGACAGCAATCAAAAAAAAAAAAAAAAAGAAATCCACAGATCACTCAGACTGAACACAAATGTAATCGTGTCCGGTGCTTTATATATACATTCCTGGATTAACTCTGACCCAGCTATATAATCTTTTAAGAGCTAAAATGAGTCCTGGGCTGTACAATGATGTGATTATCTTAGGAAGAAAGAGAAGAAAAAAATTCTTTTTCCCGCATCTAGAAAAAGGTTTTTCCTCACTAGAACAGACAGATTCATCGCTGTGATATGTTTATATGTCAGCCCACTCTACTACAGAAAGCAGAAGACTTTTACTCAAAGACAGGGGATTTTTGGGGGGAGTGAAGCTACCAACTGATTTAGTACTGTTGTGTGTTGTAAGGAGCCTGAACTATGCCTTTTCCACACTATTGATTTACAGGGGAAAATTGCTACCCTACAAAGAGAAGCAGCTAAGCAGAAAGTAAAATTTAAAGACTGTTGAATACAAAATTGGTCTTTTTTTTCCCTTCTAGCTGGTTGGAACTGATTAGCATGTTGCATGTTTGTCTAAGTGCATGAACACAAGGAAACATAGGGCAAAACCATGATGGGAACAGGAAGGGTTAAACAGCTCCCTAAGCTCCCATCTTCACAAATGCATACTGGATCCTGAGCATTAAATCCAGCAGATTTCTACTCTGTTGCTCTAATGAAGATATTTCAGCATAAAATCCTGAAAGTT
Organism: Corvus brachyrhynchos; assembly: GCF_000691975.1. Taxonomy (NCBI): domain Eukaryota; kingdom Metazoa; phylum Chordata; class Aves; order Passeriformes; family Corvidae; genus Corvus; species Corvus brachyrhynchos. The sequence goes on along the minus strand of NW_008237919.1, from coordinate 11,674,105 downwards.
TTTAAAGACAGTGAGACTTTAAAACAAAAATTCAAGGAGAGTATAACTGTTTGCCTTCACAGACACTGAAACAGGGAAAAAAGGGAAAACCAAAGCAACAGATACAGACTTCAGTTCCTTACAAAGGTGCGTTTTCTTGATGAGACCTAACCAACTTTTCTTCTTACTTTGTATTTGTTTTACATAAGCTTCTTAAAGTAGGGAAAACAACTAGAGCACATTTTTTTCTACATAGTTTTCTACTGAGGTAAATTCAATTTCTACCAAAGAAAACAGCTACATCAAAAAAATGCATCCTTTCTGCTTGGTCTCATCTGGTAAATCAGATTTAATCCTCAGCAATCAATATCCCAGGGTAAACAGCTCACACCTAGAGATGCAAGGTGGAAGGTAAAGAAAACAGCTTATATTTGTAAAAGCAGGAAAGCACCACACACTGCCAACACACAGCCCTGTTTCCTTATTAATAGTTAACATAAAGTTAATTGGTAAATAAAAATAGTTTTCTGAGTGACATATACAGGCATTACTTCTGAAGTGTGGGTTGCCTCTCTGCAATTGCAATTCAGCCCTTGGGCAGGTGCAATTCTCTCACCACACTTTCAGAAAGGCAGAAGAAAATAGGATCAAGAAGTAAAAACAAAACAAAACACTTGGACTAGG
>NW_008237919.1:11671434-11673372 GCF_000691975.1 Corvus brachyrhynchos | reverse complement strand
GTTGCTGAGTCCAGGCATTCTGGTGGCAGGGCTCAGCTCTTGCCTCCTATCTCCCACCTCCCATCACTGCTGGAGGAGGCCACAATAGAGCCATAGGGCCATGCTCAGGGAGAGCCATGCTGCACCCTCTGCAGGGCCACATCCTCTTCACCCCGTATCAAATGGGTAGCTTGTCTCCTGCATTTTACCAACTCCTCCCTGCCCACCTGAAAATGGAGAGATGTATAGAGAAGTCCTGGAGCTCAGACAGCTGGGGCACTCGCAGCACACCTCTGCCACCACAGCCCTCTCCACAGGGTGCCTGGCAGCAGCACTCCCAGGGAAAGGTTTGCAAAGCTCCCTCACAGGCCAACATTTCATCTTCTTTGCAATCAAGCACCATCCAGCACTGCATCTTCATCATCACTCATAACGTCAGAGTGGTGCCAACAATTTAATCCAAATCCTGTCAGATTTACCATCCTGCTACTTACTCTGCTGATTTTTGCCCCAACCACCCTTCCAAGCTGCCAAGGGGAAAAAAACAACCCTCAAACCCCGTGTGTGAAACTTAACCTGCCATCCAAGGGACAGAGCACGAGTGCAGGTATGACTGAGAAGATGCAAGGCTGTACATCCCAACTGGACACCCAAGCACGCTTCCTGGCCCCTGCCAGCAGACCCCTGCATCATGCTTAGCACAACCCTTGGCACTATTTTACACCCACACCTCAGTCAAAGAGCTGAAATTTCCTTCTCCAGTACACTCCCAATTTCAAGTTCTTTCAGGGGTAGGAGGATTCCAACAGCTTTTTTTTTCCTTCTGCAAACTACTTAATAAGATCTCCTCCACTCAGGTACATGCTGTCAAGGCCATCTTTACCCAGCATAAAAAGAAAAAGGAGAAGGCAGGATAACTGCCTTTAGAGAAAGCACAAGTCACACATGGCCTTCAGACTTCCCCAGTTTGCTGGAAGATGCAACTTTCACAACTTCTTCATTTGGTCGTTTTTCATGTGGGTGATGGAGAAGTTTAAGAATCAAAACAGCATAGAGGAAACTTCTGTTTCGGTGCAGCCCCTTCTCCAGCGCCCCGCCAGCAGTGGCTCCATTAACATTTCTCCGTGTGCTTTGGGAAGCGGCCCTGGGAAGCACCCCACCCTCCGGGACGCGCAACCCAGCGGCACCGGGCACGGCTGGAGCAGAGCTCCCCGCCGGCAGCAGGAGTCTCTCCTCGTCTCCCCACCGGCGTCCCGGGGCTCCGGGGGGAGCGGCCGGGGAACGGCAGCGGAGCCTCCGCTGCTCTCCTTGCGCTGCCGCCCGGGGGCTGCGCTCCGGACGCGGGCGGGACGGACTGGAAATGGGGCTGGTCGCGAAGAATTGTGAGTGTGTCTGTGTGTGTATAGTGTGCGTGCATGAATCATACTTGGTATACAGGATAGTGTAATACACTATATAGCATACTATACAATATACATATAGGGTATGTTACATTATACTATGTAGAATCACAAAATACCCCGAATTGGAAGGCACCCACATGGATCATCAAGTCCAACTCCTGGACCTGCACAGGACAGCTCCAAGAATCACACCATGTGTTTGAGAGCGAACGCTTCTTGAACTCCGTCAGCTTTAGTGCTGTGACCACTGACCTGGGGAGCCTGTTCCAGTGCTCAACCACTCTCTGGGTGAAAAACCTTTTCCTGTTATCGAGTCTAAACCTTCCCTGAGATGCTATATATATATATATGAACACAACATATAAATATAGAGGTACAGTGTATATTATGTTTATAGATATGCACTATAGAGATATACTACTTTTTGCTGAGCAACAAGCAGAGCGGCATTTTGGACGGATGTTCCCCCACTTCACTTACCACCCCCCACCTCCCCAAAGAGAAAAACCCGCACCGAACAGAGGGCGGGCGCCAGGGGCGGGGGGAAGGAGCGCAT
>NW_008237919.1:11670820-11671094 GCF_000691975.1 Corvus brachyrhynchos | reverse complement strand
TGCGGACACTCGCACGATCCCCCCCCCGCTCTCCGCCCCCCTCCCCGCCTCCTCCGAGGCTGAGTGTGCCTGAAACCAGCACAAAAAAAAAATTAGATAAATAAATAAACCGCAAATTTAATCCCGTCTGACCTAATTCAGGGCCCTCCGGGGGTGGAAAGGGACAGCTTGCAACGGGATTATCTGACCCTGGAGATTTGCTGTGCGGAGGGCTAGTCCGGATTAATACTAGGTACCATCATGCAATATATAATATCTAGAAGAGGGTGGGTGG